>NC_091128.1:130261821-130626821 GCF_040183065.1 Periplaneta americana | reverse complement strand
TCTGATATCAAATTTGGATCTCAGTTGATATATGCTGTCTATTGAGCAATAATTATGCGTCTGAAGTTGTAGCAAAAATGAAAATATATTTCCTTCGTCCGAAATCGAACTCGAGCCCTTACAATCCATGGAAATTTTTCTGCCTGCTTAACAGAACGGTTAATTTTAAACAGAGACATTTGTTTGTCTATTTTTGTAATATCGTTATTACTTTTGTACGTTCGATATGTGAAATTTTACTCGGCTTTTTAAAATAAGCATAAGGATGTCCGTTACCAAAAATAAAGATGAAAGTTAACGCCTCAACACGGATGCGTGCATGCAATATGAACATGACCTCAAATCTTTTAATGAGGTCCATCTTGATTATTTTAAAGAAATCCTTCAACGATTACGGATGTAACATTACATGGCAAAACGTCTTAAATAATAAATTACTCTGTATTACTCTACATAATATATGACAGCTAACAGCTACGGAAATTTGTAAATATTTAATAATAATTCATAAGATGGACGTTTAAAATTTCCTGTTATAAAATTCTGCACAAACCCCTCACGTTTCGACCGGCCTTCAACCACACCCCCGAGTGACGTCACTCTACAACTGACGTCACGATGTGACGTCACATGCGTAGAGAAAATCACTACGCACAGTAGTAGAGTACATGTGGGTGAGTAAAATTGTCTGGGTAGCACTTTAATTACTGTCGATGACGACGGGAGATAATGGGGCGAATAATCACGCAAAAACCACAAAAGGAGAACAACGATTCTCAAATTGGAGGCTTCTGATTGCGATGCTGTGTAATTAATACATCTTTATCATAACTGCATCGTTTATGACGCTGCTGTGATTGCTGTCAAAAGTATAACTAGGCCTAGTATACAAATATTAACTATACCACCACCACCACCACAACCACCACCACCACTACCACCACCACCACTACCACCACCGCCACCACCACACAGGGTCAGGGGATGCAGACGCAGATGGAGTCACTTTGAGTAATTTTTGTAAGAAGTTTGCTTGTTAGCAATGAAGTAGCGTAACTGTGAAAAACAGCATTTTCATTACCATTTTTATATGAAAGTTGTTCAATGTTTTCTTGTTAGGAATACGTCTTCAAAATATTTGACACCAATCTGCAAACACCTTGTATATAATGATCTTTAAGAATATAAATTATCTATATATGTGATTTGAACTGGTAATGGAAATTATGGGAAAACGGCTGAACGAATTTTAATAAATGACTCCTCATTTTGAAGCTTGGAATCCAAAGTTTTTCAGAAAAATAGTACTTTTCAGTGAAATGTCAATTTTCCTACATCATTTTTCTATTTTTCAAATCCATCTTTCATCAGTTTGAGAACTAATTAATGGATTTCAGAATAAAATAAAACACACACTACAATAAACAATAGACTATTACACGAAGGTCATGACCTACAGGATTGCTGACATAGAGTTCAGATGGCTCAGATTCTTTCACATCATAATGCCAATATATCGATCTTCATTTGTGTAATTTTTTGATAACGTATAGAAAATAATTTACAGGTCTGATTCTCTGGTCTGTAGTTTTCCGAGTACAGCTGTGTATTGGATATTAAGAACTACAAAATTTAAGAATGTTTGATGACATTATTACCATTAAAAATTAAATATTATTATAGTTCACAGCAGAAATTTTGGACCCAAATTATATAATACATTAATTAGAGCTTACCCTGAGCTAAGTACACTTAACACACATAGATTTAAGAAACAAATCAGATTAATTATTTAATTGTTTAAGGTAATTGAGTTAAAAATTGTTATCTAATATTCATGTACTTCTGTATTTTCTATTTGTATATAGACCGCGTTATTACATGCTGTATGTATTTATTAATGTTATTGTGCTCAATGAACTCTCGTAATATTTTTATATATTTTGTATAACTGATCTGAACTGCGCCCGAGCACGAGCTTCTGCTCTTTCGGGCTGCAATACCTAATGTAGCTCAAGTGTATAGTATTAATAAATATTATTATTATTATTATTATTATTATTATTATTATTATTATTATTATTATAGTTAATGCAACACATAATGGTATACTGATAATATGAAAGTGAAACGCTGGTGAAACCTTTTGGGGCTTTAAGTAAGTAGACGCAGAGAAAGAATATTTTATATTAGATCTCCATTTCTATAATTTACTGTGTAACGGCTATATATGTTACTGAAAACTATAAAAACTTACGTAAGGTAACAATATTGTTATTAAAAATGAAACACTTTTATAGTTATTAATCAAGTAGTGTGGGTCTTTTTCATAAATTTAATGGCAGTGTGATATACATTTTTATATGTCTGTTTCTCTGATTTTCCTTGATAGTAATTGAGTCATGCTTCCTATTTTAGCTGCGTCTTTAAACTACATCAAAATTAATTTCATATTTTTTTGGTTTAATCGATTAGATTTGTGATTACTGTCAAGCATATTTTGTTCTAGGAAAAATAGCATGCCATTTCATTTCTTTCTACCGTGATGAGTAAGTTTATTTCCCGCAACCAGCAACGAATGAAACACTGAAACTGCTAACGATTTACGATGGACAATTTTATTTAGGGCGCATATCAGATTCTACAACTCTGACATATCATTCACCTCATTTTCCGCATCTCAGAAATAGATTCCTCACAACAATCTATATTACAGAAAATAGACGAGATAACATTCAGTGTTACACAAATTAATCCAGCAGTATTTGGTAGATCAGTATTGTCTGGAGGAAGCGCAAAAATTACAATTCCTAAGAAAAGACTAAAAGGTATTACTTACTGATAAAATAAGAGGCCTACAAGATTTTGTAGTCTCTTGATCACCTCAGCAAGATCTCTTAGTGGGAAAAAGTGATTCTGCCCTCTACATTTCAGGGTAGTTCACCAAACATGCAGCAGCTATACCAAGATGCTAAGTCTTTTGTTCAAAGCATGACAAACCTTACATTTTCTTAACTTTCACCTACAATCCGCAACGACCTGAAATAGCTACTGCATTAGTCCCACATGAAAAACTCGCTGATCGTCCTGATATTGTTACTTGCGATTTCGCATTGAAACTCAAGAACTGAATATGGATAGGTTCAAGAAAAAGTATTTGGCATAAAAAACATTCAGAGGGAGTATGGTTCACTATTATGGAAGCAAATAACTTCCAAAATGTCTCTTATTCTTCATTGAAAATAAATCTGAACAATTTTTATTTGAACTTCTTAAGGACTTAGTTTGCAGTATTTGCTGCACAAGCCACTAGTTATATAATACTAGTGACTTGTGTAGCAAAGGCTGCAAACTAAGTTCAGTAGACGTTCGAATAAAAATTTTTCAGATTTATTTTCAATGAAAAATACCAGACATTTTGAAAGTTATTTGCTTCCATAATAATGAAACATATCCCTCTGAACGGTTTTTTATGCCAAATACTTTTTCTTGAACCTATCCACCTTCAGTTTTTGAATTTCAACGCGAAAATGCAAGTAACAATGCCAGGACGATGAGTGGGTTTTTCATGTGGCAGTAAAGCAATAGCTATTTCAGGTCATTGTGGATTGTAGGTGAAAGTTTAAAAAGTCAGGTTTGCTATGCTTTCGAACAATAGACATAGCATCTTAGTATAGCTGCTGCATGTAGAACTTGAAATGTAGAGCGTAAAATCATTTTATCCTGCTCAGAGATCTTGCTGAAATGATCGGGAAACTACAAAATTTTGTAGGCCTCTTATTTTATCAGTAAGTAATACCGTCTTTCCTTAGGAACTGTAATTTTTGCGTTCTCTCGAGCCAATACTGAAGATAATGACGCATATAAGTATCTATACCACACCACCATTAAGTATATGAAAAACCCAACCCCACTTGATCAATAACTATAAAAATATTTGATTTTTAATGACAATAGTATTATCTTACGCAAGCTTTATAGTTTTATATATAAACATCATGTCATTTACTATAATAATATTTCATTTCTAATGGTAATAATGTCATCAAACACCTTAAGTTTTGTAGATTTTAATATCCAATACACAGCTGTACTCAGAAAATTACACACCGCAGATTGTAAATTATTTTTAGTAAGTCTTGAAGTTTTGAAAACCAGTTGAATTTGAACTACAAATATGTTAGCAATCTGCAGGTCATGCCCTTCGTATAATAGCCTATTGTTTATTGTAGTTTGTCTGTGTTTTGTTTTATTCTGAAAAGCCATTATTTCTCAAAACTGACGACAGACGAATTTTGGATAATAGGAAAATTATGTAGGAAAATTGAAATTTCACTGAAAACTTCTATTTTTCTGGAAAACGTTCGGTTCCAAGCTTCAAAATGAGAGGTCATTTATTAAAATCCGTTCAGCCGTTTTCCCGCAATTTCCATTACCAATTCAAATTATATATATGCTAGCCTATATTTAATGATTTAAGAAAGGAATTTGAATTCATTGCATATGATGTAGGCCTATTATTAATTAAACTTGTGTATTATGAAATGGGGATAGAACAAAATGTTTTCCGTTCATATTTGGTTGGACGTTCTCACATTGTAGAAATAAATGGAGGTGAAAGTGCTGTAGCTCCAATTAAGTATAATATTCCACTAATATGGTGTTGTTAGCAGAAGAGGAGTGATACTAAGGGACGTGCTACAGAAGTTAAATGACAGCTGTGAGCAGTATGGAATGAAGATAAATGCCAGCAAGGCGAAGATCATGGTCATAGAAAGAAAAGTAAAGAATGTAAACTTGTGAATTCTAAATGAGACAGTAGAGCAAGTGCAAAGCTTCAAATATTTGGGATGTACTATACTAGTATAAGCAGTAACATGAGCTGCTGCCATGAAGTCAAAAGGAGAATAGCAATGGCAAAGGAAGCTTTTAATAGAAAAAGGAGCATCTTCTGCGGACCTCTGGAGAAAAAACTAAGGAAGAGACTAGTTAAATGCTTTATGTGGAGTGTAGCATTGTATGGGGCAGAAACATGGACACTACAACGAAGTGAAGAGGAACGAGTAGAAGAATTGGAAATGTGGATATGGAGAAGGATGAAGCGTGTGAAATGGACAGATTAAGAAACGAAGCTGTGTTGGAAAATGTGGATGAAGAAAGAATGTTGCTGAAACTGATCAGGAATAGGAAAAGGAATTGGCTGGGTCACTGGTTGAGAAGAAACTGCCTATTGAAGGATGCACTGGAAGGAATGGTGAAAGGGAGAAGAGTTCGTGGTAGAAGAAGATATCAGATGATAGACGTTGTTAAGATATATGGATCATATGAGACAAAAAGGAAGGCAGAAAATAGGAAAGACTGGAGAATGCCGGGTTTGCAGTGAAAGACCTGCCCTTGGGCAGAACACTATGAATGATTGAATTAATTACTTAACTTATTGTTCTAACCCAATATTTTGGGTTTGCAGTTAATGCATCTGAGTTAACTCTTAAATTAGCTGAACTCTATTTCCAACAGTAATTTATTTAACCGAGTCGGACTGTGAAGAAAACAACTAAGACAATAAGAGATAAGATAAGATAATAACTGCCTCCCATTGGAGGTAGCCCAGAAGGACTCAGTGTACTCTTCTACATGAATTTTACGATATTAAATGTTTAGATAAATTTTGTAGAAAGAAAATTAAAATAAACATCTATACTAATAATAAATCTGTAGCCAAAATTTTTCTGGTAATTTTCGATTTTCCAAAAATAATTGGTCCTAACATATATAATTAATCACCCTGAAACCGAAAATCGCTTTTTTGACATTTTTGTTTGTATGTCTGTCTGTCTGTCTGTCTGTCTGTCTGTCTGTATGTTTGTTACCTTTTCACGCGATAATGGCTGAACGGATTCCGATGAAAATTGGAATATAAATTAAGTTCGTTATAACTTAGATTTTAGGCTATATGGCATTCAAAATACATTATTTAAAAGGGGGATTATAAGGGGGCCTGAATTAAATAAGTCGAAATATCTTGCTTATTATTGATTTTTGTGAAAAATGTTACATTACAAAAGCTTCTTTACAAATAATTTCCGGTAAGTTTTATTCCTTGAAAAAGTTTGATATGACTGATATTTAATGAGATAAATGAGTTTTAAAATTAAAATAACTGCCATCTAAGGCCGTGTAATGAATTAAAAAACAAATGACTTCGTCTATAAGGGGCTTTGGACAACAACAATCGAAAGCTATGAAAGATAGCCTACAGATAATGTTTCTGTGTTTGTATGAAGTAATATCGGAAGCTAAATTAACCGATTTGTATAATTAATTATTAATTCACTATTGGAAAGTGTAGTTTCTCTAGATGGACATAATGCTATAATGTTATTACAATAACTTCTGAGTGAATCGAGGACAGGTAAGATTAAAATAGCTTCTTATGCACAGAAAACTTGATAAGCTATTCTGTACATTCGTTTCCTGTATTTCCTAAAATAATTTTTATGACCAAATGGGTGGTCTCTGGATCAAAATGATCGCATTTTAATTATGCAAATACAATTTAAATTAAGTAACATAATAAACGATTTATTCTTATATCAAACACGAATGTTCCCTGGATCAAATGTCCTATTTTAATTATGTAATTACTTTATACTTATTTCTAACGGGTGCAGCGGAGCGCACGGGTACGGCTAGTATATGAATATAAAGTGAATAAAAAAATTAAACAGAGTGAATATGATGACTCAGAATTTGGCAAGAGCGTTTCAAAACTGAAGTTATGATGTCAGCAGTAAGTGTCTGTGGTAGTTCAAAAGTCTTCCTGAAGCTTTCAAAGAACTTGGGAATCACACCACGAGCTCCAATAAGAAGACCAATCACCTCAATGTCTTCAAGCTGGTATTTTGCTTCGAAGTAATCAATGTTGGCAGATAAATGTTGATCTTTTGTTTATTGACAACCTCCGGCTGGCTACTCCCCGTTTCAATCCTTACGGTAGGATCAATTATATATCCTTTCTTGGTAGTCTGGGAATACGCTATGATGTCAATACGTCTAGAGGAGCCATTAGTAGCAAAGCAAAAAACTTCTTCTTCTACTATCCAAGACTTTTTTCTTAAAGCAGTTGCAATTAAGGATCGAACATGATGGTGTCTGGCATTTCGGAGGAGTAAACCTCTGTTACACTGACCTTGGACGTGGGCAAGGGTTTCAGTCTCCGGGCAGCCATGTCTGCAATAATAACTACCCTCTGACTGAGGTTCTGTCTGATATGTACATATATTATCTCACTTGACGATATGTGTCAGAGGAAGAACAATTTGTTTGTATGCATCTGAAGTCTGACTAGTGTAATATGTAGCTAATCGGCGATGTATGCAATGGAGGGGGAAAGGAACTGGCCATCCTACTCCATTATCTCCTGGCCTAGTTGTCTCATAAGTGATGCCTTCTTGGTATCACTTGTAAAGTTCAGACTGTCTTCGGACAGTTGACTATACCGGTACATTTATTGTAATTTGTGTAATTTTTGTAATTTTAATTTTTCTATACAGGCAATTCGTTATCTCGTGTAACTTAACTGCGCGTGAGGAGTAGCTGAAAGTGGACCGAGAAACTTGCCTCTCTAGCTACGCTTCTATTTTCTGCCAAGTAGCTTCCTTACCCCCACCATAAGATTCTTACTGTCAACTACGGAGCACACGTGCATTTGGTTTCACGAGATAACGAAAGACCTATACCAATTTACTGTATTTTCTGTTATTTTACTAACATTTTAACATAAATTAAAATGTTGTCTATGTGATAATTTGTCAATTTGAGGGTTAAATAATTTAAAAGAACAACGGAAAAATGAACATACTTGAGACGACATCGCGAAGCCATTAGGATTGATTGATTGATTGATTGATTGATTGGCATGAAATGTATAATTATAATCCACAGGAGTTATTCTGACAAAAATACTCGTAACATAGAGCACGATTGGATTTATATCAAACTTCTACCTCTTGCTTAAGGGAAGAGGATACTGAAATTTCGATTAAAATTCTTTTTTTTTTTCAAATAATATATATTTTTTTTGCTAAAAATAATCTTTTGACTGTAGGGAATATATTACAAATAAAATTCAAGTTCTAACTCAATGCTATGACATTTAATGATGCCATTTTTAAAACTCTATTAGCCCACTTTATTTTTAAATCTCATTTGTTTCAAATTCACTGCATTCGGAATCTGATTTCTGTTGTTTATTTCATTTAATTTCATTCTTCAATAGTGTGGCAATCACCAATAGCGTTTCATTTTACTTACTAGTTAGCAGGAGGTGGTATTATTCCTTGATTTGATTTTGTCAGACATGCTTGAAAATTTTTTATCTAAACTATAGAAATATGGTTCATGACAGAAATAGTTATTGCAGTGTCTGAAACACTTAGTATGTAAATAGTGTGTATTATATAGGTTGCAGTTAGTGTAGTTTTTTGTTTTGAATGCATTTGTATATACTGTATAGCTAGTTAAATCATGGGCAGGATTAGCAAATAGAAGACAGTATAAAAACTGTGAGCAAATGCTCAACAAATGAGGCAGAAAATGCAAAACAAAGTAGTAAATATAGTAAGACCACAACAATCAAGTGAGTGTTTATATTAGGTGACTCTTCAGATATTGTGTTTTTCCGTAAATTGCTTTTTTGGTCACCGTGCTTACCATAAATTGATATAACTCACAAACTATAAATAATAGGAAGCTCAAATTTTGTACAGATCTTAGACTATTTAAAAGATTTGGCTTCATTAGAATTTTGATATTTAAATTTAATATAAAAGTAATCAATAATATGCAAAGAAGTGGCTCGAAAACTGAAATCTATGATATTCTAAAAATCAGTTATGTTTCTGTAAAACTTATTAAAATTCAAATCAAGCCATTTTGCAGTAAATCTTTGTATGAATCTAATTGGAAAAGAACTTCTCAAATATCTAAAAAAAAAAAAACTGACAGAGTTATATAATTGTTTCTAAACGGTTACAAATTGAGGGCTAATTGCCAAATTTTGGCCCTCTTTTGCAATTTAAATTTTATACATACGGTTGTTCAGTAGACAAAAAATTGTAAGTTTCAAGGAGAAAACAAGGAATTTCAAATTTTCAGTATCCTCTTCCCTTAAATCATACATAATTCTAGCAATGTGCGTAATAGTCCGTCGTGCACTAAACAGCAACATCATTGTTGATCTGTCCGTTCGTATCAACACAAAGATGAGCAAGTGAATTTTTATAATGGTCTATTTTAATCATTATGGAAAACACAAAGTGATGCAATGAATCATATATAAACAACGGATCTATTTGACTATAGGATATCGGTAATGAATTTATGAGAGTGTTAGTTGGCTAGATTGCAGAAGGGATGATGTTATAAGATAGAGCGGTTTATAACGATGGTTGGCGTATTAGTTTATTTACATGGCTGTGAATTCTGGTGGTTAGGCTGTTACCTGTGAAATTTGTATTGTCTGTTGGTATTAATGAACGTAGTTTAAATGATTTAGGCCTACCGTTATAATTATCGAGTGTATCGATGGTAAATGGTTATGCTATTTCCTGCATTTGAAATTACTTTATTTATTTCTTGTTTACTAACCGTACCCGTGCGCTCCGCTGCACCCGTTAGAAATAAATATAAAGTAATTACATAATTCAAATAGGACATTTGATCCAGGGAACATTCGTGTTTGATAGAAGGATAAATCGTTTAATATGTTACTTAATTTAAATTGTATTTAAAATATTAAAATGCGATCATTTTGATCCAGAGACCACTCATTTGGTGCAATGACAATTCTTTTAACATGTTTCTTAATTGTTATCACCAATTATTTTTGAAAAAGCGAAAATTAACAGAAAAATTTTGGCTACAGATGTATTATTATATTATATTATATTATATTATATTATATTATATTATATTATATTATATTATATTATATTATATTATATTATATTATATTATATTATATTATATTATATTATGTAAAAGTGTGTTGATAACGGATGTACTCGAATTAGAACGTTTTTAATTTGTTGTGGGAGCTCTTGAATCTCAGGAGGAACAGCTTTTACAACAGTGCAACATAATCTGCTTAGCTCATTACCCAATTTTTTGCATTGCATTTATTGCATATATATTTTTTGTATTTTAACACGATTCAATTGAGCATAGTTAAAATTTGAATTATACAATAATGGATTGCTAAGCTAACGTACTATTACTGCATACGAAATCAATACACTCTCGTTGTTCGTTAATTCTCTGAGATAAAAATGAATATGTTCATAAACATTATTTTAAGAAATACAGGAAATGAATATACAGAATAACCTATCAAGTTTTCTGTGCATAAGGAGCTATTTTAATCTTACCGGTCCTCAATTCAGTCACAAGTTACTGTAATAGTATTATAGCATTATGTCCATCCAGAGAAACTACTCTTTCCAATGATGAAATAATAATTAATTATACAAATCGGTTAATTTAGCTTCCGATATTACTTCATACAAACACAGAAACATTGTCTGTAGGCTATGTTTCATAGCTTTTGATTGTTGTGTCCAAGGCCCCTTATAGGCGAAGTCATTTGTTTTTTATTTCAATACACCGCCTTAGATGGCAGTTATTTTAATTTTAAAACTCATTTATCTAATTAAATATCAGTCCTATCAACATTTTTCAAAGAATAAAACTTATCATTTTTAAAGAAACTTTTGTTATGTAACATTTTTCACAAAAATCAATAATAAGCGAGATATTTCGATTTATTTAATTCAGGCCCCCTTATAACCCCCCCTTTAAATAACGTGATTTGAATGCCATATAGCCTAAAATCTAAGTTACAACGAACTTAATTTATATTCCAATTTTCATCGAAATCCGTTCAGCCATTATCGCGTGAAAAGCTAACAAACATCCAGACAGACAGACAGACATACAAACAAAAATTTAAAAAAAGCGATTTTCGGCTTCAGGATGGTTAGTTATACATGTTAACACCAATTATTTTTGGAAAATCGAAAATTACCAGAAAAATTTTGGCTACAGATTTATTATTAGTATAGATTTACTTGATTATAGATTTCGATGTTGGTCAGAATGGAGATAAGCGAAGGAGTGAACATTGAATTTCTGATTTAAATTCCGAATCGTCTTATGATGAACATAAACATGCCTGATATTTTTCTTGATATTTATGTATGTTGAGTTTGTATGTGGATCTATTCGTTGTTTCATTTTATTTATATTTGATTTGGAATTTAAATTTGTGCGAGAACTACGGTTATGAGTTAGATGGATTAAATAAGGGGATAGCTAACAAGCAAATATTGTGATGGGGGCAGATAAAAAAAGTAAAATTTTTTCTTCCACCTAATAATGTCAAAATAAATGCTGATACAAATTTTGGCCACTCGACCGCAATTACGAGGGCCATAAAAAATAAGTTCACCAGGAGCCGTTAACAAAAAGAAAACACAATTTCATTGAAAAAATTACTGGAACAGACACAGCAATTGTTGAGCTATTCAACACACACTGTTAAGAATTGCTTATAATACAAATTTAGAATTATATAACACAGCACACTTTTTTTGGTTATTAACTTCACACTATAATCAAACAAGAACCTAAGTTAAATACATACCTAAGTCTTTGTTATTTTGCTGACAGTTAAATTTTGTGTACTTTATATAATAAACGTAGACAATGTTGTACGTGTTTAACAGTGTGAAATCTTAGGCTCAACTGTACCACCCAATTTGTCTGTTAAATTTATCAGCGGGGATGTTTGGCAAGAAAGCGGAAGGCTTTTCCACCAATTTAGCTGTTATCCCGTTATTCGTAAATTAAATATATGGTAATTTTAGAGCTGTAACACAATTTTAGCACATGAAATCGCTCTAGTTCTCAATGAAATTATGTTCTATGAATTAAAGGAAAGTAATTAATTTCCAGTTCTCAAGAAAAATATTTATAAATAGTAAAGGAAAGTAATTAATTTCCAGTTCTCAAGAAAAATATTTATAAATAGTAGATGAAACAGCCACCATATGTTCAATGCTATTTTCTTAATTTGGAATCTTCTATATGGAGACTCGTCCAATTTGGCAATATTTGTATTTTGACACAGTTTGTAGTTACATATTCTGAAATTAAATAGTCCTCTATTATAGAATGTGTTTAAACATTAAATCTCAATAAACCTCTGAAAGAAAATTCTACAAATCTAAATTACTTTACACATAAGACACTAATAAATAACAAATTACATGTTTCCAGATTTGGTACTTCATCAGGATAAATTGGCAATAGTACAGGGGCAATTTGGCAATTGGATTAAAAAGTAATTTTTTCAAAATAAAACAGTGGTACAAGGTTTATAAGGCTTAATTTACTGGGACAAGAAGTCACTAAATACCACAAAAAAAGAAAAGAATTGAATGGATTTTTCCGACCACTCTTATTAACTATATTAAAGGGTTGTCTTCTAATTTCTTTTGCCGTTACCAAACCCAAGTTCTTGCATTTTTATTACGTATGTCACCAGTTTTTGATCTTCCTCAACGGTTAGAGCTACGGGTCTTCCTTTCTTGGGAATGACAACGTCATCGGGTCCTGAGGATGCATACGGAAACCTCTTTAAATTGTTAAAGGGCACATTGTACTTGTTAGAAGCCTTATAAGTCTACGATCTATTTTTCAAAACACTCCCAACCGCAGCCCGCAAATCATCTTTGGAATATTTTTCAGAATAATGTCTTCGTTCCCTTGGCATATCTGCAACACACCACACACAGTGCTGCATTGAAGACTGTAGAAGTCCCTCACACGTCTCTACTCTTAAATTTTACCATCGAGTACACATTCTTGTTCAAAGAGAGCAGCAATATATCACTATAAAGGAAAATGGCTAATTCACACTACCCTGGAGAAAACCTTTTTTGCTAAGAAGAACATAAAACGAGCTAAGTCCTGATGTGTTATTAACAGAAAATATTAATTATATAATGGCTTACCTTATAATATGGAATCTCAGCTTTTGATATAGGCTATAATGCACAAACATACGTAGGTAATGAACAACACTTTCTTTCCGTCTTTGTATACACACGTCCACACAATCACCACGTTCACAGGGAGTATTCAACACATCTTTCTATTAGTAACAATATCTGCTACTACAATGCGCGGATTCGAATGAAACGAAAACTAAAAGTACAGTCAGATGTTGCACTCTATGAAGGTGTCATTGAACTTCTTAAAACTGTGGAGGAAATTTGGCAATAAAATAAATATAAGAATATTGCCAAATTTCCCATATTGCTAAATTTGCCGAGTTTCCCCTGTGTTACGTCGCACGCAATCTTTTGGTTTCAAGAGATAACGAATCACCTATAAACTACAAGATTCAGAAAGCGATAAAATTCCGTCGTTAGTGAAGAAATTAAAGTTACGGAAAGTCAAAGTTCCTGATCCCTCAACGAACCACACTTCTTGATATAGATCACACTATCAGAGCATTATTTACCTAAAAACACAGCATTCTATAGGGAATGAAAGCTATAGTAATAATAATTTTACATTTCTGTCACTGAAGAGCTTCTTTTCACCACATAACAGTAAATTTAATGAATAATAAGTTTATAATTTCATAATTTGATTTTCTTACCTGGCAGTACACGAACTCCTGCAAGGTGGGGTCTACACGATGCTAGAACTCCGTCTAAAAAAAAAAACAAGAACACCACATTAGTAATGAAGAAACAAGAATGATCTAGGCGGAAATATATCCGGAAACAATACTCTCAACAAACTATTAGGCACTGTTGACACATTCCCGGCGACTTTGTCGACAAGAGACCAGAAATCGAGCGACCAAACGTGGAGACCAAGATGTCACATTCTGCAGCGACCGTCAAGGAGAATGGACGTGGAAGAAATTACCATAATGATTTATTTGCAGAACAATACATAAAAATAATAAAGTAGTTCTGCTTGCATCCTTTATTGCAAGAATGCCGTGAAAAATTAATGTTTAGTGCATTTTTGGAGGGTGCAGAATAATATGGAAATAAATTTTTCAACTTTGTAGAAAAGTCTGTGAAATCTTGATGCTTTGTTCAATGCATTGATATTCTCAATAACTGAAATGAATATACATATGCGTACTTGCATTTCTCCTGAAGAAAAACTGTTTCTTCCTTTGAGATAAGTTATTTATTTATATTCACCCTTTGAGATGTTATTTATTCACTCACATTGATACAATCAGAACATTGAAATATCTTTGAATAAACAAATATAATTATAATACAGTAAATTAAATTAAATTAAAAGTTGTTCCTAATCACAGCAAAAATTGGTTCCCAGCACTGTGATTGTTGTTTAACGTCTTTAATACACATACTTAATTAAGTTGTTTTTAAGTAATCCGGAATTTCATTGCCGTCCTCACATAAGCCAACCATCGGTCCCTATCCTGAGAAGGTTAATCCAGTCCCTACCATCATATCCTACCTCCCTCAAATCCATTTTAATATTGTCCTCCCATCTAAATCTCGGCCTCGCCAAAGGTCTTTTTCCCTCAGGTCTTTCCAACTAATACTCTATAAACATTTCTGGATTCACCCATACGTGCTTCATTCTCTGTCCATTTCAATCGTCTGGATTTAATGCTCCTAATAATGTTAGGTGAAGAATACAATGCATGAAGTTCTGTGTTGTTTAACTTTGTCCTTTTTAATTTTATAAGACATTCAGTACAATTAGCTTTAGTAAAATCATTAATAAAATATGGTATAATAAATTGTGGTGGAGTAGCATCATTTGTACTTACTTACTGGCTTTTAAGGAACCCGAAGGTTCATTGCCGCCCTCACATAAGCCCGCCATTGGTCCCTATCCTGAGCAAGATTAATCCAGTCACTACCATCATATCCCACCTCCCTCAAATCCATTTTAATATTATCTTCCCACCTACGTCTCGGCCTCCCCAAAGGTTTTTTTCCCTCAGGCCTCCCAACTAACACTCTATATGCATTTCTGGATTCACCCATACGTGCTACATGTCCTGCCCAACTCAAACGTCTGGATTTTATGTTTCTAATTATGTCAGGTGAAGAATACAATACATTCTTTCCAGTGCATCCTTGAGTAGGCAGTTTCTTCTTAGCCAGTGGCCCAGCAAATTCCTTTTCCTCTTCTTGACCAGTTTTAGTACTGTTATTTCTTCATTCACTCTTTCGAGCAGAGTTCCGTTTCTTATTCCATCTGTCCATTTCACATGTTCCATTCTTCTCCATATCTACAATTCAAACGCTTCTAATCGTTTCTCTTCACTTCGTCGTAATGTCAATGTTTTGCTCCATATAGTGCCGCAATTCACAAACCTCTTCCTTAGTTCTTTTTCCTACGATCCATAGAAAATTTTCCTTACACTCTTAACTTAAAAGCTTCCTTTGCCATTGCTATCCTCCTTTTGACTTCTGGCAGCAGCTCATATTACTGCTTATAATATACCCCAAGTATTTGAAGCTGTCCACTTGTTCCACTGCAGTTCGAATTAGCAAGTATACTTTTCTTTCACGGTCTTGGTCTCCCTTTCACCATTATTTCCAATGCATCCTTCAGTAGGCAGTTTCTTCTTAGCCAGTGATGCAGTCAATTTATTTTCCTCTTCTTTATCAGTTTCAACATTATTTTTTCTTCACCCACTGCTTCTATCACAGCATCGTTTCTTATTCTATCTGTTCATTTCACACGCTCCATTCTTCTCCATATTCACAATTCAAACACTTCTAATCGCTACTCTCCATTTCGTCGTAATGTTGATATTAATTGTAAATTTATTCTTCATTTTATAGTTGTAATCTCCTGGTACAGGGGCAGAGAAGGCCTGACGGCCTTATCTCTACCAGGTTAAATAAATAAACTACCACCACCACCACCACCACCACCACCACCACCACCACCACCACCACCACCACCACCACCACCACCACCACCACCACCACCACCACCACCACCACCACCACCACCACTACTACAGTGCCAAAATTCACAAGCCTCTGCCTTAGTTCTTTTTAGAAAGGTCCGTAGAAAATTCGCTTTATCTTTTTAACTTAAAAGCTTCCCTTGTCATTGCTATCTTCCTTTACATTTCTGACAGCAGCTCATGTTACTACTTATACTATACCTCCAAGTATTTGAAGCTGCCCACTTGTTCCACTACATTTCGAATTCGCAAATATGCCTTTCTTCCATGGTCTTGGTCGCATTTATGTATTTTCATCCCTTACTGCTCACAGTTTGTCATTTAGTTCCAGTGGCATATTCCTTAGTATCGTCTCCTCTTCTGCTAACAACGCCATATCATCAGCAGATATTATAAATTTTTTCGTCTTCCTCCTACTATCACCCCACCCATGTTCTGAAAACAGTTATTCACTAAATTCTCCAAGTAAATGTTGAACAAGATAGGTGATAAAGACATCCTTGTCGACTCCTTTACTTACTCAAGTTTCCTTTGACATTTCTTCTCCTAATCTGGACTGGTTACATATAAAAGCTACTGATTAGCCTCCTCTCTTTCTAATCGATAGCAATTTTCTTCAGGATTTCTGTAAGCTAAAATGTAAAAGCAAAGAAAAATATGGGAGAAAAGCATAAAATAATAATTGCACTTGTCTTAGTGGAGTGAGTAGTCTCTCGTTACTTCAGCTGTTATCTACGAGACAAAAGACTTGCTATATTAATTCTGAAAGCTACAATCATTCATCTACGTCACATTACACGGAAGTTCATAACAGTCAGGTCCGATGAATTTCTGCCCAGCTGTGATCCATCCAACAGAATACGTTATAATAAACATTTGTAATAATTCATCTTCTTCACTTCGCTGCGTAGGCGAGATGTCTGTTCCAACTTCAAAGGTCAATCCACTTTTTCCTTGGCATTCCAGGTTTTCTTCTCGCTTAGGACTAAATTATGAGGTAACGGTTTCTAAAATTCCTACAATTTTCCATCTTTCCTACTCCCTGTTGTCACTAGTTTTCATATTTGTCGTACTGCGTTATGGAAAATATTGAATGTTTAATTAATTTATAAATAGAAATATACTGATACAAATAGAAATACTACTTCTCAGGTAAGGTTATTCGCAGACGATTGTATAATATACAGACAAATTAGTGACAAATCCGATATCGCCGCCTTGCAAAACGATTTTAACGTTATTGAAACCTGGACGACAGAAAATAAAATTGAAATCAATGTGAATAAAAGAAAATCAATATCCTTCTGTGGAACGCATAAAAAAATTTGTCTCAACTATCAACTGAATGGTACATCGGTACCACAAGTGAATACTTGTAAATACCTAGGTATATATTTAAGTAACAAACTGGTTGGGAGGAACAAGTCACAAATAACCTGACATTTTGATCATTGTAGGAATGTGTCATTAACCACGAAATACGAGGCGCGTCCATAAAGTAAGTTTCCCACTCGTCCCACAGCTAGCAAACCATATGTTGCACGAAGCTACTGCGTGTACGTGATAGAGTTATGTCCTGCACGGCGCATGCGCTAGCGGAACTTCCCGAGTGCTCTCAGTAGCTTCGTTGCATTGGTTGAAGATAGACGTTCCTATTCCAGCTCCCGCCGACCGTGAAGTGCGGTCAGTGATAAAGTTTTTGAATGCACAGGGCATAGCGCCGATTGAAATTTATCCTTAACTGTGCCAGGTGTATGGGCCTAACGTCATGAGCAAGCAGATGGTGCGTTGCTCCACAAGGTCGTCTGTGATGATGGTTGGCCTCCCACTGCGCTCCTCGTCATGCACATTTTCGCGTCCTGCTGAAAATTGTCTACAGCAGCAACGCTGACGTTAGGCCCATAGATCTGGCACAGCTGACGATAAATTTCAATCGGCGCTATGCCCTGTGCATTCAAAAACTTTATCACTGATCGCACTTCACACGCGGCGGGAGCTAGAATAGGAGCGTCCATCTTCAACCAATGCAACGAAGCTATTGAGAGCACTCGGGAAGTTCCGCTAGCGCATGAGCCATGCCAGGACATTGCTCTATCCTGTACACGCAGTCGCTTCGCGCAACGTATGGTTTTCTAGCTGTGGGACGAGTGGAAAAGTTACTTTATGGACGCGCCTCGTATAACCACTCTGTCGCAAAAACTACAAAATATGTACCAAAATGTTATTCAATATTATTGAAAAACATGCTTGTGACTTTTGTTTCAGCTAATATGTCAATGTCTTGGTAACACAAGTATTTCTGTATTTGCTCTGCGGAAAATGTGTACACTCACTGACTGCAGCAAAGATTAAATAATGTCGTAGATAAGTGTTAACACAAATTTCTTCAGTCTTTGCTGCAGAATGTTATGCACCGGAGGTTATATTTTGATGCGAAGAGGTTTTGAAAGGAACGTAATACATTTAATTGACAACTTATCTCACCAAATTACTAACGAATTGACAATTTATTTCCACGAAATACCCACCGAAATAATGGCAATTTTAATACCGAAATCATTCATTTTATTTCACTAAAAATACTTATCAAATAACTTTAGAAATACTATTTTAAAATTTACCAAAACGATAAATCAGCCGATTAGAAATAAAATTGAGGGACTCAGTGGAAAAGGAGCCCATATCACAAAAATTAAATTTTTTAGGAGAAGCGTTTATTCCACTAAGATTCTCTCTCTTGAAGTGAATAAGAGGCATTATAAATGCTTACCATGTTCAGTAGACACATGCCACAAGACTGGAAGTTCATAAAAGAGGTCTTAGACAGAAAGATTTGTCGGATTATCGAAGATAAGTCCCTATTGATAATAAATCTACTTTGACTCAGTCCCTATGGAAGATAGTTGAATTTTCAAATTCATGCTGGGAATCGGATAACACACTTCATATAACCCACCCAATAAAAACTCAAGCTCATTCATGTACAGTAGTGGCAAAAAAAATCGGACCGAGCCTTGTAGTTTTTTTTCTTTCGTTGTTGGTAACTCTACAGCATCTATTAGATGCTAATAGATGCTTTTTATGGTTGTGCTAACAGATGGAGTTACTTGTCAACAATGTGACGCTGAAACGTGTGTTCATGTTACTGCCCAGCAACAGTCCTGATGTATTTTATATTTTGATGATCGTTTAATTAATATTAACCCGGCACACTCACAATCACACTCACATTCATACAAATTTCCAGACTCTAGACACCCAGGTAATTTTTATTCTTCAAGAAAAATCCCTTGTAGTTGATACAAAAGAATCCTGTTGTGTATTGTGTCAAACTGTGGTAATTTCAATATGGATAGTGAAGCCAGAGGTATGTATTGCTATTTAATGTAAAAATACGCAGTTATCTTTGCCGAATAGAGGTATAAATGTAATATTGATACCAGATGAAAATAAAACTCTCAAAGTTTTTTCTTCTGTAAGTTTGAGGCACTGAAGGAAACAAAAGACGGTAAGAATCGAACAAATGCAATACATTTCATTGTTACAATTAATTATACAAGATGGATGTTTTTTGTGACTAGCAAAATTTGAATCTGTGACTCTGAAATCAGCTACAAGGGTCGGTCCGGTTTTTTTGCCACTACTGTACATAAATGAATACAGATGGACAAATATGCATACGATTTGATCTAACAAAACAGGCTTTTTGCACAAACAGAACACAATCAGACATGTGTAACATCTTAAAGTCCGCTTTAAAAGGAAACTACACAATTGAAGTGACGATGATAGCATCAAGGAAACTAAAACAAGATGTTTGCTTTTGAAAGCCGTATCTGAGCTAATTGAGGTTAGCTTTGCTGTTGACTTCAAAAGACGACGACTCTGTTGTACGAGGTCCAGAAGAAGCCACTCCCCTGTCTTGACCTGTCCATTATCCCGCCCGTTTATCCGCTGACCCCATTTTCATCTCTAGCTCCCGCACAACATTCGTGGACAATTTCGACATTCTGCCGACCAGTCCACTAGCGTTACCATGGTGGTCTCCCGCATTTTCGGTGTCAACTTTCAGAAGCGTTGAAGTCGTATTTTTGACATAGCGCAGTTTCGAAGGACCCGAATTGTTGTTCAGGTCCGCAGATGTTACCAATTGTGGAGTCGTCCTATGTTATCCGTGATGAAGGAAATATTTAGCTCCAGCTAGTATTGTTTTAGGTCAAACCTATTTATTTTATCGTTTATTTTAATGGGTGAAACTGAGGTGAAAGTCAGACGAAATGATTGTGATTCATGGTCCTATTTCCGCCCCTGCTGATTCATTTTTTATCCTAAACAAATAATAAGTAATGTGATCTGATAAATCAATACCTAACATTTCTAGCTGCAGATTTACACCGCTAGATTCTCCACAAAAGTTTAGATATACTTACTTATCTCTCTTGCACAAGAACAAGAAGTCCACAGCTGTAGAATAACGGTTAGCATGTCTGACCGTGCACGAGAGGGCTCGGGTTCAAATCCTTGTTGGGGCAATTTAAGGCTGGTGCAAAAGAAGCCCGGAAAGGAAACGACAATAAGAACGAGAACTGAAAAATCTATACTAATCTGTAGCCAAATTTTTCTGGTAATTTTCGATTTTCCAAAAATAATTGGTGTTGACATATATAATTAACCATCCTGAAACCAAAAATCGCTTTTTTGAAATTTTTGTTTGTATGTCTGTCTATGGATGTTTGTTACCTTTTCACGCAATAATGGCTGAACGGATTTCGATGAAAATTGGAATATAAATTAAGTTCGTTGTAACTTAGATTTTAGGCTATATGAAATTCAAAATACTTTATTTAAAAGGGGGTTATAAGGGGCCCTGAATTAAATAAATCGAAATATTTCGCTTATTATTGATTTTTGTGAAATATGTTACATAACACAAGTTTCTTTAAAAATGATTTCCGATAAGTTTTATTCTTTGCAATATTTTGATAGGACTGATATTTAGTGACATAAATGAGTTTTAAAATTAAAATACAATGCCATCTAAGGAGGTGTACTGAATTAAAAACAAAGTGTCTTCGTCTATAAGGGGCCTTGGACAACAAAAATCGAAAGCTATGAAACATAGCCTACAAATAATGTTTCTGTGTTTGTATGAAGTAATATCGGAAGCTAAATTAACCGATTTGTATAATGAATTATTATTTCACCATTGGAAAGTGTAGTTTCTCTAGATGGACATAATGCTGATATGTCAATTTTCATTAAACTATGGTTGCATGTAATAACAAATAAGAAACATGTTAAAGGAATTGTCATTGCACCAAATGATTGCTCTCTGGACCAAAATGATCGTATTTTAATTATTTAAATACAATTTAAATTAAGTAACATATTAAACGATTTATCCTTCTATCAAACGCGAATGTTCCCTGGATCAAATGTCCTATTTTAATTACGTAATTACTTTATATTTAGCTATTTCTAACAGGTTGCAGCGGAGCGCACAGGTACGGCTAGTAGTTAAAATAAATGTATTTAAATGTGAGTGAGCATTCACCATTAATAAAAAGCTTGCCGGAGCCCGGGAACGGGAACGTGAGAATTAGCCAAGTTTTAACTTTGCTATTCTCGTTTTCGATCACAGCCAACTAGATTAATTCTGTTGTCATCAAAAAACTATTTGGTCGTCGTACATTTTGTAGAAAGGAAGCGATGACATAATTTATTCAATTCATTGCTTGTAACTAACCCAGAAATTCAGTAGAATCTCTTTCCTTATAGTAGACCTATGCTACGTCTATACGTGAATTCAATTCTTAAATATTCCGTGCCTTAAATTTCGAAGTTGGTTAACCCGTGTTTATGTCTGCTGGCTTGTACTCATAAGACAATGCCATTGATCAATTACGCACAAATAACATCAGAAAGTGTAATATCGACTTGACATATCGTTATTGGCATACATATCGATATGCATAATCGTTTCCGTTCTAGGTTTGTTTTGAATGAAAAATCTTCAAGTTAATGTTCTTCGCTTCCAATTCTCGTTCTGGTTCTCGTTCCAGATTTATTGTAAGCCAGCCTTTAGTTGATTGAGGTTTTCCCTCAACCCATTAAGAGTAAATGCTGGGTAACTTTCGGCGTTGGACTCCTGACTCATTTCGTTGGCATTATCAACTTCATTACACTGAGACGCTAGATAATCATCACAGTTGATAAAGCGACGTAAAATAAACCAATTAAAAATATGTTTCTTTGTGTGTTGTCATAAATAAAGGTAAGATGTTCGTATATACCGAAACTGTTAAGTTTGTGTGAGCTTGGACAATACATTTACCGAATGAAAAGTAGTGACGCAGCTCTCAACGTCAACAAACCAGCAAAACAAACATGTACAGTCGGGTGGTAACCAAACATATCTTTGTGCCAATGATCCATGGCCTTAGAATAAACAATAAAATGAACAATTAACATCGCGTAAAAAAGAATATACTCGTAATTCGCAATTACATTCTCATAATTTTCAATATAAAATAATTTACCTATACATATAAGAATAACAAACAAAAGGAGTAATAATATGTATGTAGTCTTGTTACAATTAACAATAATAATAATAATAATAATAATAATAATAATAATAATAATAATAATAATAATAATAATAATAATAATAATAATGTAATTTTCAGTTTATCAAGAATATACTTTTCTATTTTCAGAAAAATAATATTTGTACCTTGAAAATGTTCGTTCTACGTCAGAAGACGTAACTGGAGCAAGTCTGGAATATGATACGGTATTACTTACTGTATCACCACAGTCTAGTATATACAGTCACGAAGCTTGAGTTGTTGAGGGTACTAGGAACAATAGACTGTGCCGGTACTCTTTCGCAGTGTCTGTGATGAGGTGATAGTAGCGATCCTAGTGATTAGCAACTATCTATGGATGCATATTGCCTACGTATTGAGCTTCCTGACTCTATATACTAGACTGTGATATCACCAGTAGCGGCTGGTGGTCAAAATAATGAGTGTGCTACAATTTCTATATTGGCCTACTGTATACACTTATATGTATTTATCTTAATTTGAGACTCGCCTAGTGACGAAATATGAAATCTATACGACGTTCCTTCCTACTGTAGAACCTGTCAATTACCCTGGTGTTAAACCCTTCAACTTGGATATCATACTCTTTTCTATTGACAGTGTTACTTCACAGAATGGATCCTGTGAATTGTTGGAGGCTATGTATCGTAACAATTGAACAGCTCCATCTGTATTCCGGAAGGCAGGTGTTCCGTATAGAACTCAAAGTTGTGTCTTTAACACTCTTTTGTTCAGTACAGTATAGCTGTTGACAGCAACTTCAAGTTCGCGTTCAGGAAAATTAGGCTATCCAAAAATAGCCAGATAATTTGCTGTTTAACAATTTTGTTGCATCTAGATAGCTTAAAGACTGGAAACGGTGAGTAGTTTTCTGAATTATACGGTCACATACTTCCTTGGCTTCAGTTTTCTGGGATTCCATTCTCCGTCGCTTGCTGACTGATTCAGGAGGAACCTCAAAAACCAGGTAGACGGCAGCAGCAGTCGGACACTTGAATTACCAAATAGGCCTACATTGTAAATAGTTCCGAGTTCTTCCACAAACAAGCATTCTCTCGTTACGCTTTACTTTTGCAATCTCCAAGCTGTGTTGTGCTGAAGCTGACTACAGCACTTCCCCGCGTAAAAATAGCCAATCAGGGCAGTGATTTCAGCTTCGCACATGCGCATTAATTGTCTACATTCTCATTTAGAGTTCTGAGTAGCACATTGTACCCCCTGAGGCACCAAAGAGCTAAGAGCGAAGACTAAACACTCTATAACGCGTCATGAACATAACCACGGGAAATTGTCAAATGGCAGATCAGATACTATGGTGGTATTGCAAATACATTATTTGAGCAAAAATTATCATTGTGCTGTAGCACTGTAGCACATAGGGACGGGCCGCCCCTGGATATCACCAAGTGAACATCAGCTTTATGAAGTTAATAGGGCATTTCGTATATGACATATCACTGCCCCTGGGCATTTACCCATTCGCAGTGTGAATAAATACATACACATTAAACCCACAATAAAATTCGTTTCAAGAACACTTTTCATTTTTTAACGACTATTGGGACTTCCGCGTATTGTAATTGTTATTTTTGCACGATCGTATTTTGTAATATTTACAGCTATTGTTGTTAGGCCTTGAAAGTTAGAATTCCCATACAAAAACTTGTTGCCAGGGAAACAGAACATAAATCTATACTAAAATAGACCCATTACAGTGCACTTATTGTCACTTAGTTACCATTACAGTACAGTTTTGCGAAGGCTTTGGAAAAACTAAATTTTCAATATAATAGGCTATATAGGCTACTATATTTACAATTTTAAAAATATAATCGTGCAAAAAATGTTATGCAATACACGTTTGTGAAGTGCATTATATCATCTCGGAAACTGAAAAACTCACTCTGCTCGTTTTCTTTCAAACTTTTCCTCGATTTTGCAAAAAGGACTTCTCAACTTTGTGTCATAATATACTATTACGTAACTAGGACAGACAGTTATACTTTTGTGTACGAGCGAGACGTTTACGGATGAGGCGTTAGCAGAGTCCGGAATTTCGAAATGAGTGCGCGGAAGATACTTTCGTACTAGTTACGTACAATAATTTTTGGCACAAGTACATCGAAATTATATGTGACTTAATTAACTTATTAATTAATCACAGATTATTGAGAATTTTATACGCTAGGAGTCACGGCCTTTTAATACTACATTGTCTTATAGTACGTCTAATTATACAGGGACATCATTTTATTTTTACTAACATTTTTAATATTAACCTGTCTATACCTTTAGAGAACCGGAAACACCGCTTGCTCCCCACTCCAAGACTGGAGTTCGATGATACTGGCGTAAAACACAAATCACTCTACTAGGTATAGGAAGGAAGAAAAGTAGTTCATCCATTTACGTAAACTAGGAAATATCGTGATTTTGAGTTTGATAATTTTCATTAGGTTTTTCTTTAATCAAAGTACAGTACTGTATTAAGAATAAGTGTTTTTACTCACGAAGTGAGTTATCCATGCGAACGTATTCATTATGCAGTGTATATTATACTCTCTACAGCACATTAGCGTACAATATAGAGAAAGAAGTTAAATTGAAAAATAATCATAATATGAATATTTAAACACATTTTTTAAAATGGTGGCCGTTCATTTCGATACAGGGCTTCAGTTCTTTTGTGCATATTATCGCACTATAGACTATTGCATCTAACTCCAATTGCCAGTTTCGTCCTTCGTACTAGTAACTCATGTTGAAATAATTCTGTACCTACTCTACGTACTGTGAATTCAATCTTCACTTCTGCCCGACCCGAAAATATAAAATTACTCAGACATGCTATCTACTGTCCGTCCAAGTGGTTATGCCGCAGGATTGTAGAAAGGGAGGAAATCACGTGACAGTTAATTTCGTAACGAGGCCCTTTTATTTAAGTTAATATTACGTAAACGTCCAATTCTTAAGAGAAATTAATGTTTTCAGAAAAGAGCTAAGACAGCCCAGCTATTACAGAGGGGCGAGCAGAAGCAGGTGGGGGAAATCGGGATGCGACGTAGGCAAACGGACAGTACCTGTGCGAAAATATGATTCAATATTGAAAGCTCTTTCGTCACTGGAAAACGCGAACATATTTCTGGAACGTACTATACTCAGTAACTCAGTACTGCTGACTATCTGCGGTCTTGGTTCTGTGTGGAGTTGGAACTTCCTTAGTAGAAGGGGTGGGAGTGAAGTACTTTCAAAAACTCAGGTACAATAAAAATTGAAGTAAAAATAAAATGATGTCCCTGTACTTATATTATGTTATTATGACAACGTTGCGGTATTCGTACGTAAAATGAATCTAACAATGTTTTTGCCGTATGCGTACAACAAAGAACTTTGTAACCAATAATGTGTTGAAAAACAACAGTTTTCATGTAGGTGTGTCAAAATATATACTTCCAACAATAACTTTTCTTCCACATCTCGCGGCTTCATTCATTTCTATATTTCTGGATTGCAGCAGAGTGATTCCTGCAGGCAATTGTCTGAAGGGATATTGAAACATTTCAACATAAGCACAAAATTATGTCTATTTTGAGTCAAATTTTTAAGCAGAATATTTCTCTTGATTGTTATATCTCCCATGCAAAATAAAAGTATGCCATACAAATACTTCGTAGTACAATGTCTCTGAAATAACGTTCGTTCTTTACATTATGTATAAATATTATATAATTTCCAGGTAATATGTTTCTTCATTTCCTGATAGGCTTGTATGATTACCAGCAAAACTTCAAGTATTGCATTCAAGTTCGTGTGATTGGAAGATTTAAATTCTGCCATGTTAGAAAACCGCTTACTAAACTGCACAACTCCACTGCGAACGTAGCACGTAATGAAACTGCTTCTCTACTATGCATACTGCTGTAATGTAGTTACGAAAGTCATCCATCCACACTTACGGATATAATGTGAGTTGTTTATGTGAACGGAGTATAGTATGCACAAGTAATAAAGCGGGCGCCATCTATATGTGTGGCTGCACTCAACTTGAAAAGTATATTTTGGTACAAACTTCCTGGCTTTAGTCGTAAGTCCTCGTCTTTAAACATCTTGATCAAATGATGAGGAATGTTCCATGTTTGTGTAAATTCCTCACAACAGAAAAGATGGAAAGAGCTACAGGACCCAATTTTAAATTGTCGATAAATTAATCAATGTTATATATACTGTAATAAATCTACAGTTCTTCGATTTCTTTTGGAGATACAGAAACAATCCGTGGATATTTGAGAGCATTAAATAATGATCGTATGAAGTTATAATTAATAGCATATCCTGTTGTATTAGTAATGAATACAGATAAATCCAAGTGTTTGAAAACTAAATAAGTTATTAATTTAATTAATAGTAATATTTAATTTTATTACTATCGAGGGTATTTCAGCCCACGATTATACAGACAATATCGAAATTCAAAATTGCTGGATTAACGTGACAGGAGGCCTTCACGTAAGCCAACATCGGATATTAAATTTACTATGTACCCCTACTCGTGAATAAGTGAAGCTCTAACCGGGATTCCAGCCCACAATTGTAATCTCGACGCAGCGTTAAAACTACACGAGATTACAACACACAACCGTGATTTTCGCATATGTAGGATTATAACCCAAAACCCTGGCCTCCACATAGTGATAAAACTAGGCAGGATTTCAACCCACAACCATAGTTTTCATAAAAAGTCAAAACTGTTACACATTTTAAACTGCAATAATAGTTTCCGTACAGAGTTAAAATTGTTAATGATTTTAATCTACAACAAGTTTCCGTACAGAGTTAAAACTGTTACGGATTACAGTCCATAACCGTAGAATTCGTACAGAATTAAAAATTTGAGGAAAAACTCACAATTATTGTTTCCGTACAGAGTTAAAAACATAGGGAATTATAACACACATTCACAAATTCCGCACAAAATTAAAATTGTGAGGAATATGATCCATAACCATAGATTCCATACAGAGTTAAAACTGTTAGGATTTCTAATTCACAAATATAGGCCTAGCTTTAATACAGAGATAAAATTCTAACCCGCAACCATAGCTTCTTTACAGAATTAAAATTGTTACGGATTCTAACCTCCAACCACAGCTTCTGTACAGAGTTAAAATTGTTAAGGATTCTAACCCGTAACCATAGCTCTGTACAAAGATAAAATATTTCGGAATTCTAAACCACAACCGTAGCTTCTGTACAGAGTTAATATAGTTAGAGATCTAACCAGCAGCAACTATATCTTCTGTACAGAGTTAAAATTGTTAAGGATTCTAACCCGTAACCATAGCTCAAATATTTCGGAACTCAACCACAATCGTAGCTTCTGTACAGAGTTAAAATAGTTAGGGATTCTAACCAGCAACTACATCTTCTGTACAGAATCAAAATTGTTAAGGATTCTAACCCGTAACCATAGCTCAAATATTTCGAAACTCAACCACAACCGTAGCGTCTGTACAGAGTTAAAATAGTTAGGGATTCTAACCAGCAACTATATCTTCTGTACAGAGTTAAGGTTTCTAACCCGTGACCATAGCTTCTGTACAAAGACAAAATAGTTCGGAATTCTAAACCACTACCATAGCTTCTTTACAGAGTTTAAATTGTTAATGATTTTAACCCGTAACCATAGCTCTGTACAAATATAAAATAGGTCGAAATTCTAAACCACAACCATACCTTCTGTACAGAGTTAAAATAGTTAGGGATTCTAACTAGCAAGTAGAGCTTCTGTACAGAGTTTAAATTGTTAAGGATTCTAACCCCTAACCATAGTTTCTGTACAGTTATAAAATAGTTCGGAATTCTAAACCACAACCATAGCTTCTATACAGAGTTAAAATAGTTAGGGATTCTAACCAGCAACTACATCTTCTGTACGGAGTTTAAATTGTTAAGGATTATAACTCCTAACCATAGCTTCTGTACAATTATAAAATAGTTAGGAATTATAACCCACAATCATAGCTTCTGTACAAAGTTAAAATAGTTAGAGATTCTAACCAGCAACTATAGCTTCTGTACAGAGTTTAAATTGTTAAGGATTCTAACCCCTAACCATAGTTTCTGTACAATTATAAAATAGTTCGGAATTCTAAACCACAACCATAGTTTCTATACAGAGTTAAAATAGTTAGGGATTCTAACCAAAACCATAGTTTCTGTAAAGAGTTAAAATAGTTAGGGATTCTAACCAGCAACTATAGCTTCTGTACAGAGTTAAAATAGTTAGGGATTCTAACCACAACCATACCTTCTGTACAGAGTTAAAATAGTTAGAGATTCTAACCAGCAACTACGTCTTCTGTACAGAGTTTAAATTGTTAAGGATTATAACCCCTAACCATAGCTTCTGTACAATTATAAAATAGTTAGGAATTATAACCCACAATCATAGCTTCTGTACAGAGTTAAAATAGTTAGGGATTCTAACCACAACCATAGCTTCTGTACAATTATAAAATAGTTCGGAATTCTATACGACAACCATAGCTTCTGTACAGAGTTAAATTAGTTATGGATTCTAACCAGCACCTATATCTCCTGTACAGAGTTAAAATTATTAACCATAGCTGCTATATAGAGTTAAAATAGTTAGGGATTCTAACCCGTAACCATATCTTCTGTATAGAATTAAAATTGTTAGGGTTTCTAACCCGCAACCATACCTTCTGTACAGTGTTAAAAAAGTTAGGAGTTCTAACCTGCAACCATACCCTCCATATAGAGCATAGATTCAGAGGATTAGAAGCAAAGGGGTGTAAGTGCACTTAAGTTACTTTTGAGAAAATGAGCTTAAAGTATTTTTTAAGCTTTAGTAAATTCTGTGAAATTTTTAATTGAAATTTTAATGTGTGATGTGATTAAAAGATATATCCCTTTGACACTGAAATTTTAGATGCTTTAGCCTATCCTGGTTGCATTTAACTCATGTTATTAAAAAGATCACTTGCACTCTTTTGCTTCTAACTCCCTCAATTGAGTAATTTTAACTCATAATCATAGGTTTCTACAGAGTTAAAAATACAAGAGACTCTAACCCACAAACATAGTTTCTGTGCAGAGTTTGAAATGTAGGAGATTCTACCCGAAATCATAGCTGCTATACTGAGTTTAAATCGTGACGGGTTCTAACCAACTACATTTTGCTCACAGCGTTAAAATGTAAGGGTAGAATCCAAACCGTAGCTTGCGTACAGAGGGTAAATTATTATATGTTCATAACCATATCATCAGAACAGAATTAAAAGTTAATCCACAACCAAACCTTCCGCATACATTTGAAACACAGAAGGATTCCAATCAACAATCTTGACCTCTGCACAATGTTAAAACCGCACTGAATTCTAACCCACAACTGTGGCTTGTGCATTGGATTGAAACTGATTGGGATTCAAACTCATAACACTGATCTCCCTATGGCGGTAAAACTCTGTGGTATTATAAGCCACAACAGGGACTTTCTCATACCGTTAAAATTGATCGGTATTACAAATCATAACCATGGCTTCCGGATAGGAATTAAAATAGCGTGCATCTCCAACACAGAATCATTGATTTCCTATAGCGGTAAAACAGCATGGGATTCCAATTCACAGTCGTGACTTCTACACAAAGTTAAAATTTTATTTAGTTAGCCATAGAATTAGAAGTCATTGAAGATAGTAAAATTAAAAATTAAGGAAGACATTAGGAGATTTTCTTATGTGATTAAGTTTTCGTTAAGTATTTACAGGTATTGCAGTCGGAGGTGTGTGAAAATTCAATTTCTCAAACGTTACGAAAATATAGTCCGTACCAAAAGTTCATACTCATTTATACACGCTGTTAACTAATATCCAGGATACCTATTTAGGACCTGAAAGTCCACACCTGTGGAGTAACGGCTAGCGCTTCTGGCAGCGAAACCAGGTGGCCCAGGTTCGATTCCCGGTCGGGGTAAGTTACCTGGTTGAGGTTTTTTACGGGGTTTTCCCTCAACCCAATATGAGCAAATGCTGGGTAACTTTACGTGCTGGACCCCGGACTCATTTCACCGGCATTATCACCATCTCATTCAGACTCTAAATAACCTGAGATGTTGATAAAGCGTCGTAAAATAACCTACTAAAATAAAATAGAAAAGGACCTAAAAACAGGCAAAGGACGTTTATGTAACTGTAAGTTTCTTAAGTATATATTCTTTTTATTGTGTATTCAATATCTATTGGGAATGCTGAAATTCTTCGCAAGCATGTTTAAGATGGAATGTAAGCAGATACAACAGACACCTGGGATTGGAAGAGACAGTCCGCAAGCGGCTCTAAGAAGCCTGTATTAGAAATTATGATGACCATTTTGAGCACCATCTGTAAAATAATTATGCATGGACTTTGTAAACAAGAATTTAAAAATAAGGTTATAATAAGCAACATGTATGAAATAAAAAGTACGGTACCTGTAATTAGAAAACAGCACGAAATTGATTTTTAACTTTAAATTTGTTCTTTGTTTTTAGGTCATTTCTCCATTCTCCAAAGATTTCCTATACATTAGTTCATAATTACGGTTTAATTTATTAAAAGCAAATGTTTAAAGACATTTTGAAATCCATATTATTTTGAACCTGATAAAAAATGAAGCCATACAGTAACAAAACTGATCATTCTGTACAAATTAAATAACATTTCTAATTCCTTAAATAATATTGAAAATTATTCACTATAAAGTTAAGCTTTCTGATGATGAACACGTGATAGTATTGTATTGTTTGTATTTATTAAATATAAATACTTATATTTTTATTTTATTTTATTTTATTGGATTATTTTACGACGCTGTATCAACATCTAGGTTATTTAGCGTCTGAATGAAATGAAGGTGATAATGCCGGTGAAATGAGTCCGGGGTCCAGCACCGATATTTACCCAGCATTTGCTCGTATTGGGTTGAGGGAAACCCCCGGAAAAAACCTCAACCAGGTAACTTGCCCCGACCGGGATCCGAACCCGGGCCACCTGGTTTCGCGACCAGACGCGCTGACCGTTACTCCACAGGTGTGGACTAAATACTTATATTACATGATAGTTTTGCAATTATGTCCAATCTTCTTTACTGAGAAAAATATTCTCAATACTAGAAGGTTTGAGAGAGAGAGAGAGAGAGAGAGAGAGAGAGCGTGTGTGTGTGTGTGTGCGTGTGTGTGTCTCTCTCTCCCTCTCCACCTCTCCTTCTACCCCCTCTCCTCCTCTCTTCCACCCTCTGTATGTGTTTTTTTCCTGTATACTTCCATTCCCCGACACCTATTATCTGCTTACATAGTTTAGAGTACATCTTAATTTTCTTCAATCGAGGGTGGCCCTCGTTAATTTATGAGTCCGTATTGCCTTTTATTGCGGGTTGCACCATTCTTCATCGAAAATTTTCGCGGTAGAGTTCGTATTTCACCCTGTTTATTATATATCCTCAGTGTCTGACGCATCAATCATGATAAAACTTAACGTGATAGTTTACCGAGGTAAAAACGTGTGCATGTGCGTGTGGTTGCGTGCGTGCGTGTATAATTTTTTTCAAGAAACTATGTGCAAAAGTTATAGGGAGTAAAAATGCATATTTTGAACTTGTTTTAGAGAACTATAATATGTTTGATTTATGAAGGGCGTGCCAAGGAATCTGCGCTCATTTAATAGCACCGTGTACTAATTTTTCCATTTTGGATTCTTTAGATCTCAAAACAAACACTGGCTTAGAAAAATAGATATCCACCAATGAAATTTAAGTGCGATATTAATACAAGCCATACAATTTAAAGGAGGAAAAAAAACATTAAAAATAATTTATCGATACTCTAATTGTGACAGATGTTGATATCAATTCACAAAAGGTGTTCAAAATGGTCTCCATTTACTGTCAAACAGTGCATAAATCTGTCTTGGAAACTGTTTAATGTTTTCAGCAACATTGTTCGGTTGATCTATTGTACAACATACCTAATTCTTCGTTTTAATACTCGCAGGTCTCGTGATAGGTCCTGGTAGACCTTCTACTTCAAATAGCCACACAAGTAAAAGAATTAATAGGTTCAGATCAGGGGATCGTGGAGGCCATTGTTATTCATTTTTTTTTTTTTTTTAGATTTTATCTTTCATTATTTAATAATTCATGGTTCCCTTATTCTACATACTGATAAACTCAAGCATCTTTCTGTCCTATGTATTCAATGGGGTTAATTGCTTTTACAAATAATAGTTTATAAATGGTAAAAAAATATCTTTGTAAGTTCTGAGACCTAAGAATCCAAAAATGGAAAAATAAGGATATGTTTAAAAACATACTCCTTAAAACATTCTTTACAAACGAAAAACATAATTTTTGTGTATACATTTTCATCCCTTATAAACTTTTGTAGCTATATGCAGTTATTCTTTTTGTTTCGTAATAATATTAAAAACAGAATAGCTAAAAACAATGTTCCTTAACTTTTACTCAGCTACTATAAATCGAAATGTAGTAGGAAGAAAAAGATAGAAATATAAATAATAATATATGAATTAAATTCATTTCTTGAAAAACCAGAAACAATTGAAGCCGAATAACATTTCACCACTAAATAATAATTATTAATAATTATAAAACAATAACTAAAATAACTAATTAGATCCTTCAAAATCGGGAAACAAAAAATTTATAATATAATTTAATAAATCCTGATACACAAGGTGCAACAAAAATCTACGATAAATAACGAAATTGTTTAAAATGCCTAAAATATTTAGTGAGAAATTACAATATGAATGAACTGGCCCTCCTCATAATTAGAGAGTCAGTCAAACTTTTACGAAACCATCTATATGGATTCTAATTCAGTGTACTGAAAAAACTAACGCAACATTATCTTTTTTCTTTCTCTTATTAGCTTCCGTTGCTTCTTTACTTGTAACTTTTTTTATTCTGTAAATTTCCATTGTTTGTTTGTTTGTTTGTGTACTTTTTACTTTTTTTCTTACTCTGTTATCTTTCATCATTTATATTGTTTTGTAAGCTTTGTCTAATGGCAGCCTCTAATTTGAGGAAGCAAAATAAAACAAAAATATATAAGTTTTTTAATGCTGCTTATTGTATTTTAATATGCCGTTCTCAGTAGTCTAAAGGTTACTGTGTTTGTCCCTGAATAGTTTTTCCAACAATATACGTTACATGACGTGCCCAGAATCGGACATCAGTTCAGACCTATCTCCTAAATGACTGAGCTAGGCCACTTGTTTCTATTTTTAGAGACAAATTTTTACAACAGAAATAGCCAAATGAGGAAATATTTTCAGTACAAAAGTGTAGCTGCTGGTAGCTTTTGTAAATACTGTCACTATTTTTTAACTTCATGTGTAAATTTTCTACCAATCACGATGAGAGCAGTGACGTATATAAAGCGAAGACCTTGAGTCCCACGCGAACTGGGACCAGTTACTATTTTTATAGCGCCGAGCACAGACTATCAATCAGTTCTCAATGGAGCGTCAGTTTTAAAATGACTACAGAGCGGTTTACCTGCTCAATGAAGCTCACACCATCAAGGTTGTGAGTACGACGTCCATTCATGTTTCTGAAATATCAGACAAGTGGGCGGATGAGTTGGGATGTGACATCACAGACGCGAACACTATAGCTCTCTTAAAGTTCAGAGAACATTTTAAATTTACAGAAATCTTATTATAGTTCGTGCTAAATCTGAAAACTTTATTAATAAATCGACTGTGAGATTGGAGAGTTTATTCTCTCTATTTTTTTCTTTTTTTATAATTCTGTATGGAAATTTCCATGCTTAATTCGACAAAGAATCCAATCAGAATAAATGTAATCTATATTCCCTTGAAATTTATATTTAAACGCCTATATGGAATGAAGATAAAATGCCAACAAGACGAAGGCCATGGTCATAGGAAGAAAAATAAAGAAGGTAAACTTACGAATTCTAAATGAGGAAGTAGAGCAAGTGGACAGCTTCGAATACATGGGATGTACTATAAGTAGTAACATGAGCTATTGTCAGGAAGTCAAAAGGAGGACAGGAATGGCAAAGGAAGCTTTTAATAGGAATAGGTGCATCTTCTGTGGAGCTCTGGATAAAGAACTAGTCCACACCTGTGGAGTAACGGTTAGCGCGTCTAGCCGCGAAACCAGGTGGCCCGGGTTCGATTCCCGGTTGGGGCAAGTTATCTGGTTGAGGTTTTTTCCGGGGTTTTCCCTCAATCCAAAAAATGAGCAAATGCTGGGTAACTTTCGGTGCTGGACCCCGGACTCATTTCACCAGCATTATCACCTTCATCTCATTCAGACGCTAAATAACCTGAGCTGTTGATAAAGCGCCGTAAAAATAACCTACTAAAATAAAAAATAAAGAACTAAGGAAGAGACTAGTGAAGTGTGTGAAGTGTAGCATTGTACGGGGCAGAAACATGGACATTACGACGAAGTGAAGAGAAGTGACTAAAAGCATTTGAAATGTGGATATGGAGAAGGATGGAGTGTGTGAAATGGACAGACAGAATAAAAAACGAAGCTGTGTTGGAAAGAGTGGGTGAAGAAAGAATGATGCTGAAACTGATTAGAAAGAGGAAAAGGAATTGGTTGGGTCACTGACTAAGAATAAACTACCTTCTGAGGGATGCACTGGAAGGAATGGTGAACGGAAGAAGAGTTCGGGGCAGAAGAAGATATCAGATGATAAATAACATTAAGACATATGGATCATACTGTATCGGGAGACTAAGAGGACGGTAGAAAATAGGAAAAACTGGAGAATGCTAGGTTGACAGTGAAAGACCTGTCCTTGGGCAGAACACTATGAATCAATGAATAAATTAATTAACTAATTGAAAATTTATATTTCACTCGAATATTTTAAGCTTACATTTGGATAATTCGAAGCCAAAACTCCATATATTTAATGAAAACAGTGTCCACTCTAGAATTCTAGAGAAAGTCCTAAAGCGTTTCGTCGAAATCTTGATATAAATAATTTCAAGAATTCAAATTCTATTCAAAAACTTCACAGCACTCCACAGGTAGTGAGTCAGAATAAGGTAGTTGCTATTGTTTTTAGATTTCGTACTCTTACAGCAGTCGTCGCGTCGGCAGAACGTCAACGTAGGTGACGTCACATGAATCGCAGCTCCGCCTTGCAAGACGAGGAATGATAGAAAGCAGTAGGCTAGGGGGAGGAGAGGACTGAACCTCGTCCGTATAGTCTGGAAATAATTAACCGAACTACTGGGTGTTCATTTCAAAGTTTGTCATGACGTCACTGTTGATGAGTCAGCGATTTGAAGCGAGTTTCAGATTTTATGTCAGAGAAGTTGCCTATTAATCAAGGCGTTCAATCTGAACTTGAGAACTTGTACGCTATAACTTGAACGTCGTAGCAACAGATGGCGGTCTGTACGGTCTGTGTGCTACCATAACCTCTTTAGAACTGTGTTTTGCGCGGGCAAGTCGTACGCAGGGTATTTGTTATCATCGGTTGTGTACCACAACATTCCACAACACAAATCAAAAGCTCCGTGTCCATGTTGACCGTCGAAATTAATGTCAACAAATAAGTAATCGTCTTAACCTTCTCCCCATATCTCCACAATAAGAAAAAAAACTCACCTCAGTACATGTTTCGAAACAGTTCACATTCCTGTCACTACCGGCGTTACCGTACGTATCGGTAAGTACTCTTCAGAATGAACGTCGTACTTGCTAGGCAACTTCTCTGGCACATATGTAATATACCTCTGCGGAAGTGTCGGAAGATTGAATTCTCTAGGCTCACCGGCTAGCCACATGACGGCATACAGCGAGCCATGACACACTTTGAACTGAACACCCAGTATACGATGTCTTTGCATCCTTCTGATGGATTTGAAATTACTCATCAGCAGGGAACGGATTTATATGGACTAAAAATATATGAAATATGTAAATATATATGTAGTTATTTTTACCAAAATATGGAATTAAATATGGATTTTTACCAAAATATGGAATTAAATATGGACTTAAAATTATAAAAAAAATGACTATGTACGTTAAATATTGGTACATTTTAATCAAACTAAACAAAAAATATAATGGACGTACCTTATCTTCCAATGTAGTTTCAACAAAACACAATTTTTATTGTCTGTTACCATAACAATAGGTTACAAACATTTCTTTCAAGTGCTGAAAAGTGAATCTTCTTCTATTGTCTCTGAGGATAGATTTATACTGACTAAAAGAGCGTTCGACGTCACAAGAAGTAACTGGTACATAATTCAATTTCACAATGTCTGCTGGGGATAAGTCCAAGTTAATCTTCACTGTTGATTCACCACTCATCACAGCAACAACCTTTTGTAGTTCTTCATATCCAGGGTTTTTTGAAAGTACAGTGTCCACCTTAGCTCTTACTGCATCTGCAACTTTACCTCTACCACGATTCAGTTGTTCCACAGTACTATTTATAATTTCAAAACTTTCAGATAGTGAAAGGTGCCTATTTTGGAGACTTTTGAGCGTTTTTATGATGCATGAAAATGTATGCTGAATGTGAGCTAAGTCATTCTTCACACTTATGTCACAGGTAACTGTTTTCGCAGTATCAATTGAGACTGCATCTTCAGAGTCCAATGCAAGGAGAACATTGTTAATAGAGTCTATATGTTCGGCATAATATTCAACTGCTTCTAGCCATGTACCCCATCTAGTTAAAATTGGCTTTGGTGGCAATGGAATTTCAGGGTACATTTCTTTCAACACGTTAACTCTACTGGGAGCTTTGAGAAATACTTTTTTCACTGATGAAATCAACAAATCTACTTTAGGGAAATTGTCTCTGACCACTTCTGCCACACGATGAAATGCATGCGCCACACAAGTAAAATGAGTCAATTTAGGATATACAACAGATAATGCTTGTCCAGCTTTGACCATATAAGGGGCAGCATCGCTAATAAAGAATAACACATTATCGTACATAATACCCTTTGGCCACAGGATACCCATAGCTTCGTTGAACAGTTTAACTATAGTTTTGTTATTGCACTTTTCTAGAACATCACAATGTAAAAGAATTCGTTCAGAATATTGTTCACTTAACAAACCGATAACTACATTACCAACAAGTCTACCTTCTTTGTCGGGAGTCTCATCAATGGAAACCCAAATTGAACTATCTTTAATTTCATCTCTTATCTTCTGTATTGTCTCATCGTAGATGGATGGAGCATACGTCTTCCTAAGTGTTGACTCATCCGGGATTGTATGTTGAGTATATTTTTCAAGGAATTCCCTGAAGACCTTATTCTTTAGTTTGTAGAGAGGAATATCAGCAGAGATGAGAGAACGGCACAGGTCGATGTTAAACTCAGATCTTACATTCGATGTTGTTGGTTGTGTTAAAAACAATTGTCTCTGCTTGGAATTTAGTTATTTGTTGGCCTGATGTTTACTAGTTGTAATGTGTTGTTGCACCAGGAACTTTTGTGTAGATGATACTGCACACTGACACAAATTACAAAATAATATTTTATTGTCAGTTGATAAACCATCTTCTTTAAATTCTGAAATGTAACTTGTTAGTTTTGATTTTAAATTGACTGAATGACGTACTTTTGGCATATTTACCGTCTTTATAGTATGATTTACAAAACTGAACCTATGTGTACTCTGACTGGCATTTAACTGTTGAGCTGCACAACTGAAGTCTGTTAAAAATTTTAAATTAAATTAATACAGTTTTGTAACTTACTTTCCCATTGTTGATAGGACTGCTAATTTTCAAATAACTCTGATGTTAAAGGGATTACTGAACATGTGTTTAAATCTCTATTGTTGAAATGTATTTTTAAAAGTTAATGGAATTTTGTTTTGTTTTATTGTTAAACCTAATATAATATGGACTGTTTTATATGAAATATGGAAAATATATGGAAATTAACGAAAATATGTACTAAACTCTAAAATATGGAAAAATATGGAAAATAAAAGTAGGATTTTTCAACCCTACACATTGTGAAACATAAAGATAATGCAAAATATAAATTATATTAGCTTTATAAGTAAATATGTATTTACATATAAATCCTTTCCCTGCTCATCAGTCTATCCTGATATTTTAATTAATGAAATGAAATCTCATTCTCCATTATAAGTTGCAATTTGTAATTGCTCAAAATGAATGTTGGTCAGTCAATCGGGAGAGCGCTTTACATTTAACGTGTTTCATATTTTTAAATTGCTCTCACACACACACACACACACACACACACACACATATGTCGATCCGAACATTGAAATAAACCCAGCATAAAATGACCTAAGGAGTGGATATTTTCAATTGGAGAGAATTTTTGGGAAATTTTTAAATCTGAGAAATTTTCCTTTATTTAGGCTTCCTTGCAAAGTTTCAAAATCTTATAATATAAAAAAATGATATTCGCAACGCATTTTTCCTAATCAGTATTAATATTATGACAAAGTACACGTGGCAATAGAGTTTTTGTATAATACCTCTTTATGGTGATAATATGAAATCTTTTAAGTAGTTTAGAATATAACAAACACATTAATTTTCTTTCTGTGTATAAAAAATAATTTCGGCCACCTCTGTGGTGTAGAGGTCAGCATGCTGGTCTCTTGCGCAGAGGGCCCGGGTTCGAATCCCGGTCGGGTTAACTTTCCTGGTTGAGGTTTCTTCAGGGTTTTTCCCTCAACCGTAAGTCAAATGCCAGGAAATTCGGGCAACAACTTCCCTGAATATCACTAGCCTCATTCATCACCGAAATCATATTCATAACAAATCAGTAATACATATTATATAGTCGCCATCTAGTTCACAACAATAGAACCAGTCTCAACAATAGTACACAGGCCTTCGGATTTCACACAGAAGATTAACTCGCGATATGACCAGAGATGTTAAAGCGAGTATAAATAACGAGGGGGGGGGAAAAAAGAATCCCTCTTCCCATTCTTCTACAAATATTCGTTTTGCTTTATGTTTAATGGTTTGGAAACAGGCATGCTGTTTGTTCGCCAGTTATCACTACTTGTGTATGTACTCCGCCTATCCTACGTGTAATAAGCGCTGATGTAGGGATGGAGTAGTGAACATCCCTCTGGAACTGCATCTGGATAACTATGACGTAAGCTGCCACTTGCCACATACGGTAAGAACAGAATCCTGGTAGAATATTTAATGTTTATTGTAAGGAAAGATTCATAAACTTTGGTGAAACAAGTTTGTTCCCAATGTTTTCAAGATAAAGAGCTTCATATTTTATATTGAAAATTGTTAATATATTTCTTAGATTCTAATATAGGCAACATTTCAATTGTATAACTTGTAATAATAATAATAATAATAATAATAATAATAATAATAATAATAATAATAATAATAATAATAATAATAATAATAATAGTTTTATTTATTTATTATTTATTTACTTATTATTTATTTTCTTATTATTTATTATATTTTATTTATTATTTATTATTTTTTATTATCTATCTATCTATCTATCTATCTATCTATCTATCTATCTATCTATCTATCTATCTATCTATCTATCTATCTATCTATCTATCTATCTATCTATCTATCTATCTATCTATCTATCTATCTATCTATCTATCTATCTATCTATCTATCTATCTATCTATCTATCTATCTATCTATCTATCTATCTATCTATCTATCTATCTATCTATCTATCTATCTATCTATCTATCTATCTATCTATCTATCTATCTATCTATCTATCTATCTATCTATCTATCTATCTATCTATCTATCTATCTATCTATCTATCTATCTATCTATCTATCTATCTATCTATCTATCTATCTATCTATCTATCTATCTATCTATCTATCTATCTATCTATCTATCTATCTATCTATCTATCTATCTATCTATCTATCTATCTATCTATCTATCTATCTATCTATCTATCTATCTATCTATCTATCTATCTATCTATCTATCTATCTATCTATCTATCTATCTATCTATCTATCTATCTATCTATCTATCTATCTATCTATCTATCTATCTATCTATCTATCTATCTATCTATCTATCTATCTATCTATCTATCTATCTATCTATCTATCTATCTATCTACCTACCTACCTACCTACCTACCTACCTACCTACCTACCTACCTACCTACCTACCTATCTATCTATCTATCTATCTATATCTATTTAACCTGGCAGAGCTGAGACCAGCAGGCCTTCTCTTCCGCCCAGCCAGACACTAATTATGTGAATACAACTTGTGTGGATTTACTGCTGTTTTCGTTCGTGAAACAAACACTTCCTTTATATTGTAAAATAACAACATATGAGTGACCCCGTATGTCACAAATAATCCCGTAGAAGTTTTTCAAAAGAAGTGGACTTTGCTGCTAAGCTAGTATAAGTCTACGTACAAGCATAACATGTCATGTAAAACATTAGCAAAAATTTGTTCAAACAAACCGGCCTTACTGTTACTTGCAGCAATAAATTAGTTATGACATATGCTGACGAAAATTGAAATAAACTGTCTGGGATTTTCCGAAAGTGTTTGTGTCATTACGAACACATGTCGGGGGTGGTAGATGGTGACATCGAACCGGCGTCGCCGCCATCACTTCACCAGGCGCCGCGCCACTTGTGCACATGTGACTGTCGTTTTTATTTTCACACGCCAACATACTTCACGATTTTAAATGGATGTCTAGATTTATCTGATGCAGCGTTCTCTTACATAACACGAAATTTAAAGCCTTACAAATTATTCAACATAAACATTATTAATATAATATAAAGCTTTGATGGTTCTGTTGTACGCAATGGGTAAGGAACAGCATCCAAGCTGCTTGAAAGACAAGTTCACGAGTTCAATTCTGACTAGGACATAGACGTTTTTTCTTTGTCAATGTCATGTCCTCTTTTGTCTTCGATGTGTCCCAGAATAATGATAATCCAATACCTACATGACATATCAGGTTTGAGGGAACTTCAAATATGGACACAGACTACGGAAAATCACAGAGTGACATGAAGTACGTACTTATTAACAACGCCCATTCATTCATCATTGTCACGGTACAATTCAGACTGTCTTTTTTTTCGGATTTAACAGAACTTTTACGCATATTAGCGTATTTACTCGCTTATTAGACGCACTTTAACGTAAGGTCCCCCCCCCTCTACTTTGACAGAGAAGTATAAAAAATACATATATATCCGCATATTAGATCCCTCCGACACAATTGAGGGGTGTTTAGCAAAAAGTCAGTTGCAAATCTAGTCTTTCAGGTGAAGCTTCCTGTAAAGCAGATTTGAATAATTTCAAGGGAAAAATTGTTCTGGGGCCGGGTATCGATCCCGGGACCTCTGGTTGAACGTACCAGCGCTCTCCCAACTGAGCTACCCGGGAACTCCACCCGACACCGTCTCAACTTTTCCCTTTATATCCACACAACTCGCGTGAGCTGACGAAACGCCAGAGACCCACATCGAGTGCACACAAACTCTGTGTGACTTGGAATTGTGGTTTTCTGTTAACGTACACGGTGACGTATATACATATTATTCAAATCTAGTCTTTCAGGTGAAGCTTCCTGTAAAGCAGATTTGAATAATTTCAAGGGAAAAATTGTTCCGGGGCCGGGTATCGATCCCGGGACCGCTGGTTGAACGTACCAGCGCTCTCCCAATTGAGCTACCCGGGAATATGTATATACGTCACCGAAACAGAGAAAACGCAAAACAAAAGTTTTCCCTTGAAATTATTCAAAAAGTCAGTAGTCCAAAATCATATGTTTGTGGGAATCTTAAAAAAACTTCACAGCATCAACAATTATTGGCATTTCACGTTGGCAATTTAGTTATTGGATTATGTGCAGTATGTTGTTTACACATAACCCATAATATTTTGATAATTAGAGCAAAAAATCCTTTGGGCAAGTAACATTTTTAAAGCATTTGCAAAGCAAGGCCAAAGACGTAAGTCAAAAGGCAAAGCAATAACATTTGTGGAGGTGTATCAAATTCTACAATTTGGGATTTCTCGATAGAGATCTTTCCCTTCTCCACTCTGTCCTAGAGCAGTGATCGACAGAATTTTTGTCATCACACTTCTCTAGCTGAAGAGGCGAATTGAAGCCGAAACAGAGAAAACGCAAAACAACAAATAGAGTTTACGCTCTTAAAATACAAGTTTGTGTTTTCGTAGATCTTTGCCAAAGGTTTGATCCTTTGATTGCGTTTGGTATTATCCTTTGAAATCTTTGGATCTTCCAAAGGCTTTGGCCTGCGATACACAAAATGGGACGATATTCTTTTACCAGTTTGCTAATCTCCGGTTTCGAACTATTCGGTTCTCATCAGCACTACGAAGAAGTCGTGAAACGGTAATCTTGTCAGAAATATTGCAAAAGCGAAATCAAAAGGCGTAAGCCAAAAGACAAAGCAAAAGCAATTGACAATTTTGCAGAGTAGATGGTACTACTTCAAAGCATTTGCAAAGCAAGGCCAAAAGACGTAAGTCAAAAGGCAAACTTTAATTTTAAGAATGTAAACTCTATTTGTTGTTTTGCGTTTTCTCTGTTTCGGCTTCAATTGACCTCTTCAGCTAGAGAAGTGTGATGACAAAAATTCTGTCGATCACTACTCTAGGACAGAGTGGAGAAGGGAAAGATCTCTATCCAGAAATCCCAAATTGTAGAATTTGACATTTTTACTTGAAAAGTTGCACATACGTAATGCAAAATGAAACTAAACTCACTAGCGCCTACAGCTAATACTCTGGTACGATGGTGCTGCCAACACTGTGTAGACTGCAGATCAATGAAATGTGGACAACCGATATTCTTACAAGAAATGTTGTGTACTACTGACATTTTAACAAAGCAGAATTTTTTAGAAGTCATTCTTGTCAATTCGAGCCGTTTGATTAAATTTGTAGATTAACAAATACAGATATATCTTTACTCGCAACTGATTCGCAAAAATAAATTACGAATATAAGAAATCTTGAGGCCGAAATCGACGAAGAAATTAATTTATGATAAATTATACAGGGTGGAAATGAAATAGCCTTGCAGATTTCCAGAGCAAATAGCTCATGTTGTATGTAACAAAAAACTATAATATCATTCATGTTCTGCCCAAGGGCAGGTCTTTCACTGCAAACTCAGCATTCTATAGTCTTTCTTGTTGTCTGCCTTCCACTTTGTCTCCGCATATGATCTACAGATCTTAATGTCGTCTATCATCTGCTATCTTCTTCTCCCACGAACTTTTCTCCCGTTCACCATTTCTTCCAGTGCATCCTTCAGTAGGCAGTTTCTTCTCAACCGGTGACCAGTCAATTCCTTTTCCTCTTCCTGATCAGTTTCAGCATCATTTTTTCTTCATCCACTCTTTCCAACACGGCTTTGTTTATTACTCTCTCTGTTCATTTCACACGTTGCAGCCTTCTCCATATTCACATTCCAAATGCTTCTATTCGCTTCTCTTCACTTCGTCGTAATGTCCATGTTTCTGCGACACTCCCCACAAAGCACTCTTCCATAGTTCTTCCTCCAGAGGTCCGCAGAAAATATTTATTTTTCTATTGAAAGCTTCCTTTGCCATTGATATTCTCCTTATGACTTCTTGGCAGCAGCTCATATTACTGCTTATAGTACCTACACCCCAAGTATTTGAAGCTGTTCACTTGCTCTACTACCTCATTTAGAATTCGCAAATTTACCTTCTTTACTTTTCTTCCTATGACTATGGTCTTCGCCTTGTTGGCATTTATCTTCATTCCATACTGCTAACAGCTGTCATTTAGCTCCTGTATTACAAAGTTTTATTAATAATACCGTCAAACGTTTCCAATTATTAATAAAACTTTGTTAATTCATACAGCTTATCGGACCCAACATGGTTTTTAAATTTCCTATATTACAACTCAATTCTGTGACACGCATGTTTATTTCTTAAACGTAAATTTTTTTGTGGTTAATGCTAATGTATCAATAGGATAGGCTAACTAAAATTCAAACAGATTATCTCAAGTAGAATTTTATTAATGTTTTATATCAAGATTTATGAATTACTTGACAGACTGTACGCAGTTTCTCAGAATCTCAATTGACAACATACGACCATTCTTCACTTCAGCTCATTTCCTATCATCGACCGTAGAGTGTCCCTAGACGTTTAATTAGTTCTAGAGGAAGGCGTAGGAGTGTAGCCTATGTCTGGCTTGTATGCAGAACACAATATAAAAGTAATTTATCAGCCTAATGCGAAGAAAGACTCTTGAACCAACTTATACTAACAAACTAGATTCATTAGTCAGACATTCTTTGCGTGACTTAACATTTGGAGTAGCTTATGAGTTTAGCAAATCCTATAGTCTGTATTTCATTATCTATTTCATTATATTATCCAATAGTGCTACATTTCACAATATATCATGTGGAAACCATTATTTATTTTAAACTAAGGTCAGCTTTGATTGATAATCCTGCGACGCTACTTCTTTTTAAGGTACACTCAGCTATCTCCAATTTTTTATTTTCCTTAAAAAAATAGATTCTTTTATTTTTATGTCATTTGAAAGCTTAAACTTTCTAGTTTTAAATAATATATCAGTTTTGTCTCCATGATGTTTGGTTAATTAATTAGCTCAGTTTTTATTGACCGGAAACACCCCTTCTTTAAACCGAAGTGCAGTTCTGGAAGTGTCAATCCGTCACATTCGTCAATTTTATATATTTTTCGTATAAACCCACTGCAGACACTGTAGTGAGTTTGAATCCCTACCTCATGTGCTTGGGAGGTGTCCTCAGGGAGAAATTTTAAGAATAAAACGACATACCGTAGAAGTGGGTAAAGCCAACCAGTGGGTGTATAATCGATCATTTGCAATTTTTATTGAAAATTATATATTCTCGCAGTTACTTGTTAAAATTTTGTTATGCTGACTTCATTGCCTTACATTGCAAATGTAAGCGAGAGGGACAACAAAAAGTCTGCGAATGCCAACAATGGGAACACTGTGTAATTACCAGGGAACGGATTTATATGGACTAAAAATATATGAAATATGTAAATATATATGTAGTTATTTTTACCAAAATATGGAATTAAATATGGATTTTTACCAAAATATGGAATTAAATATGGACTTAAAATTATAAAAAAAATGACTATGTACGTTAAATATTGGTACATTTTAATCAAACTAAACAAAAAATATAATGGACGTACCTTATCTTCCAATGTAGTTTCAACAAAACACAATTTTTATTGTCTGTTACCATAACAATAGGTTACAAACATTTCTTTCAAGTGCTGAAAAGTGAATCTTCTTCTATTGTCTCTGAGGATAGATTTATACTGACTAAAAGAGCGTTCGACGTCACAAGAAGTAACTGGTACATAATTCAATTTCACAATGTCTGCTGGGGATAAGTCCAAGTTAATCTTCACTGTTGATTCACCACTCATCACAGCAACAACCTTTTGTAGTTCTTCATATCCAGGGTTTTTTGAAAGTACAGTGTCCACCTTAGCTCTTACTGCATCTGCAACTTTACCTCTACCACGATTCAGTTGTTCCACAGTACTATTTATAATTTCAAAACTTTCAGATAGTGAAAGGTGCCTATTTTGGAGACTTTTGAGCGTTTTTATGATGCATGAAAATGTATGCTGAATGTGAGCTAAGTCATTCTTCACACTTATGTCACAGGTAACTGTTTTCGCAGTATCAATTGAGACTGCATCTTCAGAGTCCAATGCAAGGAGAACATTGTTAATAGAGTCTATATGTTCGGCATAATATTCAACTGCTTCTAGCCATGTACCCCATCTAGTTAAAATTGGCTTTGGTGGCAATGGAATTTCAGGGTACATTTCTTTCAACACGTTAACTCTACTGGGAGCTTTGAGAAATACTTTTTTCACTGATGAAATCAACAAATCTACTTTAGGGAAATTGTCTCTGACCACTTCTGCCACACGATGAAATGCATGCGCCACACAAGTAAAATGAGTCAATTTAGGATATACAACAGATAATGCTTGTCCAGCTTTGACCATATAAGGGGCAGCATCGCTAATAAAGAATAACACATTATCGTACATAATACCCTTTGGCCACAGGATACCCATAGCTTCGTTGAACAGTTTAACTATAGTTTTGTTATTGCACTTTTCTAGAACATCACAATGTAAAAGAATTCGTTCAGAATATTGTTCACTTAACAAACCGATAACTACATTACCAACAAGTCTACCTTCTTTGTCGGGAGTCTCATCAATGGAAACCCAAATTGAACTATCTTTAATTTCATCTCTTATCTTCTGTATTGTCTCATCGTAGATGGATGGAGCATACGTCTTCCTAAGTGTTGACTCATCCGGGATTGTATGTTGAGTATATTTTTCAAGGAATTCCCTGAAGACCTTATTCTTTAGTTTGTAGAGAGGAATATCAGCAGAGATGAGAGAACGGCACAGGTCGATGTTAAACTCAGATCTTACATTCGATGTTGTTGGTTGTGTTAAAAACAATTGTCTCTGCTTGGAATTTAGTTGTTTGTTGGCCTGATGTTTACTAGTTGTAATGTGTTGTTGCACCAGGAACTTTTGTGTAGATGATACTGCACACTGACACAAATTACAAAATAATATTTTATTGTCAGTTGATAAACCATCTTCTTTAAATTCTGAAATGTAACTTGTTAGTTTTGATTTTAAATTGACTGAATGACGTACTTTTGGCATATTTACCGTCTTTATAGTATGATTTACAAAACTGAACCTATGTGTACTCTGACTGGCATTTAACTGTTGAGCTGCACAACTGAAGTCTGTTAAAAATTTTAAATTAAATTAATACAGTTTTGTAACTTACTTTCCCATTGTTGATAGGACTGCTAATTTTCAAATAACTCTGATGTTAAAGGGATTACTGAACATGTGTTTAAATCTCTATTGTTGAAATGTATTTTTAAAAGTTAATGGAATTTTGTTTTGTTTTATTGTTAAACCTAATATAATATGGACTGTTTTATATGAAATATGGAAAATATATGGAAATTAACGAAAATATGTACTAAACTCTAAAATATGGAAAAATATGGAAAATAAAAGTAGGATTTTTCAACCCTACACATTGTGAAACATAAAGATAATGCAAAATATAAATTATATTAGCTTTATAAGTAAATATGTATTTACATATAAATCCTTTCCCTGGTAATTACCGTTGAAGTGATAATTGTTATTTTCAACTTTTTCTCTTAAATGAAAACGAAGTCTTACAAACTCTAACTTATAGTCAGCAGTGAAAGGAGACAGGAAGTATACGTAAGTACTTTTCGTGGAGATTGTGTCCTGAAATAATAGTTTTGCAGTTCGTAAATGTTAGTATTGAAACTTATCATTTTAAGAAAACTTGTACCTTTGTACAATCATGCCATCGACCTACTCGAAACAGGACCAGCAGGAAGAATAAATTGTTGACCGAAATTCCTCCAACTAACACTTATAAACAGAAAAGTGTCATAGTATAGCTTATATTGATGGGATAATGGGGAAAGAAGAAGAAGAAATTATGGTGAATTTCTTGGGTAAGAGAAGCACTGCCAAAGGAACATATTTTGTACACCCCTCTGTACCTGACTATGGGAACAACGTAGCTTCTAAAGTGACATGAGGAGGGGAAGATATCAAATAACATCTGATATAAACCTAAGCAATGTTGAATAATTGCATTTTAGATTATAATTGAAGTGTGGTATTTCAATGTAAATTTGGAATTATTAAATCTTTGTTTGTTGGTATGTGAAGTATTAAAATGTGTTTTTTATGTTTTATAAGTTGGAAATCATAGTCACGATTGTACAGTGGAGACCTATAGGCCTAATTGTATCGAATAGTATGATCACAGTAACAAGAGATACACTATATAATGCTATAGGCATATATTGTAGATTATTATTGTTTTTTACACCCCTTATATCAAATAAAATATATGTAATATACTTAATTTGTTTTTTAAAAACATAAACAGTGATCGACTTTACTCCGCAATATTTTAAAATCGGTCTTAAACTAAAAATTCAATGGTGATCGACTTTACCCTATTTAAGCAGGTAACTACGATCACAAGTCAAATAAAAAAATCAGTTTTTTTTATAGATTGTAGTTCAATTCTTGTAACGTGCCTTCATAAGTGAAGGATATGACGACAAAATGCTATTTTCTGAGGAACTTCGCTCCATTGCATAACCTCAATATCATTAAAAAATTGCAAAATTTTGATCGACTTTACTCTCTTCTACGGTAACATCATTCGTTCCCTTCTTGCTGCTGCTCTCCGAAACAAATTTTTGGAAGTTTACGAAGAAGTTCATTGTTTGGCTGATCAAGATAGAGTACGGAGGATTGACATCATCGCCATCAATAGGGAAAAATCTGTAGCAGAGATCATCGACCCTACAATACTCTTTTAACATTCCAAAGCACAACCTATGGATGTTGATAAAGAGAAAAAAGAAATATACGAGTCAACAATACCATGCTTCCGTAACAAATACAACGTCCAGAGTATCACAGTAACAGGTTTGCTGTTGGGGTCCCGAGGAACAGTCCTAATTTTCTGTGACGTGGAAAGGTAAATATAAATTAGACAAAGATATTCAAGACGAAATTGTCCAAAACATAATAAAATACTCAGTTGCCATCTTAAAAATCACCTATATGGTAAATACTCCACCTAATTCTTTAATTATATATTTGTGATTGAAAATCTGTATTTTATCTTAAATTTTTATCTATATATATTTTTTTCATGTGCCCATTCATGTACAACCATTATTGTAAATTTTGTGTTATTCTGTGTCTATAGGGAAGCCTTGGAAGGTCAGATAGTGAAAAAAAATTCGAATGTGACAGATAGTTTGACTATATTATTTTTCATAGTCAGAAAACTATGTGTTTGGTTTACAATTTTTCATATCCTCTCAATGTAGACAATTTTTCTTCATGTTCAGTTTTACAGCATTTTACAACACTAATGTTAACACAAAGTGCACTTAGAATTGAGATATTTTCAGCATTCTTGCACAAAAATAAAGCTGATTAACGTAACTAAGTGTCAAACTACAAACAATGTCTTACTGCTTAAGAAAGTTAATTTAAAACTCCAAGATCTTAATTTTTATTTTTAAGTTTGAAAATTTAAAAAAAATGAAATGACATTTTTCCTTATTGGGATAAGATAGGGAACAACTGTTTTCACAGCTTATTCTGTGTTCTTTCAGGAGTACGTCAGCGAAAGAAATGTTTCTCTAACATAAAAGCTGTGGGCCAAGGACTAAAACAGATTTTAGTTTTCTATTTTAAAAATTTCTTGTTTTTCCAACATCATAAATATAATTAAGAAAGTTAATTTAAAACTCCAAGATCTTAATTTTTATTTTTAAGTTTCAAAATTTAAAAAAATGAAATGACATTTTTCCTTATTGGGATAAGATAGGGAACAACTATTTTCACAGCTTATTCCGTGTTCTTTCAGGAGTAAGTCAGCGAAAGAAATTTTTCTCTAACATAAAAGCTGTGGGCCAAGGACTGAAATAGATTTTAGTTTTCTATTTTAAAAATTTCTTGTTTTTCTAACATGATAAATATAATTAAGAAAGTTAATTTAAAACTCCAAGATCTTAATTTTTATTTTTAAGTTTGAAAATTTAAAAAAAATGAAAAGACTTTTTCCTTATTGGGATAAGATAGGGAACAACTGTTTTCACAGCTTATTCCGTGTTCTTTTAGGAGTAAGTCAGCGAAAGAAATTTTTCTGTAACATAAAAGCTGTGGGCCAAGGACTAAGACAAATTTTAGTTTTCTATTTAAAAAATTTCTTGTTTTTCTAACATCATAAATATAAGCTTATTTACAATCATTATAATAATAGCAACACTACTATAAAAAATCAAACTGAAGATCGAGAAAAAAGATCTCCATTTGATTGCATTTTCGACCCTAATTAAAAGCACGACTACTTTTCTCACTACGATTTTTCTTAATTGCAGTACATGTTCTTAATTTTTTATATTGAGATTGAATTATTATTATTATTATTATTATTATTATTATTATTATTATTATTATTATTATCATCATCATCATCATTACCAATAACAATTATTACGAGTATTACGTACACATCAATAATTATGAAATGGATAATTATCAGAGTAACTTTTATATTAATACTATTAGTAGGATTATATAACGAATGAAATCAAGAATCATTAGAATGAGCATCATAGGATAGTAGTTAACTATAACATTTATTTTTTATTTTATTGGGTTATTTTACGACGCTGCATCAACATCTAGGTTATTTAGCATCTGATTGATATGAAGGTGATAATGCCGGTGAAATGATTCCGGGGTCCAGCACCGAAAGTTACCCAGCATTTGCTCGTGTTGGGTTGAGGGAAACCTTAGAAAAAACCTCAACTAGGTAACTTGCCCCGACCGGGATTCGAACCCGGGCTACCTGGTTTCGCGGCCAGACGCGCTGACCGTTACTCCACAGGTGTGGAAGTTAACTATAACATTTGGGTTGCATTGAAAAAAGTATTTATTATTCAATCTATCTTAAATATAAAGCAAATAATTGCAATCAGTTTCGACATGATATTTAGATAATAATAATAATATCCATATTTTTTAACTAAAGCCAATACTATATATATATATATATATATATATATATTACTGTTAATAATAATAATAAAATTAAATTATAAACTCCAGTTCATCAAATGCATAGAAAAAGTGAAAGCTGCTAACTTATTCCTTTAGCAGTTAAATTAAATTCCGTTTAAATTTCTAATTTATATAGTTTAAAATATAATAAAACACTACACTTTCAACGTAGAAATAAAGAAAACTTTTACAAATAACACTTAAAGATTGTTTTCCTTGTATCCCTCTCGTTTGTCTTGTCTTCGCCTTGCTTTTTTTTATTCCCTCGTTCTTCTTGTCTTTACCTTGTCTTCCTCTTCTTGCCCTGATATCCTTGGTATTTCCCTTGTTCTTATTATCCTCCACTTGTTATCGTTGCAGTGACCAATGGCCAAAGATGATTAATTAATACGCAAACCAACCACGAAATGTGAATTAACATTTAGTCGAGAATAACCATTTAATAAGCATTGAAGAGAACTTGGATATTTTTCTCAGTATTCCGTTTTATGTGGATTGTGTAACAGTAAAACCGGGCATTCAACTTCAACTGAGTTGAAATGTAATACTCTATTGAAGCAGTTGTTTCGTCCTATAACTTATCAAAGTCAAATTTATCAAATTTGACATGTCATGTCCAAAAGGTTATTAAAATGTTTGCATATATATATATATATATATATATATATAAACATATGTTTCCGTAAATGTACTAAGACTGGTAAATGTTACAAACATCTCTTGGTAAAAGTTAAAAAAAAAAAATATATATATATATATATACATACATATATCTAATAAGATATTTCGAGGTTTTATCGCACTATAACGGTAAATGTTAGGTTATACTGGTAAATTCTAAGATTTACCTGTCTTCGTACCTTTACAGTAACATATATATACATAATATATGTACTGTACGTTGAAACTACGAAAAAGTACTGTTAGAATCAAAATGGTAGATGGACATTTAGCTCCACTTCTGAGAATCATCTCATCCAACTTGTAAACAGACTAGTATGAAAAGTTTTTAAAAGCACATTCACAGTTCCATTATCACACAGTTCTTAGAATCCGCGAATAAAGAATAATAGGGAAATATGGCTCAATAATACAATAGTTTTGTAAAATGTACCATTGCTGCTTTCCAATAAGGTATGTTGCCAGGAGCTCATAAAAGTTTTCCCATTACTGGGGTAGATCAAATTCAATAATGTCCATGTTTTTACTTTGTGTCTGTTTATATTATAAACTGTTTATATTATAAACTTTATAAGTACAGCCCGGATTTCCATGCAAATGTATGTTTATGTATAAGCTTGCTACACTTCTCAAACTTTTCAAATATTCGTTTTGTGACATCGATTCCAAATAACTATACCTTTTTCCGTACATGTTCGCATGTTTTGGCCTTTTTTTGGGAGTCAATTCATGCATAATACATATTTTTCAAGATTTTAGATTTAATATCACAAATTTAGACTTTTATATTGCATATTAGAATGTCTTTTTTCTGGCTTTAGTGCATACATTAACATAACATGCATAATAATGCCTTTTATAAATGTTGCTTCGTGGAATCTGGTATTGCACGTTATTTGTCTATTGAGAAAAAATAAAACAAAGCACGGTAACATGGATTCGTGGCATCTTACTGACAACTAGTCCTTGGAATTTCCACAAAAATTCTCCTTTTGTTACACTGTAATTTCCAACCCTTAACTCTCGCTCTTTACAAGCAGGAGGTCAAAATATTGAAAATAAGAAAGACAAAACAACATGCTTGCAAACTGAAATTTAATATAATTTTGTGCGAGATCGTGCGTATTTGCTTGCTTTCCGCACAAAACCAATACGCGGCAAGTGTGAAATACCACATTCAGTATTCCCAACGTAACACACGTAACAATTTCCCTCTTCTTACCGCTTAAGCGCCATATTCATTTTACTGCTTTAGGCTTTTAACATATTATTTTTAGAGACGTTTAACATAGTAATAATTATAAATTGGAAACTTACCACTGCAATTTCACCTAAATTGCACTGTTAATTATTGTTTTTAAATATTTGCAAAAATTAAGTAAACTCTACAACACCACAATGCAAGTAACATTAAGGAAGCCGTGAAAAAATCAACAAGATTCCAGATGCCGATGTTATTACTGCAATATGTTATATAAATAATATTGTTAAAATATTAAAATGAAAAATAAATCATTACATAACCTTATCGTTTGTTTTAAGTTCGCATTTATAGACTGGGGGAAAAAAAAGACAGACTTATATCACGGCCTGCTGGAATATAGTAAACACAGAAATCATTTTATAGCAACAATCTTGAAGATAGATATATTTGTTTTCCAAAGTTGCCGTCATTGAACAGAAACCAAGATGGAGATTTCATTGCAACTAATTAGAAATTCCTCTTTCAGGTATGTAATAAACGATCTTCGCACAAAATAATGTACGATACACTAGCGGTATGTTTGTTTTCATGTTCTCGGAAATTAAAAAAGCTCAACTACGTTTCGCTTTTTCAATCTTTTCCTCGAACATGAAAACGTCAACATACCGCTCTTGTAACGCATATTACTATTGTATCGAATTGTCAAGTGTTGCTATAGTTCCTGTTAGAAGTCCAAAAAGGATTGTGTGTCAAAATTAATTGAAGGAAAGGAATTTCTAAAGACGGACGGTGATGTACTGCACTGTGATTTTTGTAATAAAGACGTAAGTACTTGTGTACTTTGGGGCGCGCGATACCGTCGCGGGTAAGTAATACCGCTGCAAAGTCGGAAGGCAGCGGGTTCAAATCCAGATGGTGTCATGGTCATGCGGAAATGCAAAAGACATTTCGACCTCAATTCTTCACTTACGTATGTACCTGTCACTTGTGACGTAGAAAGATTATTTTTTATGTTCAAAAACGTGCTTCGGATAAGCACATGAGCTTGAGTGTAAAAAGTTTTGAGAAATTAGTTGCACATCTATACTAATAATAAATCTGTAGCCGAAATATTTCTGGTAATTTTCGATTTTCCAAACATATATAATTAACCACCCTGAAACCGTAAATCGCTTTTTTGAAATTTTTGTTTGTATGTCTGTCTGTCTGTCTGTCTGTCTGTCTGTCTGGATGTTTGTTACCTTTTCACGCGATAATGGCTGAACGGATTTAGATGAAAATTGGAATATAAATTAAATTAGTTGCAACTTAGATTTTAGGCAATATGGCATTCAAAATACCTTATTTAAAAGGGGGGTTATAAGGGGGCCGAATTAAATAAATCGAAATATCTCGCTTATTATTGATTTTCATGAAAAATGTTCCATAACAAAAGCTTCTTTAAAAATCATTTCCGATTATTTTTATTCTTTGCAAAAGTTTGATAGGACTGGTATTTAATGAGATAAATGAGTTTTAAAATTAAAATAACTGCCATCTAAGGCCGTGTAATGAAATAAACAAATGACTTCGTCTACAAGGGCCCTTGGACAACAACAATCGAAAGCTATGAAGGATAGCCTACAGAGAATGTTTCTGTGTTTGTATGAAGTAATATCGGAAGCTAAATTAACCGATTTGTATAATTAATTATTATTTCACCATTGGAAAGTGTAGTTTCTCTAGATGGACATAATGCTATAATGTTATTACAGTAACTTCTGAGTGAATTGAGCACAGGTAAGATTAAAATAGCTTCTTATGCACAGAAAACTTGCTAGGCTATTCTGTATATTCGTTTCCTGTATTTCTTAAAATAATGTTTATGTACACATTCATTCTAATCTCAGAGAATTAACGAACAACGAGAGTGTATTGATTTAGTATGCAGTAATAGTATGTTAGCTTAGCATTCCATTACCGTATTTTATAATCCAAATTTTAACTATGCTCAATTTAATCGTGTTAAATTACATAAAATACATATGCATTAAATACAATGCAAAAAAAATTGGGTAATGAGCCAAGCAGATTATGTTCCGCTGTTGTAAAAGTTGTTCCTCCTGAGATTCAAAAGCCCCCATAACAAATTAAAAACTTACTTATCGGAGTACATCCGTTATCAACGCACTTTTTATATAATATAATATAATTTAATTTAAGTTATTCAAGTTATTTGAAGGGTTCAGAACTATAGTGGGCCAAGCTCCATTTACTGAATACGTAGAAAACAAGGGTTAAAATTAAGTTATTACCATAATTCAATGGAAAGATATAGCAAGTAAAATGAAGTATACACATTAAATCTAAATGATGTCAATGTTCATTAAACTATGGTTGCATGTAATGAAAATTAAGAAACATGTTAAAGGAATTGTCATTGCACCAAATGAGTGGTCTCTGCACCAAAATGATCGCATTTTAATTATTTAAATGCAATTTAAATTAAGTAACATATTAAACGATTTATCCTTCTATCAAACACGAATGTTCCCTGGATCAAATGTCCTATTTTAATTATGTAATTTCTTTATATTTATTTCTAACGGGCAGCGGAGAGCACGGGTACGGCTAGTTATTTCAATATAAAATAAAATATAACAATGTAGAACTTAGTTTTTATAGTGCATATTTTTACAGTTTTTCGTTTTATTGTGCATGTTTTGTTATTTGATAATCATCCAGTCTGCTGTCCAAAAATCTGAAAGTTAGAATTTATAAAACAGTTATATTACCGGTTCTTCTGTATGGTTGTGAAACTTGGACTCTCACTCTGAGAGAGGAACATAGGTTCAGGGTGTTTGAGAATAAGGTGCTAAGGAAAATATTTGGGGCTAAGCGGGATGAAGTTACAGGAGAATGGAGAAAGTTACACAACACAGAACTGCACGCATTGTATTCTTCACCTGACATAATTAGGAACATTAAATCCAGACGTTTGAGATGGGCAGGGCATGTAGCACGTATGGGCGAATCCAGAAATGCATATAGAGTGTTAGTTGGGAGACCGGAGGGAAAAAGACCTTTAGGGAGGCCGAGACGTAGATGGGAGGATAATATTAAAATGGATTTGAGGGAGGTGGGGTATGATGATAGAGACTGGATTAATCTTGCACAGGATAGGGACCGCTGGCGGGCTTATGTGAGGGCGGCAATGAACCTTCGGGTTCCTTAAAAGCCATTTGTAAGTAAGTATTTATAAGTTTATATACAATTGTAGACCTATTATTTTGTCACATTTGCTGTTGGGAGAATGTATAAAATAATTGTTAAACAGGAAATACACAGGTAGAGTTTCAAATGGTTTAATGAAATTTTACTGTCACGTATCAAACATTTATACAATTCTTGTTCACTGATATTAATTTCCGATGCTTATATTTACAGCAGTTTGGAAACATGAGTCAAAGTACTGAGTTTCATATGAGGTATAATTTCAATCTAGTATTGTCTTGTGGCCTATGCCCTCCTGGTGATTCTATTCAGAATTGCCAGTTATTCAGTTTGTAAATTGTTTGGTTTCCTCGAATTCTAAACTTTACCTTGGAGACAGAACACACTTGTGATATACCAGTACATGTGAATGCTATTATACAGAATACAATCTATGCTCTGGGTTTGAATTATTTCCGGAAATTGTTTGTTACACAGGCGCAGACCCATTCACAGACTACAAAGATTATCAGGAACACAAGGACAATGATGCATGATCATGTATAAAATGAACAAATAACTAGCATGTCATACGCGTTAAATTTGTCGTGTATCAGCCGTAATTCAGTCAGTTAATTTCTCGCTAATGAGGGACGGACTTCGAAACCAGGCAGATACGTATTGTAAAAAGAGGCTTGGGACAAGATAGCCTATTCTTTGAACGATTCATCAACTCTTTCCTTGTTGCGTTCAGTGAACACAGTTCGAGGGCGAACGCTACGAGGCTTATCTTGGATGCTCGTGTCCCCATCTTTGAAATATTTCACCCATCTCCTAACACGCTGGCGCCCATGCAAACATCTAAGGGTGCTATTCATAGACATTTCGCAGCACGCGCTACAAGCGTACTAAAGGTACGGTCACACGTCGCTACTTTTGCAGAGCTGCAGTACAAAAAACTGCGCAACTCTCGTACTGCGACGTGTGAACAACGGTGCAACCCGAAAAGTAGCGGCTGCCGAACCTATTGTCCGCTACTTTTCAATGCTGCGCGCAACTTAAAAGTAGCGACGTGTGAACAGGGTTCTCAGGGTTGCAGCCGCAGCAATTTTTATATCGGTTTTGTTGAAACTTTTGCTGCGGTTGCAACCAGTGTTACCACCCAAATGTGTCAATGATACTTTTATTGAATAATTTCAAGAAAAAAATTGTTCCGGGGCCGGGTATCGATCCCGAGACCTCTGGTTGAACGTGGAGCTTCACCTGAAAGACTAGATTTACGATACTTTTATTGTTTGGATATATTTTAATGTTAAATGTGATGAAAATAAATTATTTGTAACAGTTATTAAATACAAAACACAGTCTGAGCATAATTGCTGACGATATAATTCATTTTTTAAATTTTCCGTAGCACAGTTCCAAACAGGAGGGTTGCCAACATTGATTACGTGAATATACTGTTGGTTATCATTTAAGTATATAGGCGTTTTTAAAAGCTTTATAGTAAAGATAATGTCAATTTCTGAATAATAGATACGACAGAAAAGCAAATAATAGATAAGGAAGCTTTCGCATGAGTTTCTTAATAATGCGAACATAACCACAAAATGTATATTGAGAAGTTAACACGAAGATGGGAACCTGCAGCATGACTGCTGCTGCAAAAGTAGCGCCTTGTGTGTGAACAGACTCGCAACCTCCAGTTGCAACTTTTGCGGCACTTGGGTTGCGCAGCACGAAAAATAGCGTGCAGCGCGCTACTTTTGGCTTACGTGCGAACACGACACGCAACTTTTGCAGTTGCAGGATAAAAGTAGCGCTGCAAAAGTAGCGACGTGTGACAGTACCTTAAGCTAGCCCCGGCTATCCAATGGTTACTTGTACAGAATTCAAATCATATCCTATCGCTAACACTGGTTTATGAATACGAAAAACGCTGATCATCCACCGAAAGCGCACGCTAAAAATGTCTATGAATACGGCCCTTAATATCCACGCTGAAATCTGAGAATTTCAGCAGCAGATTTTTCCTCTTTAAAAAGAAATTCAATGAGACATGCTGTCGAAACGAAACATCGTTGTCGGCTATTTTGCAAACATTGCCTGTGCTAACCTGATAGAAGTTAGTGACGTCACAATATGTCAATACATAGTGTAAAGTCTGTAGATTACGATCATGCAGTCGTTTTTATTACAATGTTAGAAATGGAATTAAGCAATGGGTTGTTCATGACTTGCAGTACGATCCTCTGTACAAAACATCAATATATCTTGTTTAAGCCCATAGGCATCATTAAACTCATTCACAAATTGCAGATATGACCTACATTCAAAAAATTTGGACGGTGAATTAATAATATAGGCCTACCTTTTGTTCTGTTATGACGAAATATTTGTGTGGGATGATGGAAATGTAGTACACGTAGTATATCATATCACAAAGAATGTGGTAAAGCTATCAAACTCGAAAATACACATCGATGTTCACAAATAATTGTCAAAATTAAAAACTTCAAACGAAACCAAATAAAGTTGTAATATACCCAAAGTTATGTAATATAGCCTATATGATGCCACATGTAGGTAACTTGTTACTGTCAATGTATGTCAGTGGCAGAAACGCTAGTCAAGGTCCCTATGATGTTTAATAGTGAGTAAACAAATAATTCAAATTGCAGCCTGCGATTCCGAACTGGCTACACAAAATTAAATTAAATTCCTGGAATAAAACAATGCTCCATAACTGCTATATACTGTACAGTACTTCACATATCATCGGGATAATTTAAAGTTTATCCCAGGCACAAACATGATCATAAAAACACGTATAAAATGAAAAAGGAAATTAATAAGGAGCTTAGCCGTTAAATTAGATAAGAGAAAGAAAAATAATATAATATTACATTATGCAACGAGCCTATAATGATAGTAATTAAGACGCAAGTAATGGATGTTTATGAAACGAGCGCAAGCGAGTTTCATAATATTCATACGAGCGTCATAATTATCATTATAGGCAAGTTTCATACGACTTTTTATGCTCGACCATATTTCTAACTTGAAATTATTCAGATGTATACATTTTATTTGTATCTGACAAGATCGGAAGTGACCTTCTTCTAGGTCGTGAATTGTGAGATGTGCGCAGACGCGAAAGTATTGATTTTTTCCGAGGAACAATAATGTCATTGACCTTGATGTAATCCCGTTAAACTTGATATAACCTTGATTATTGAATTCGACATTGAAAAACGAGATGGCAAATTGAATTTATTTGAATATTATTTACAATTAACGCTAATTATTATAGTAACAGAACATAACCTTCTGCGACAGTATTGGATTTCCAGCCTCCGTGACTTTTCGCTAATTCTCTTTCGATTGCATATCCGAGAATAATCGATACTTGCGGTTTTATAACGGTACAAAGCTGACTTGTCATTGGCTGAATACCTGTAAGCTGAGTTGTCATTGGCTGAACACCTGTACTTTAATGAGTAGGTGTACTTTAATGACATGCATTAAAGGACTGCTACCAGGTGTATAATTAGGCCTACTACATTTCGGCATGGTCGAGCATAAACGTTCTTACATAAATCAATACGAAAATTTGGTCGTGTCGGGGACACAGTCGTGGGTTTTAGATGAATTAGTCTGGCTTAAATTAACAGATCTAGACGAGATCTTCCATTTGGCACCAAAATCAGCATGCTAGCACATTGGGTTGAAAAATATTCCGCCCGAGAATTTTTGCTCAACGCTCAAAATGACCGCCAGTCGCCGCGAGCCGGCATGCGCGGCGCTAACTCAATGTTATTCTCCCATCGTAGTCGTATACCCAATTGAACGAGATCACATTTATTTAAATTCTGTTATAAAACACGAAGTTATGGTGTTGGAATGGATCACCCTGCAAACGTTACATTGCCGGAATATTCATAGACCTAAAACTTTGTGGCTTTTTCAATGCAGTTATGTAAAGTAATATGACTTATTTTCTTTATGTTGCTCCAAAACCAGTCTTATCCAAAATAAAAGGTTTAAAAACTAGAGTTCTTTTGATAATATTTATATTTCTCTGCTAGGTGTTACAAATCGCTCTACTCATGTAAATTCTTTAAGAATGTACATTTGGATGCAAAATTAAATTGTAAAGAATCAAGTTTCTAAAGTCGTATTATTGGTAACAATTTGACGGAATTACGCAGTAACAGACCAAGCGACAATTTGAAAAAGAAATGAGATATTTGCACAAATCTGTTGATGGCAGACTAATTTAGCTCTGAAAAAAATCAAGAATGCGATATCTGAATTTTGTTGCTATTTATATGCAAAAATTCGTTTATTGCATAAAATTTATTTATTTATTTTTCTTTGAAATGTTAATTCAACTGCTGGTCTCTTATCAAAAATCGGTTAGCTTTTTTTGATATTATTTGTGCTATTTTTTTTGTAATAGTATGAATGTTATAATACTTCTTGCATAAAATGTTTTATAAAAAAAACAGATTTATTTCAATGGTCAATATCTCGAAGCAGGTTTTTGGCGCTTGGTCTCTTATTGCGAAACTCCGTCCAATTGTGATGATTGCGTAAGAATGATGTAATTTTCAGTTAAAAATTTGAAACAACATCTGTACAAACAATTAACAACAAATTTTTAGCTTCAGAACACGTAGTCAATTACAGAAATTACACTTCTGAGCAGTTCATTCCCTATTTCTAATATTCTCTTACTCTTAAAATTAAGGAAAAAATATATTTTATTAACAACTTTAAATTAGTATAAGTCTGAAGATATTGAGTTTAGGACACATGTTTACATGACAACTTTTGCTTAGAATTTCTTCGTAAATAACCTCCGTAGATGGATTTAACTCCTCGTGAATTACCCTGTATATTTTTTATTTTATTGGGTTATTTTACGACGCTTTATCAACATCTAGGTTATTTAGCGTCTGAATGAAAATGAAGGTGATAATGCCGGTGAAATGAGTCCGGGGTCCAGCACCGAAAGTTACCCAGCATTTTCTCGTATTGGGTTGAGGGAAAACCCCGGAAAAAACGTCAGCGAGGTAACTTGCCCCGACCGAGATTCGAACCCGGGCCACCTGGTTTCGCGGCCAGACGCGCTGACCGTTACTCCACAGGTGTGGACACACCCTGTATGTATAGACCATATATTCTAAGACGAAATAATAGTTGGAAGAAGAGCAGTTTGGCTTCAGGAAGGGAAAAGGTACGAGAGATGCAATTTGACTGCTACGAACAATCGACGAAGGATACCTAGAGAAGAACGAAAAAGTGTACGTGGTATTTGTGGACTTAGAAAAGGCGTTTGACAGAGTGGAATGGAATAAATTGATGGGGATCCTGAAGAAAATTGGCGTGGATTGAAAACAGAGAAGGCTGTTCAGTAAACTTTATGTGAAACAACGAGTCATAATCAGGATAGGAGAAGAAATGTCAGAAGGAAGTGAAATAGAGAGAGGAGTACAAGGATGCCCTTTATCACCTACCCTGTTCAACACCTACTTGAAGGATTTATTAAAGAACATGGGAGGAGTGGTGGTAGGAGGAAGATGAACAAAGTGTATAATATTTGTTGATGATATGGCGTTCTTAGCAGAAGAGATGAAACTAAGGGATATGCTACTAGAGCTGTGAGCAGAATAGAATGAAGATAAATGCCAACAAGACGAAGACCATGGTCATAGGAAGAAAAGTAAAGACGGTAAACTTGCGAATTCTAAATAAGGCAGTAGAGCAAGTGGACAGCTTCAAATACGTGAGATGTACTACAAGCAGTAACATGAGCTGCTGCCAAGAACTCATATGGAGAATAGGAATGGCAAATGAAGTTTTTAATAGAAAAAGAGCATCTTCTGCGGACATCTGGAGAAAAAGCTAAGGAAGAGACTAGTGAAGTGCTTTGTGTGGAGTGTAGCATTGTAAGGGGCAGAAACATGGACATTACGACGAAGTGAAGCGAAGCATTTGAAATGTGGATATAGAGAAGGATTGAACGAGTGAAATTAACAGACAGAATAAGAAACGAAGCTGTATTGGAAAGAGTGGATGAAGAAAGAATGATGCTGAAACTGATCAGAAAGAGGAAAAGGAATTGGCTGGGTCACTGGTTGAGAAGAAACTCCCTTTTGGAGGATGCAATGGAAGGAATGGTGAACGGGGAAGAGTTCGGGGCAAAAGGAGATATCAGATGATAGACGACTTTAAGATATATGGATCATATGCGGAGACAAAGAGGAATGCAGAAAATAGAAAAGACTGGAGAATGCTCGATTTGCAGTGAAAGACCTGTCCTTGGACAGAACACTATGAATGTGTATATATATATATATATATATATATATATATATATATATATATATATATACATATATATATATAGGGTGTTTAAAAAATACGGGGCATAATTTCAGGTATGTATTTCCCACATGTAGACAATCAAAATAGTTCATTACAACATGTGTCCGGAAATGCTTTATTTCCGAGTTATGGCCTTCACAACATTGAAATTCACCGGAACGCTTTTCTTTCCGCAAGTCGTTGTCATTACAGAACAAAATGTCCACCTCCTGCTTGAATACTGACCTCAAATCGATGTCTCATTGACCTGCGTACACGATCCCAAACTCCAGGAGTATTGCGTATTTCCTCAGAACATGCCACAATTCGATTCCGAAGGGATTCCAAATCAGGCACCGGAGACGAATAAACCAATGATTTTAAATGGCCCCACAAGTAGAAATCGAGAGGGTTCAGATCAGGTGAGCGTGGAGGCCAAGCAATTGGGCCACCTCTACCATATCCATCGATCAGGAAACCTTCGATCCAAGTACCGGCGAGCCGTACGACTGAAGTGTACATTGGTTTATTCGTCTCCGGTGCCTGATTTGGAATCCCTTCGGAATCGAATTGTGGCATGTTCTGAGTACATACGCAATACTCCTGGAGTTTGGGATCGTGTTCGCAGGTCAATGAGACATCGATGTGAGGTCTGTATTCAAGCAGGAGGTGGACATTTTGAACATCTTCTGTAATGACAACGACCTGCGGAAAGAAAAACGTTCCGGTGAATTTCAATGTTGTGAAGGCCATAACTCGGAAATGAAGCATTTCCGGACACATGTTGTAATGAACCATTTTGATTGTCTACATGTGGGAAATACATACCTGAAATTATGCCTCGTATATATATATATATATATATATATATATATATATATATATATATCCTTGAACTAAATAGATAGGACATTTACATATTATACTTTCAATTTGAAATAATGAATCTCCCTATAAATTTCTGCATTCGGAGAAGGCAGGAACCGTAAGTCAAATGTCATGTAATCTATGGCGATTCCTTGGCCTCATCTCGCCAAATACCATTTCGCTATAAAAATCCCACCAACGCTAAGTAACCTAGTAGTTGATACAGCGTCGTTAAACAACCAAATAAAAAATCTTGCTTGCGGTAAAAGTGTCTGACATTATGTTGCGCTCCTGTGTCTCGAGTTTCGTGACACAAATTTTTCTCCCGTCTATCGCCAATAAAAATTATAAATAGGAATACCATTTGCAACACGAAAGAGAATTTAAATATTTTGTAACATACAGCATAAAACGTATGAAGAGAAAGTATTTTTTTATCTTCCTGACGCTTACTTGTAAATAATTAGTACCTATCAGAGTTTCCTGTCGTATGGAAATAGATACAAACCTGCTACCATTTTGTGCTACAGCAGGAAACTGTCTTCATTATGTATGTGCTTGTATTTATTTACACTGCAAGTGGGTAAGCAGTGGTATACACAATATAAACAACACACAAAAAAAATTATAAGCAATACACAATAAATTTGCAATTCACAATACAATTATACAATACACAATACAATTTTATACACAATACAATAAGAATACACAATATAATTTAACACAATAATAATAAAACATAAATAAAATACCTAATTTTACATTACAACCTACATATTATGTATAGGCCCTACATAAGTTTCAATAGTCTTTCACTTTATTCTCATCTCTCTCACTGTAGTGGCACTATGACGCATTTCACTGACACTTCAGCACACATTTCACTTACACACTATAACACATTTCACTGACACTATAGAACACATTTCATTGACGCTATAAATTATCACCGATCGGAACTATTCACTGCACTGTAAAACCATAACTCTACTGACTCACCTCGCTTCACTGATACAACAGTTCAAATAAGTCAAATAATTACACCCTTATGCATACTGTACTTATAAACAGAACTACATTTAAACTAAACATTTCTAGTCTAAGGCCCTCTTACACGATATTTTCAAATAATTTACAATTCAAACCAAGGAAGTAACTCGTCAGGCTAAATAAATACATGTCACCTTAAAAAATTAAATGTTAAATGTCACCTTAATTTTAATTTGCACTTGATACAGAACTTTTTAAATTATTCTTGAAACTCCTTAAGGAAGGATAGCCCTCAAAGACCGCTGCAGGTAGATCATTCCAATCATTTATAGTTCTATTTAAAAATGAGAATTTACCTACATCCGTTTTCTGTTTCCTACATTCGACGTTCCTTCTTTTATACTAAATATTACATGTAAAAGAGTGACCTAAAAGTGAGATCTCTGAAGTGAATCCAATATCCTTATTTCTATAAAATCCTTGACCCGGTTGCATGGAACAAATACCACAGGAACTCATCCAGTAAGCCCAATCTGCTGTAACAGTCGAGGAATCGAATAAAGAAACGTTGGAAATAACAACTGGAAAGGAAATGCCAAACCCTGTGTGCATCCAGGCAGTTTAACGCGTCTTTCCTCTACAGCACGCACAAAGTATGGTAAAACGCTGGAAAGGAGCGACATAGCAAAACTGGAACAAGTTTCACTACATCACGAACATATATACTCGTACATCCAAACTTTCTGGTACTGTCGGAAAGTTAAACTGTATTCTTCTTTTCTTTTCAAAACAAGTATGTCAGTCAAATATGTAATTGAGGTCATGTACAGTAGTTTAATATAAGAATAATCACTAGACAGTGGATGCGGGATGACTTATCGTTGAATGTAAGTGCACATTTACTATATGTTACATTTTTTTTTTTCATTCAGACCATTGGCTCAACAGGTTTTAAACGTAAACAGACGACGTCAAAATGCTACTGTATCTCCGTATAGTCAGAAGGAAAAGAAAAATAACATACTGTAATACTGTAGTACATACCTTGCACGGTTCAGTCCTCGTCATCATTGATGCAATTACCAGCGTTGCAGTAAACGACGATATATTCTCGTAAGTTGTCAAAGCTGAATCGTCTTCGCCTATCGCTTAACCCTTTGATGCACGCATTTGGGAGGGAAATAAAAAATTGTGTTTGCAATGAAATTAAATTTTTAATTGTCTAATAGAAGTGCCTCATTTTTTAAAAATTTGAAAAACTTCCATTTTTGACACAGAAAATGGGTGGTTTCATGGTAAAACCACTATGCAATACTTCAGATCACAATGCCTTCAGACTTATTGTGAATGATACAAAAGGAAACAGTTTCTGGTCTCATTAAGGTAAAGTTCCACTTCACATGTGTTGCAGACCCATTTACTCCTGTGTGGTTGAACTTTAGTGCTGCAATAAGAACAGCGTCTTGAAGATCCACGCAAAGGCATATGTGCCACCTTGTCGAATCTTTTCTCATATGGGACCGTTGGCTTGAAGTTGTGCTCAGATTTTAGTACTGTCTTTATCCCTCTAGGTTTTGGAACATTAGCTGCGACCGAACCATCAACAACTGCCATCCTGAAATTCTTCAGAGTCAGTTCTCTACCTTTACCTCTCAACGAATATACCAAGAAGGCATTAGTCGCAGTGGCATCATCAAAATGACAAAAAATGCTGTGCCATTATTTTCTGCATTTTCTATCAATCTCGTAGAAGAACTTCAACATATCAGCTTTATCACCATAACCCATATGTTTGTTGTAGTCCTTCACGAGTTGTGGGCAAGCAGTTTCGGTGGTTGTTCCATTCTTCTCTTTCCTTGAAACAGTGACAACAATACATGGATCGTGGATGGTGCTGCTAGATAAATTAGATTATTATGGAATTAAAGGTGTTGCACACCAATGGTTTCACTTATATCTCATAGATAGGAAACAGAAAGTTGAAATCAATACAACTATGAAATCTACATCGACATGGGGAACTATTAATAATGGAATTCCTCAAGGATCAATATTAGGTCCCCTACTTTTCCTAGTGTTTATAAATGATCTTGCCCCCCTTATAAAAGATGTAGGTCATCCCATATTATTTGCAGATGACACAAGTATAGTAATTACAGCCAATAACTCCAACATAATTCAATTTAAATCCTGTCCAAATTCAACGTCGCAAATTTCTAGCGCAATAATTAACAATAGATCCCTATTAGAAACAACAACAACAACCAAATTTCTTGGCTTAAAAATCGATAATGTGTTAAATTGGAAAAATCATATTAAAGAAATTACCCCCACACTAAATTCAGCATGTTTTGCTATTAGATCTATGCAAAAGATAGTAAATATCAATACCTTAAAAACAATATACTTTGCATACTTCCACTCGGTAATGAGTTTTGGAATAATATTCTGGGGAAATTCCACAGATAGTAACAATATATTTCTATTACAAAAAAGAGTAATTAGAATAATAGTAGGTGCCAAATCTAGGGAGTCGTGTAGGACTATTTTCAAAAAACTACAAATACTGCCCATGGCTTGTCAGTATATATTTTCATTAATAGTCTTCCTCGTATGTAAGCGTGAAAACTTTGTAACTAATTCAACAGTTCATAGCATAAATACACGTCAAAAAATGACTTTCATACTCCATCGGCAAGTCTATCGTGCTATCAAAAAGGAGTGCGTTATATGGCAGTAAAAATTTTTAATAGCCTCCCTATCGATATAAAAAATGAATCTCAAAACATAAAATTATTTAGGGCCAAATTAAAGAAGTACCTAATTTCTCACGCCTTCCATTCTGTAGGTGAATTCATGACATTCAATAACACTTCATGAAATTGATACTAAAACTATGTGTTGTACTAGTAGACTATATTGTAAATCTCGTCTGTATATATTTCATCTAGACTGTGACTATAAATTAAGATTTTATAATAGTATTAAGTTTGTTGACTTGTTCCATATTCTAGCTGTAAGCATATATGAATACCATGGAATGTTAATCAATACAATACAATACAATTAGAAAGGAAAAGAATGGGCCTTCTATCATTCCACTTGAGCCAAGAAGACACTTCAGCATATTACGCACGGTTATCACTCTCACCACGTTTCATATCGCGGTCTCTTTCTTCGTCATGTGGTAAACCAATACACCCATGTCTAACTGTACCACATGCATACATATTTTGCTGCCTTAGAGATCATCAGATTCAAACTTGTGAGAAAGTTGTCAAAAACACTTTGTGATTGTCACCAACCATCTCTTCCTTGTAGCCAATGATGAATAAGCTGACACAAAAATGGAACATTTTGTTGGATATGGTAAGCATAATTAACCTGTTTGCATGGTGGTTACGTTTTGAAACCACCCCATCATTTCTATATTGACGCCACATGTGTGGAAGAAATTACAATCTTGTTACTGAAATATGTTCTGAAAGACTTAAAAACAAATAATACTAAATAGAAACTTACGTAACTGTAATATTTTAGCATACAACTGAAATAAAACACGTAGCGAGTCTTCCACACCCCAACTATACACAACAACATCGGCCATCTTAGTGGAGCAACACAAATATAGGGAAAATAAAATTCTTCTGCAGTTACTAGGTATCGGTGAACGCAGCGCAGTAGCTTTGAAATAAAAACCACCTTGTAAATAGGCAGGAAACTCAAATTTAAAAGGTGGTTACATACTGTAATCACTGCGCTTCAAAGGGTTAAACAGTTTTTGTATCGAGAGAATTTCTGAAAAAAACCTCTAAAATGGGAATCACTCAATTTCTTTAGAGGAATATTTGTACTGAGCATCATGTTGCACGTGTCGTTAGACCTGCACAACTAGATGATGATGATGATGATGATGATGATGATGATGATGATGATATAGATGGTTCCTCAGATTTCATTTCAACGCATTTCCTTTGCGATGTACTGTTGCATTGTTTCTCTATAGCCTGAGTTGTTCTGGTTTTTATTTCAATTTTACATACATTACACATGATATTGTCTTCGTTAATACATAAAATGTCACTCTCATACTTCTTAATTGCATTTCTTACCTCTGAGCGAATTTAACGTTTTGCTATTATGAATAGATCAGCACAACGTATTCAGCGCGTACTAAATACTTGAGCATGATAACACAACTGCATACATTGCGTTGCAATTTTCTATGGATGGACCGGGGTTCCTTCGTTTTGTACGCTGTACTCGCCAGGTACACAAAAGACGGACGGCGCGGCACGTGCCAATATTCTGATACGAAACAACTTCACTTTTCCTTAAGTCATCCACTGCCTAATAATCACAATTGTTTATTTAATATTCTCCATTGTAATATGGACTTTCGGCTTCAAATTGACCAGAAAAATTTTACAATAAAATAAATGCTATGAAAGATGTGAATAATATAAATTTACAGAATTTTGAAGCCAATAAATTTACAGTGGGCCCACTAATTAATGATATGACATTTTTGTTTTAAGCTTCCATAGAAATAGCAGACGCATTTGGCAGAGCGCTGGCTTACAATGATCATCAATCGCAGTTCAAATCCCGTCGACGTCGGAGCTGTATTTATGATGGACAGAACCAACGTTGTGAGAATTCTTATTAGGGTTCTTCTGTTTATCCCTCTTCTTTTCACCATCATTATCTACAATTCTATTTTAATTTTTTAATTAATAAAACACCTATTTGTATTTCTTCAGCGTGATAGCTGGCAGTGGTTGCGAGTTCTAAACGATTTGGAGCCTACAGAGAAATGGAAGTTTCGTATCTTAAAGGTATAGAAGTAGACGACTCAGGTGGATCTCTGAGGTAAGGTAGACCATAATCAGAGGTATTGGAAGTATTCGGACTTTCTAGTGTAGCACAATATATACTGCGACGGATGGTGGTTCCAGTTTAGCCAATCAGTTCAGTCGATATGCAATTCATTCCATAATCGGTATACAAACAGATTAATTAGGCTGGAGTTCTTGGGGATAATCCCATCCTGTTCAACATCAAGAGCTTGTATTCTTGTAATGTTTTTAGTTGGTAGAAATGCAACTCCTTTCATTAAGCACGCCCCAATTTTATTCGTACACACTATAATTTTAATGGTTTATTTTAAAATAACTGCTGCTTATCCATCTTCACTTTTTTACTTTACGATTGGTAACTACATATATTTTACAAACATTGCAGTTAGTCTACTGATATATATAATAATAATAATAATAATAATAATAATAATAATAATAATAATAATAATAATAATTTATTGCTAGAATATTGATACGTATTGTTTTTTACATAATATCACTTTAGCACCCCCACAAAGAGGGGGCTCAGGGGGCATAATAGACTATAGTTAATGAAGCTGTGTTAGAAGGAGTGTGTGACAAAAGAATATTGCTGCAACTGATGAGGAAGAGAAAAAACAATTGGCTGGATCACTGGCTGAGAAAAAGCTGCCTACTGAAAGGTGCACTGGAAGGAATAGTGAATGGGAGAAGAGTTCGGGGCAGAAGAAGATATCAGATAATAAACGACATTAAGATATATGGATCATATGCAGAGACTAAGAGGAAGGCAGAAAATAGGAAAGATTGGACAAAGCTGGATTTGCAATGAAAGACCTGCCCTTGGTCAGAACACTATGAATGAATGAATGAATGAATGAATGAATATATATATATATATATATATATATATATATATATATATATATATATATATATATATATATATGTATATAGAAGTTATCCTTCAGCTAAAATAAATAGGACATTCACATATTAGACTTTCTATGATGTCTACATTTTGACGTGAAACGTGCATGTTTGAACTACTGTATAAGAAAGGAAATTTGTAATCTTTAACATGAAAGGTTTATTTTGTCACTTGTGGTACCACGAAAAACGAAATGAAAGACGATTTCACAAATATAAAGCTATACGTTCATACCTATTAAATTAATGTAAGAAAAATTAAAAACTATTTTTTTTACCGTCGAATGTGTGTGTGTACCCCCTACCAACACATTTAATATAATTCTCTTCTCATCATATGTTAAAGGCGTTCCTTGGTGATGTCTTTCATGGATAAGACATATTAATTTGCAACACACAAATTTCCACATAGCTTGATTATTCCATTTTATGCGAAACTGATGTTTCAGGTAAAATAAGAACGCGATGATGATGATGATGATGATGATGATGATGATGATGATGATGATGACAGTTCGGATTACATTTTCAATATTAAATTTCTCATTAATCCGTATCTCGCTTCCATAAAATATTCAATATTTATCTATAAAAAATTCGTGTAATATATTTCAGAATACCACAGAAACTTGCAACAATAAATCTCTGTTTCCATTGCAAATGAAAACAAATCAGAAGCTATAGACAGAATATTGACATGAGAACACAGTTTCAAAATATTAAATCCGATTTCAACCACGAATCATATAGCATTCAATTACTAAAATAAAAAAAAAAACAATTATTATAGAAAGCATCATTACGTTTCCGCCAGTCGTATTTATATCTACAGTTGCTAATCAGAGTGTTTCCCACCTGTGAGTTTTGTTTACTTCCACAGCCGAAGAAGAATACTGGTTTGAGCATCGAAATGCTGTATTTATATTCTTGCGTTGGAAGTTCAGTTTCCATGTTTCATGAGTAGGCTATGCTAAGATAATTCTCATTAAGAAGTTACGACTATTTGAAAACACACACTTAAGGGTATATGTACGTGAACGACCACAAAAAAATACCAGAAAGTGCAGACTCTAAATTTCTAAAATTTTACAAGAAAATGAACTCACAAGCAGACAAAAATTATAATGACCGTAACAAGACTTATTATAACTTCAATAGCTGATAAAGTAAAGGTATAAAAAGCTACCAATAATGTTTATAAAGGCAGTTTTATCACAATATGAAAAAAAAATTAAGAAGTTATATCATTTGGTAACCATAACATTGTTAGGATTTTTCTGACATCTTTAATTTTTTATTGCATGTAATAAACACTTATTATAAAAAATAATAATAATTTATTTATTTATACTCGCTTCTTTAACACTCTACCAGGTGACAAGTATAAAAGCAGTTAAATTTAATAAAAAGTTAAAGAACAGAATACTAACATATTACAAAAATTAATAGCATAACAAAATCGATAATAAACAATATGAAAACAAATACCATAATAGGAAAAAAACAAAAAAGTAAAATATACAGAGTGTTTAAAAATACGGGGCATAATTTCAGGTATGTATTTCCCACATGTTAGACAATCAAAATGGTTCATTACAACATCTGTCCGGAAATGCTTCATTTCCGAGTTATGGCCTTCACAACATTGAAATTCACCGGAACTTTTTCTTTCCGCAGGTCGTTGTCATTACAGAAGATGTTCAAAATGTTCACCTCCTGCTTGAATACAGACCTCACATCGATGTCTCATTGACCTGCGAACACGATCCCAAACTCCAGGAGTATTGCGTACGTCCTCAGAACATGCCACAATTCCATTCCGAAGGGATTCCAAATCAGGCACCGGAGACGAATAAACCAATGATTTTAAATGGCCCCACAAGTAGAAATCGAGATCATTCAGATCAGGTGAGAGTGGAGGCCAAGCAATTGGGCCACCTCTACCTATCCATCGATCAGGAAACCTTCGATCCAAGTACCGGCGAGCCGTACGACTGAAGTGTGCAGGAGCGAGCGCCATCATGCAAGAAGTGAATGTGTTGACGATTGATCAGTGGAGTGTCTTCTAAAACATTAGGTATGGTGTTTTCCAGGAAGTTTGTGTACGCCTGCCCCGTAAGTCTGTTTACAAGTACATGGGGTCCAACTAATCGATCACCAATGATACCGGCCCACATGTCGAGGGAGAACCGCACCTGGTGATGAGATGGAACAGTTGCACGTGGGTTTTCATACGCCCATACATGCTGATTGTGGAAATTTGTTATGCCATCTCGTGTGAACTGTGCTTCATCTGTTGAAATAATACTAAGTTCGGATTTACACCACACTGCTGCAAGAAGCACTGACAGAACCTAACTCGTGCAGGGTAATCTGCTGGTGACAGGGCCTATACACGTTGCAAATGATAAGGATACAATTCATACTCTTTCAACAGTCTCCAGACAGTCGTATGAGGAACATTGACTTGCAACACTACCCTTCGTGTGCTTATAGAAGGAGTCATGTTCACAGCCTCCAGAATCTCCTCCTGTACTTCTGGAGTTGTAGATCTTAGTCGTCCCCTTCCCAAACCAGGAGAGTTAAATTTTCCATAGTCGCACAGACGGTAATGGAGACGTACAAATGTCTTCCGTTCTGGACATTGTCGCTGTGGGTATCTCTCCGGGTACAAAGGACGAGCCAGCGCAGCATTGCCGTCCGCCTTACCGTACATGAAGTGTATCTCTGCCAGTTCTTGATTTGAATACATGTCGCACAGTCTAACGCCTACACAATACTGAATGTAACCTTCGCCTCGGAATGAACTGTCAGAGTGTCCTCTTAATGTCTCCTTTGACGGCAACGACCTGCGGAAAGAAAAACGTTCCGGTGAATTTAAATTTTGTGAAGGCCATAACTCGGAAATAAAGCATTTCCGGACACATGTTGTAATGAACTATTTTGATTGTCTACATGTGGGAAATACATACCTGAAATTATGCCCCGTATTTTTTAAACACTCTGTAGATCTAAAGATTGGAAAAATAGCAACTCAGTTTGTACAAATAGTCTACAGGAAAAATGTAAGGAAGAATACAACAACTAGAATGTAATAAAATAATAAAGAAAAAGAAAAATACGAAATTTAAATAAAATCCACAATAAAAAGAGTATAATAATAAATTCATCTGATGATCAAGAGAAAAAAAGGAAGAAAAAGAAATATATATTTTTTACAAAACTATTGCAGAGAAAAATGCTTATAATTGAAAGGAATCTGAATAGAAAAAGTGCAATTTCAGTTTATTTTTGAAACTAGATAATGTTGTGGAAGAAAGTTCCAGAGATGAGCTGCAGAGACGGTGAAAGATGAAGAGTAGGAGGAAATTCTGTATTTAGGAATGGAGGGTGTGATATGGTGTTGTGAGCGAGTATCTATTTAGTGATATGAGGACAAGTGTTGAAAACGAGAAGCTAAGTAGCTAGGGTTAGAGTTCTGAGGAATAGTGAAAAGTAAGGTGAGAGAGTGAATAGGTCTTCGATCTTTGAGACGGACCCAGGACAGCATATTTAGTGAAGGTGTGATACGATCAGATCTACGGACGTTGCAAATAAATCGAACACATGCATTACGAACACACTGTAATCTGTCAGTCTCATGTTAAGATCACAGTAATCAAAATGAGGCATCAAGAGCGACTGTACTAAATTATTCTCAACTTGATTCTTCTTGAGAACTAACGGAAGGAAATTTCGGATTCTTTTCAGTGTGTGTGAATTTTCATAAAAATTATTTTACATGTCTGTATGATTTGAGTATTCCAACTTAAGTTTTTGCCCACATAAATTCCTAGATGAACTACTCTCAGACATGTAGAGTTGTTACTTTTAATACGGTTATTTCTTATGTGTCCTACATAAAACATATTAAAACTTACATCATGTTTTGTGACCTAATTTTTTTTTTCAAACATATGGGCATTATTGTAGTCTTATTTTTGCATAAATGGATGTGAAATATGTGTGCAAAATTTTACCATTTTATCTCTAATGGTTGTAGAGTTATGAAATAATAGATCTATGCGTAGAAAGATTGCAACTTTTGGGATTTATGTTTTAAAATAAAAAGTGCATGTCTTTGCTGTATTGTGTTAGAACATGTCCATTTAAGGACCGATAGCGGCAATGAACCTGCGGGTTCTTTAAAGCCATTTATAAGAAGATTTGTATATATATCTGGATTAAGAAAACTCTGCGTAATTTTTTTAATATAAAAAAATTTCTAAATTATTCACGTACATATACCCTTAAATTTTCCATACAATTGTAGAGTTTCTATGAAACCCCTGCTATCTTTTTTAATCATTATAGCTTCGTCATTCTTCATGTCCAATTGGGCAATTAAAATAAAATGAATCCTGCTTTAGTTTGGAAATTATGTTTACATTGCATGATCCAATTGAATAATAATAATAATAATAATAATAATAATAATAATAATAATAATAATATTATTATTATTATTATTATTATTATTATTATTATTATTATTATTATTATTATTGATCATGAGATCTTGTCGTGTCGAATATTGTATGGATTTCCTAATTCCTTTTAGCTGGTTGATAGTTCTAGAACCTTACTTTATTAGCGACAGAAAGCGTACACTTCTCTCTTTGTTGCGAAAGATGGCTATCAGTCCCTTGCAGTGTTTTTCTCCTCTGTTTCTTGAGCAGTGTTTTGCACCATACCAATTCTGGTACTAGCGAGTCCTTAATGTTATTGTTATCATTCTTAGAATCATATCTAGGAACTAAAAACTTTTAACGGTTTGTAAATCCTAATAAGGAGACATTCGGAATGCATAGAATGGAAAAATAAAACAAAATGCGCAGAATAGTTGAAAGGTCACATATAAATAAGTGTAATTTTCAGCAGTGTGTTTGCATACTATATCACTCCAAAACACTTCTTACGTAATACCTTTCTATAATAACGAATGGACTGTTATGTTTCCAGACAACTATTGTAATTGTTAATACATTCCGTTTCGTTTTCTGCCACACATTACTCAATAGTGTGATGAAAACCCGAGTAAAGTATAGAACTGATTAAATTTATGGTCTATGACTCATGTTCACCAAATTTTCTACGTATATCGTCGTATATTGCATCGCCAGACCAGAGAATAATGCCTACTTCAGTGAAACGAATTATTCCGAGTTTCTTTCAGTGCTTTTCTCTTTGGGTCCAGGTTTCTATGATCTTGAATCAGCTGTCGCACTACCAAGAGATTGACAACGTTCGTAAGTCATTCTCCGTGTGTTTCTTATTTACAGAAATTCAAGTAATAATGGCTTAAATCTTCTGCAAGAAATACAAGATAGCTGTAATGTAATGACTTGATGATGTAAATTTTTCTAGGCCCTTAACATGTTAGAATGAAGTATAGGCATTAGTTTAGGCTTATTTACATAACCCATACGCACATACTGCAATCTCCTCACCACGGTTCTACGGGATAGGCGTATGGCTTCCACTTCCCCTACTTGCTGTGGACAGAGTTCATCTGCCAATATAATTAAACATCGCTTGATGAATTCACCTTCGTTGAATATTTTCAATTCCTTTGCAATTTCGTGGCAAATTTTGTAACTAATTCTCATAGCCGATTCGCTAAGTGCATTATTGTCATCCTGTTAAGATATGATATGATATGATATGATATGATATGATATGATATGATATGATATGATATGATATGATATGATATGATATGATATGATATGATATGATATGATATGATATATGACCATAAATTAATACAACTTAAAGAAAATGTTTCTCAGGTACATTATATTAGAGTATCTATTCGATATTTATATTGCATTATAAGTTATTATAGTACATTTAGTATATATAATTTTAAATTATACAAATATTATGACATATCATAATACTGGTATAATTTAAAATTATATATTACTAAATGTATAATAACTTATAATGCAATGTAAATATCAAATAGATACTCTAATATAATGTACCTGAGAAACATTTTCTTTAAGTTGTATGAATTTATGGCGTTAATTACCAAGATATTTATCATATTCAGTTGCATGTTGTAAAGAATAATGTCGTTGGATATTGAACTTCTTAATAAGTTGGAGTGTTTTATGCCAAATTAAACACTTTGCTAATCCACTGCTCTATACGAAAAAGAACTCCTCCTCCCATGATACATTAAAAGCACTGGGAATAGCGGGACGCTTTAGTATATCAGCGGAAGCTCAGTCTTCAAAGTTCGCCATCATACTGCAGAGTCACCACTGCACCGATACTGAATGACGTACAGTACGCATACGTCCAAGCGCTCGCAAGACCCGCTCTTTAAAGCACACAGCGCTCATTTCTCAGAATCACGTAATGTGCCCAGCCATGGTTTATGCCCCGGATAGAGAGTTCTGTCTTTCTGTGAGGACACGAGGATAAGAACGTTTTGATAGTCTAAAACAGTGGTGTCACGAAATCAGTAGGCCTGTGACATTGGAGCATGTGTACAGTGAAAGAAAGCCAACTCACTACAGGATATACACAGAGTATGCAGTACCGCTCCGTCTTGTACAGTACAGTCTGCAGAAGAGAATAATACACACATACCTCTGAATAACTTTCTATCTTTATTTAACTTCATTTCAACTATTAGAATATTCCATTCAACATATGCGGGCTTAGATGTATTGTCTATTGCGTGTTTAGTTTGTAATTACAGTGAACAACAAGATGCATTCTCAAAGTTTCGAAAGCAAATGCGTGTCTACTACTGTCTAGTATGGATTTGAATGCAGAAAAGCTGCGAAACGACAGGTGCATATGTGAAATATTTCACATCATTCAATTCGAAATCTACAGTGTATTTGTCACCCGACAGAATATTAGTTACCCGACAGAGTGAACTGTGATGTGTACTACTTTTCTGTATGTTGTTTTCAACGTAGTTACTGCCTTTAACATATAGGATGCTGCATCGGTAACAATTAGAAGTACTTTGTCATGTTCTATACCTGATGACCATAATAACTGCATTGCATATTGAAAAATCTCACATATTGTAGAATTGTTCACAGCATTTATCACATCACACGACAGTAAGTATAATCCAGCAGGGCCTTCCGGATTCAGAGCACTAACAATGACATTAAACTTCTTGCCCCAGCAACTAAAACTTACCCTAGTACAAGCCCTGGTAATGCCGCACTTCGATTATTGTGACGTTTTGTTAAGTGACCTAAGTTCTGAACTGTCAGTTAAGTTACAGCGTGCTCAGAATATGTGCAACATCCGACGATATGATCACATATCACCGTCCTTCGCAAGTCTTTCGTGGCTCCGACTTAAAGAACGCAGAACTTTACACTCTTTGTCTTTACTCTCTCGAATTCTGCACACTTCAACACCCAATTACCTTTCGTCTGGTTTCTCTTATCTATACTCTAACCACGACGTAAATACCAGATCACTTATCTGTGGCACGCTAAGTATACCTCTTCATAGAACATCTTGTTATTCATCTTCTTTTACAGTATCCACCTCGCGTCAATGGAATTCCTTGTCACAAAGTATTAGGGGCTGCAAGACAATAAACACCTTTAAAAACAGCTTAAAAGATAACCTTATTAGCATTTCACTCCAATCATACTGATTTAAACTATCACTGACTACATTGTTACTTTTTTCTTTAGACATCATCCTGATAGTGCTGTATTTTCAAAATTGTCTCATAATAATCTCTTTCTATTATCTAATATTATTTTAAATATATTAACATTCTATGTATTTTAGCTTAATTTGCTACACAGTTTATTTCAGTGTTTAATTAATAGTTCATATTATTTTGTTGTTTAATTCGTAAATAACTCTTGTATACATGTAACTCTCATCTAAATCAAATTGTTGAATTCGTTGTAAGTTCATGCATATGTATATACACTTTTTGCTGGTTGAGTGGAAGAGAAGGCCTTACGGCCTTAACTCTGCCAGCTAAAATAAATTATTATTATTATTATTATTATTATTATTATTATTATTATTATTATTATTATTATTATAGTTATTAAATACATGCCGTCTAACAGCATCCGTCGTCTCATCAATTGACATCAGATGTGTTGGTTTGTCAGTTTACCTCTGATCTCAGTAATGCATGTGTTGTAAATATTCTCGATATAGTACTTCCGTAACGTAGTCTGATGTGCAATTTCTCTTCTAGTGTATTTCTATAAAAACTTGCGGAACGCCGTATTTGCTAGTTTGTTAAATGGTATGTCGGCATGTATAAATGCCTTACACATGTCTTCATAAAATGTTGCATTTGATATAGGGTCCTTCTGCATATTTCCTTGTTCCAGCCGTTTATGTTTCATTGTACAGGGACATCATTTTATTTTTACTTCAATTTTTATTGTACCTGAGTTTTTGAATGTACTTCACTCCCACCCCTCCTACTAAGGAAGTTCCAACTCCACACAGAACCAAGACCGCAGATAGTAAGCAGTACTGAGTTACTGTGTATAGTACGTTCCAGAATATGTTCGCGTTTTCCAGTGACGAAAGAGCTTTCAATATTGAATCATATTTTCGCACAGGTACTGTCCGTTTGCCTACGTCGCATCCCGATTTCCCCCACCTGCTTCTGCTCGCCCCTCTGTAATAGCTAGGCTGTCTTAGCTCTTTTCTGAAAACATTAATTTATCTTAGGAATTGGAAGTTTACGTAATATTATACAGCTGTTTAATTTAACTTAAATAAAAGGGCCTCGTTAAGTAATTAACTGTCACGTGATTTACTCCCTTTCTACAATCCTGCGGCATAACCACTTGGACGGACAGTAGATAGCATGTCTGAGTAATTTTATATTTTCGGGTCGGGCAGAAGTGAAGATTGAATTTACAGTACGTAGAGTAGGTACAGAATTATTTCAACATGAGTTACTAGTACGAAGGACGAAACTGGCAATTGGAATTAGATGCAATAGTCTATAGTGCGATAATATGCACAAAAGAACTGAAGCCCTGTATCGAAATGAACGGCCACCATTTTCAAAATTGTGTTTAAATATTCATATTTTTCAATTTAACTTCTTTCTCTATATTGTACTCTAATGTGCTGTAGAGAGTATAATATACACTGCATAATGAATACGTTCGTATGGATAACTCACTTCGTGAGTAAAAACACTTATTCTTAATACAGTATTGTACTTTGATTAAAGAAAAACCTAATGAAAATTATCAAATTCAAAATCGCGCTATTTCCTAGTTTACGTAAATGGATGAACTACTTTTCTTCCTTCCTATACGTAGTAAAGTGATTTCTGTTTTACGCCAGTATCATCGAACTCCAGTCTTGGAGGGGGGAGCAAGCGGTGTTTCCGGTTCTCTAAAGGTATAGATAGACAGGTTAATATTAAAAATGTTAGTAAAAATAAAATGATGTCCCTGTACTTACGTGCCTTTGAACGTTACATTCCTTGTTTTTAGCAGACGTAATGCTGACATTGCAAAGTCTACAATACAGATTGTTATTTATAATGCAAAATACATCTGCACCATACTGTGAAACTAAATATTCTAGTTTCCAAGACGTGTTTATTTCTTTCTGAGCCATACTGCGGAGCGCACTACACTTCACGACAGTTTGTATTACACTTGAATGAACTGTACCGCGGCGTTGTGTCGTCTCCGTACACACATACATTTGCGTACTCTGTGTATATTCTGTAGTGAATTGGCTTCCTTTCACTGTAAATATGCTCCAATGTCACAGGGCTAGAAATCAGCACGGCAACTTATGATTTAGATGGTATTCGATATGCCGCGTGCTCCGCTGTAAAAGTCGGCATATAACCACAGTCTAGTATATACAGTCACGAAGCTTGAGTTGTGAGGGTGCTAGGAACAATAGACTGTGCCGGTACTATTTCGCATTGTCTGTAATGAGGCGATATTAGCGATTCCAGTGATTAGCAACTATCTATGGATGCATATTTACTACGTATTGAGCTTCGTGATTGCATATACTAGACTGTGATATAACTGTACGACTACACAGCGTTCATGCAGATGTAGAAAATGTTACAGCAACCCACTAACATATAACAAGAAAATTAGAAACGTGTTAATGTCTTCAATTTCATTAAATAAATTTCTAGCCTATGTGTATGAACTAATCAGGCTATATTATATTTGTATTCTATAATTTCGGAATATAGGCCCTATATGTTTCATAAATTGTTCTACTTGATTCACGTATAATATTATTCTTCTCTATGTTAATATTACATTATGTAATTTCATTGTAGCTGTAATTTTACTTTTAGTTCCTATTTTATGTTATTTATATATTCCTCTTATATTAAAAATATATCTTAACTGCGACCAAACACGAGCGCTGCTCATTCGGTCCTCAAATTTTATTAATATTATTGTATTCTCTTTTTATATTGATGTATTCTTTTATTTCTGTTGTAATTATATTCTGTAGTCTGATGTATTATTCTGTATTATACAGGACTTTCTTTTTAAGACTTCCCACTCTAAATAAATAATTATTTAAACTGAATTCAATTTAAAAAAAAAACACTTCAATTTAGATACTGAGGGGGAAGTCTGAACCCAGGCTTAATTGCATTTTAGATTTCACCCCCACCCCCAACCAGTCCCTTTAGAAATTTCAAATGGCACTCCTACATTTTTATACTTACTTACAAAACATCATTCAATTGTTTATACATCTCATTACATCTTTTATTTTATTCACATCTTTTATTTTATATCGTTGCCTGGCAACCTCGATTATTGTTACTGTTGATTAGAGCTGAAGCTACAAATACCATTGAACATTTCTTGTAATAGTTGTGTTCGTGTATTAAATTATTACAAAATACAGACAAAACTGGAGATCACATGTCATCAGAATGCCTCGTTCTAGAATTCCACGCCAAATTTTAAATTACCATCCTGTGGGCAAGAGATCTTGGGCAGACCGTTCAAGCGTTGGCAAGAGACCGTAACGGGCCACTAGGCCCAATACATGCAAGGATGATGAAGATGATGATGATGATGATGATGATGATGATGATGATGATGATGATGATGATGACAAAATGGTGTATACATTTCAAGAGAGAACAGAAATCATATTTATTTATTTATTTAGTCATCATATTCGTTAATTCATCGTCATCAACTTATCACTATCATCGTGATTAGTAATCAGTCATCAGTGAGCGAAGTGAGACGGTATGCGCCGCTATGGAATACCGCCACTACTGGTTTCTATTGCCAAAAAACATACCGCTATTGAAAATGACATACCGTCACTGAAAAAATGTGAACCGTAAAAATTTGTTTATGCTCGACCATGCCGAAATGTAGTAATTATACACCTGGTAGCAGACCTTTAATGAACCTCATTAAAGTACACTTATTCATTAAATTTCAGGTGTTCCACCAATCAGAAACCACCATTATAGCAATATGAAAGCTCAAGTATCGATTATTCTCGGATATGCAATCGAAAGACAATTAGCGAAACGTCACGGAGGCTGGAAATCCAATACTGTCGCAGAAGGTTATGTTCTGTTACTATAATAATTAGCGTTAATTGTAAATAATATTCAAATAAATTCAATTTGTCATCTCGTTCTTCAATGTCTAAATCAATTTCAAGGTTATATCAAGGTTAATGTTTTTTTACTCTCTAGATTATATCAAGGTCAATGTGGGCATTTGTTCCTCGGAAAAAATCAATACCTTCGCGTCTGCGCACATCTCACAATTTACGAACTAGTGCACAAGGTCAGTTCCGCTCCTCAGACAAGAATAAAATGAATAATAATAATAATAATAATAATAATAATAATAATAATAATAATAATAATAATAATAATAATAATAATAATAATAAATTTAGCCTACTAGATCCCGTAAGGGCAAGGGCCTCCTGATTGACAGGGCTTGGCTCAGTAGACTTCACTCGTTAGGTGAGCCGATCCTAAGGAGAGTTCTATGTACACAAACACTATATGCACTTGTAAGATTCGCACCACACTATACACTGAGGACGGTGGCTTCTAGATTTCTCCATAGCTGTCTGTCTCTTGTACTGCTCGTCCAATGTGGTCCTGCCTTCTTCTTGAAGAAATCTGCCCATCTAGTTGTCTGGCGTCCCACTCTTCTTCTGCCGATCCTGGGATCCCACAATGTCAGTCTGTGCGTCCATCGTCTGTGGTCCATCCTTACCACGTGCCCTCCCCATTTCCACTTCAGGCTTTCTGCGTGATTAGGACGTCTTTCATGCCGGTACGGTTGCGTAGCTCCTCGTTCCTTACTTTGTTCCTCAAAGAAAGTTGCAGGATTTTTCTTTCCATACTGCGTTGGCAGGTTTGAAGCATACGCCTCTGTTTTGATGTTAGGGACCAGGTTTGGCATCCATACAGTAGGACAGGTAATACACATTTTTCCAGGGTCCCAACCTTTAAGCTTAGCTTCTGGAACTTGTCTGTAAGTATGAACTTTAGAGACCAGAACTTCTTCCATGCCATGCTGATTCGTCTCTTTATTTCTTTCTCTGAATTGCTAGAGAAGGACAGGTTCTGGCCCAAGTAGGTATAATATTCCACATATTCTAGTGGCTGGCCAATTAAGTGGATCCGGTCTTCAGACGTGTTGGTCTTTAGTTTCGTCTTTTCTGGGTTCATGGATAAGCATGCCTCTTTGCTGATCCTGTCCAATTCTTCAAGCATCTGTTTTAGATCTGCTGCTGATTTCGCTATCAATATTATATCGTCTGTGAACCGGAGGTGGGTCATTCTCAGACCATCTATGGTGATCCCGTATTTACTTTCCCAATTCAGTTTCCTGAATTGGTTTTCAAGCAAGCATGTGAGGAGCTTCGGAGAGAGGGGGTGTCCCTGTTTCACTCCTCTGCCTAGTTCAAAGTTTTCGCCCTCTCTCTCCGTCATTATTCTTGCTTTACACCCCTCGTACAGCTTTGCTAGGAGCCTGATGTATATGCTTGGAATCCCCTGGTTTGCGAGAGCTTGCCAGATATATTTGTGTTCTACAGAATCAAGCCTTGCTGCAGTCTACAAACGCTATGAATACTTTAAGATTAAATTCCTGTACTTTTTCAAAGAGTTGGTTAGTTGTTTGGAGGTGGTCAATAGTACTGAATCCCTATCTAAAACCTGCTTGTTCCATTGGCTGATTCTCATCCAAGATCTTTGTCATTCTTTTAGTTATGATCTTCGTGAACAGTTTGTACAGGTTTGGCAATAAGCTGATCGGCCTGTAGTTATTGATATCATCTTTTCCTCCTTTCTTGTGAAGTAGGATTATCGTGCTCTGTTTCCATTCATTGGGTATTTCTACTGATTTTAGGATCTCATTAAACAGGTTTGTAATGATTGGTACTAGGTCTTGGCCTCCCAGTTTGAGGTATTCGTTGAAGATGCCATCATCGCCTGCGCATTTCCCTGACTTTGTCTCCCTTATTGCTGCTTCCACCTCGGCGGGGATGATGGACATGGTGCTAGAAAACTCCTCATGGTTGCTCTCTGGAATCTTATATTCTTGAATGGGATTATCTTGTTCCAATCTGCTTGTGTAGACTTGTTTATAAAATTCCGTGGCGTGGCGCACAATTTCTTCTCTTGAAGCCAGTCTTCTTCCTCTTTCGCCCTTGACTCCTAGAATCCAATTTCTCCCTGTTGACATCTCCTTTCTTATTTTCTTCACCGACTTCGAACTCTCCATCACTCTCCTGACCATGTTCGTGTTATGTTCCCTCAAGTCTTTCCTGATCTCTCTTTTGACTTTCTTGTCTAGTTCTGCATATTCTACTTTCTTCTGTTGGTTGGTGTTTGCTTCCAGTTTCACTCTTTCTCTCTCCTCTATCAATTTTCTGGTGCTTTCTTTCAACTTGCTCTTCTTGTTTGTATCGTTGTTCAGTTTATGGGAACTCTTGGCGGCATTTGTTATGCTCGTTTCTAGTTGATTATAGAATGACTGTACTTTCAACTCAGGTTTAAGTAATAGGTCAGCGTCTCTTGGAATATCTCTTGGTTGATCGTGTCCGGGCTGTTACTCTTGTTTTTGACGAATGGGCGTCTTTTCTTCTTCATACATACTTTCAAGCGCACCATACTTCTGAATAATTTCAAGTTAGAAATATGGTCGAGCATAAAAAGTCGTATGAAACTTGACTATAATGGTAATTAAGACGCTCGTATGAAAATTATGAAACTCGCTTGCGCTCGTTTCATAAACATACTCGCGTCTTAATTACTACCATTATAGGCTCGTTGCATAATGTACTATTATACATTCCTTCACAGCAAAGAGTAAGTTACTATCTGTTTCCTTCGTAAATCTAAATCACAACCTCAACGTGTATTTAGACATGTTTATTTGATACTACAACGTAGTATTCCAAGTACAGAAGACTATGGTCTGTAGCTTGTAGTGGCCATTGTTGCCAATTTAATGACTGTGTCATTTTTGCTGTTGCACCTTTTATTAATAATTACGTAAGGAACTTTGAAGCTTTAACATTATTTTAAATAATAAGTTTCAGTGAACACTGCAAAATAATCTACTTAGTAAATAACTGAAGTAACTTGAAATTATTTTGTTACGAAATTTAATGTGTTGTGTAAGCTTCACACATTCGCGTTACTGACTGCACGAAACAATTAATTTATACTTCATGTATGTCTATGTTGTAAGGGAGGGGGTATGCCTTTTTTAAATCGAGGTATGCCAAGGGAAAATCTTGGGGTAGCATACCGCCTCTGGTTTTTTCCCACTTCCCTCACTGGTAATCATTATCAATTACATCACAGTGCCCAAAAGAACAGGAAATTTAACAGTTTTTCAGGGAAATATTACTGCACGTAATCATCTCTCTGTGGCGTCATCATAAGCTCTCACGAAGAAATATGATCGACGAAACAAGTAGCCAGTGTACGCTCTGTATGTCGAGTAACTGTTAAGACAAAACATTTGACAGAATTCACCACATTTACGTTTTAATTTTATCTGCAGAACTAAAAAAAAAGGAAAAATATACAGTGTACAACAATTAAATTAAAAAATAATAATATAAAAAGGTGGCCGAGTTAAACAAAGAAAGAAATGTGAGAAATTACGAGAAAAATATTCCAGAAGGCTTGTGAAACATTAAAAGTAGAGGTAAATACTTTCACTGTTGGCATTTTGTAAATGTACTGCATACTTCGCAGTTCTAATGAACTCTCACTGCCGCAGTGACATTTGCAGGTTGAGTTTGAGATGCCTACGCTACTAGTGGCAACGTTAGGAGCAAATAATGCATGAGCTTGTCTATTTTGTTTTGTATTCCGTGATTACACCATCGGTGAGACTAGAGTCTAATTTTTAATGCATGGAGACAAATTCAGAAAAGCAAAACATAGACCTATTTTTAGTTTCAGCTAACACACGTGTTCAATTTTCACAACACGTAACTCTACAGGAACATATTTTCGAACATTATATTGGTCTTATTTATTATTTTAACGAAATAAATTTATAAATCATTCACCATTATTTTCATTCAATAAACAAACAAGTTGTATTAAGATAAACTTACTAATATTGCAACACAATATATTATTATTATTATTATTATTATTATTATTATTATTATTATTATTATTATTATTATTATTAATGGAGTAATAGGGAACGTTTGAGGAAAGCGACAGAACTTCAATTGGGCGCAGGAAGATGTTAACATTGTAAAACGTGCTAAAGAAATTATCATTCATTCGTTCATTGATAGAGCAAGTCTTTTACTGGAAACCCAGCATTCTCCAATTTTCCTATTTTATGACTTTCTCTTACTCACTGCATATGATCCACATATTTTAATGTTTTCTACCATCTGATATCTTCTTCTGCTCCGAGCTTTTCTCCCGTTCACCATTCCTTCCAGTGCATCCTTCAGTAGGCAGTTTCTTCTCAGCCAGTAACCCAACCAATTCCCTTTCCTCTTCTTGATCAGTTTCAGAATCTTCCTTTCTTCACCCCTTCTTTCCAACACAGCTTCATTTCTTATTCTGTCTGTCCATTTCAAACGCTCCATTTACCTCCAAATTTACATTTCAAATGCTTCTCTTCACTTCGTCGTAATGTCCATGTTTCTGCCCGATACAACGCCACAATTCACACAAAGCACTTCGCTAGTCTCTTCCTAAGTTAATTTTTCAATGGTCCGCAGAAGATGCACCTTTTTCTATTAAAAGCTTCCTTTGTCATTGCTATCCTACTTCTCGGTAGCAGTTCATGTTACTGCTTATACTGTAGTACACCTCTAGTATTTGAAGCTGTCCACATGTTCTACTCCGTCATTTAAAATTTGCATGCATGTGGACAGCTTAATCATAAGACAATTAATTCCATGTTATAGGTGCCCACATCTCATGAATTCCGTCTTACATGTGCTCAATCCTAATTAATTTCATGTTACAGGTATCCACTTTCAATTAATTCCATCTTACAAGTGCCCACCTCTAATGAATCCCGTCTTACAAGTGCCCCATCTCAACGAATTCCACCTTACAAGTGTCTATCTATAATGAATTCCGCCTTACAGATGCCTCTAATAAAATCCATGCTACAGATACCCTGTACAAATAGGTACACACTTCTAATGAATTCCATCTTAGAGGTACCCTCTAATGAATTATATGTTACAGAAGGTCACCTAGAATGAATTTTGTCTTACAAATATCCTCTAATGAATTGTCTTACAGGTGCTCAGCTCGAATGAATTTCTTCTTACAGGTGCCTATTTCTAATTAATTCCGTCTTACAAGTGCCTACCTCTAATGAATTCCGTTTTGTCGGTGCCCAACGCTAACGAATTCCGCCTTATGTGTCCACTTCTAATGAATTCCGCCTTACAGGTGGCCACCTTAAATAAATTCCGTCTTACAGGTGGCCACCTTAAATGAATTCCGTCTTACAGGAGGCCACTAATGAATTCTGTCTCACAGGTGCCCACCTTTAATTAATTCTGTCTTACAGGTGCCCACCTCTAATGAATTCCGTCTTACAGGCGCCAATCTCTAATGAATTCTGTCTTACAGGTGCCCACTTCTAATGAATTCCGCCTTATAGGTGGCCACCTTAAATGAATTCCGTCTTACAGGTTGCCAGTAATGAATTCCGTTTTACAAGTGGCCAGTAATGAATTCCGCCTTACAGGTGCCCACCTCTAATGAATTCCGTCTTACAGGTGCCCATCTCTAATGAATTCTGTCTTACAGGTGCCCACTTCTAATGAATTCCGCCTTACGGGTGCCCACTTCTAATGAATTCCTCCTTATAAGTGTCCACCTCTAATGAATTCCACCTTACAGGTGGCCACCTTAAATGAATTCCATCTTACAGGCGGTCACTAATGCATTCCGTCTTACAGGTGCCCACCTCTAATGAATTCCGTCTTACAGGTGACCACCTCTAATGAATTCCGTCTTACAGGTGCCCACTTCTAATGAATTCCGTCTTACAGGAGTCCACTAATGAATTCCGTCTTACAGGTGCCCACCGCTAATGAATTTCGTCTTACAGGTGCTCACCTCGAATGAATTACGTCTTAAAGGTGCTCAACCGCAATGAATTCCAATTTTGAGATGCGTACCTCTAATAAATCCTTAACAGATGCTCGCTTTCCTATAGAGCGTTCGGTGTTTAGAAAATACCATTGGGTATATAGACGGCTTCTTAACGGATATCCACCTCCTTGTAATGTAACATAAATAAGTTATTTTTATGTATTTTCTAACGTATATGAAATAACATAATTATATCTACTTCATTTATTCTGTTATTGGAAATAGAAATAAACTAATATATGTCTATTTATGAGCAATATACAGTACAGCATTTGTATTTAAAACAATGCTTAATTACAGTATTTAGATTTACGTTTGATATTTTATATAAGTTAGAAAATTCGTGAATTAGTTATATTACAGTAAGATGGGATTCCGCGAAGACGACACCTATTCTATTCAACAGTATTTTCCAAACTCCGGACGTTTTATGTAGCCTATGTGATCAACTAAAACGCTGAATTCTCATTTTAGCACTGAAGTCACATTTTAGCAGTGCCCAGAGAAGTTTTACTCGGCTATATTTGGAGATGTTCGAAAATAAACTACCAACAATAGTCCTGGAACGTTCTTGTGTCCGTATTCAGTTTTCTTTAGAAGTATGGAACAAATTTACCGGGACGGGTAGGGTCCGCCTACGTTCTCGCCCTCTGGTTATAAAATCGATGGAGATGTGAAGCTGCAGACTCCAGCGATGCCAGGACACTGTGGTGGAATAAGAGCGCTAGGATTCATGTGTAGCTCGCCCACACCAGCCGACAGATGCAAAGCAAAGGTCACGCAGCTAGGTCAACATTCTCCCGTCCCCCCCACCAATCGTAATGGAATGAACCCACTTTGCCCCACTTCACGCACGCAGATTTTCATTGCCAATTTAACACTGAACGACGGACGCAAGCGAATCGACATTAATGAATATTTAGCAACTCATCCCTTACTTCTGCCACTACCCTCTCTGCTACAACTACTATTGTCAATACTAACGCTACTACCGAATCGTACAACCACAACTGACATTACTATACTATTACTTTCCTCTGGATTTCTTCATATCACATTCAGGACGTAATAGACAGCTTTATTTCAGAGTATCAGACCCTTTTATTTCAACACAGTGCACAACACTTCACCAGTTTTCATAATTACTTGTTTCTATACTTTAGAATAAATTTCACTGGAAACGAGATCATTTTCAACTACCTTTTTAAAGTTTCTGTTAATAAGCCCAGTTGTGGTATTCCATTTAGACAGGAATGTACTTCGACAGCTTGTCAGCTTCTGCACTGTTGATATTACTGTTCTCCAACCAGGAGATCAACCGTGAAAGGAATGTGCTTACTATTGCCTCATCTATTGGAACGAAGTAGATAAATAATATTACCGTTATAACGCATATGTTATTTCCTGTATGAAGAGATTAAAAGACCAGGAGATTAACTGTGATCTAATCTTGTAACTAGGGTAGTATCAATGTTATGGTTTGTGCTGTGAGAGCTAGCCAATAGAGATAAGAGTACCCACGTATGTGACCTTATGACATCTTATGACATCAACATTCATTCACAGCATTACCCCCCTTCGTCTCATCCGGCGGAGACTTTCTCGTGGTTGGATCACAGTATGATCTGATGGGGTTCATGAACTCTAGAATAAGATTTTTTTATGGACTGTGTACAGGATTACCTCAAGTTTCCTTCCTCGAATAATTCTATCTGTATAGAGAATCAACCGAAAGTTATTCTTTGATAAATTTCGAACAAAATACTTTAATACAATTTTGCTCGTTTTTGCTTCCTTTCAGAGATAATTTTTTTTATGTATATGAAACATTTCAGCGTGTTTTGACAAAGCCGTTGATTTAATCCCCACTATGCTCAGTCAATTTAAGAGAGCAGTGTATTATGATAATAAATTATGAAAAGAATTTTAGTTTTCTCCTTCAAATATGCAGAAATTTGATCCGAAAAAATACAACATTTTGAAATTTCTTTTCAGAACGAAAAGTTACACTTGTTCGGATCTAATTTCTGCATATTTAAAGCAGAAACCCAAAAATTCTTTCAATCATTTATTATCATAATACACTGCTCTCTTAAACTGACTGAGCATGTTGAGAACTAAATGAATGGCCTTCCCAAAACACGCTAAACAATGTTTCATATAAAACTATTTTAACTCGAAAAGAAAACAAAAACAAGCAAAACTGTATTAAACTTTTTTGTTTGAAATACTTCAAAGAATAACCCTTGAAATTAATGACATTACTTACGGTACACCCTATATATATATATATATATATATATATATATATATATTGATGATAGCTAGATGGTATATGGCGAAATGAGGTCGAGGATTCGTCATAGATTACTTGACATTCGCCTTACAGTTGCAGAAAAGTTCGGGGAAAAAAACCCAACCAGGAATCAGTTCAAGAGGGAAACGAACCCACGTCCATTCACAGAAATTAAATCCATATATGCGCAAGTAAGCACGTGGATTGATGAGTAGTCTATAAAACAGAGTGATCCGTTTGGGTATGGATAAAATAAAAACACCGTAAAACATTTACTACTGAACTTTATTTGTTGAAACTTTGTGCATACAAAATTGAAAGATGAGAGATTCCTCAGAGCTCAACATGATCCCCATTGTGTACTCTGCACAACTCATATCGGTGATGAAATTCAGTCCATGTCCGTTGTAACATAAGAGGAGTGTTTTGTTGAAAAGCCTGAGTAATTTTTACTCTCAGATCATCAATGTTCCTGGGTTTCTGTGCATAGACAATGTCTTTAACAAAACCCCACACGAAGAAGTCAGGAGGGGTTAGATCTGGGGAGTTTGGGGGCCAAGTCAAGAGATAGCTGCTTCTCGTACTGTATGTTTCGCCTGCGATCTCCTGCATGTTTTTTTCTTAACACAGAACCTGTTTCTACAATGTTCGATACCACAACATTATTGAATAGTATTTAGGTACATTACGCAAAGGTCGAAATTCCCTTTGAACTCTTTCAACACTCTCAAATTTAGCATACCAAAGAACACATTGTGTCCGCTGTTGATTTGTAGTAGCCATTTTAATCATCTACGATTTTCATTTGTCCTTTCAAATTATGTATTGTTGATTGTCACATATGGAAACTTCCATCTCTTAATCATAATATAACCAGCAAGAAATTTTTCCTACTGTCATAATAGCTTGATAATAATAAATTAATATTATCCATACTCAAACGGAACAGATAGTATTTTACTGAAATTGAAAAGGAGGCGTTCAGGACCTGTAAATTCGATAATTTAATTAACTAGATTACTTGGCTAGACATTAATTGGAAATTGTCTGCCGAGTAGAAGATCTTGCAAAGCAGAAGCATATATAAAAAGTTTGTCTATTTTGAGAAAACTTAATTTTTAAAGAGTCTTTTTATTCAGCTGCAAATTTACAGATATGAGGTATCCCTTCTTAAATTAATTACTTATTGATATAATATGTTATGTGAGAAGGGATATTGATAAATTTATTTCTGGAACTGACATTCATAGATTTGACACAAGAAAGGCATGCAAGTTACGAATCCCTTTGAGGAAGAAGATAACTTTTAATGAACCTGATAGTATTACTCTACAACTTTTTATCTACAGACATTTAGATATTATACCTTAATAAATTTAATTATTCCATTATTAATTCTCTACCTTAGAAGATTAGGGGCTGCCAGACAATAACCACTTTCAAAAAAAGTCTAAACGATTTCTTACGGGCGCAGTCAAATTGAAGTTATAATTGTGATCGAGTTTAATAATTTAATTTAATTTAGGTATGAATATTTTTATTATTATTATTATTATTATTATTATTATTATTATTATTATCACATACTTATTTTATTGTTGTTATGAAGATAAAAAGAATTGTCATTATATTATACTAATTATGAATTATATTGTATTGTATTGTAGTATTGTATTGCTTTGTATTGTATTGTATTGATTATGTTATATTCATAGCAATGTAGTAATTTTCTATCATACTGGTTGAGTGGAAGAGAAGGCCGAATGGCCTTAACTCTGCCAGTTAAATAAATATTATTATTATTATTATTATTATTATTATTATTATTATTAATATTATTATTACATAATTAATTTATTGTTGTTATGAAGATAAAAAGAATTGTCATTGTATTATATTAATTATGTATTATATTGTATTGTCTTGTAGTATTGTATTGCTTTGTATTGTATTGTATTATGTTATATTCATAGCAATGTAGTAATTTTCTATCATACTGGTTGAGTGGAAGAGAAGGCCGAATGGCCTTAACTCTGCGAGTTAAAATAAATCATTATTATTATTATTATTATTATTATTATTATTATTATTATTATTATTATTATTACATAATTAATTTATTGTTGTTATGAAGATAAAAAGAATTGTCATTGTATTTTATTAATGATGTATTATATTGTATTGTATTGTAGTATTATATTGCTTTGTATTGTATTTTATTGATTATGTTATATTCATAGCAATGTAGTAATTTTCTGTCACACTGGTTGAGTGGAAGAGAAGGCCGAATGGCCTTAATTCTGCCAGTTAAAATAAATATTATTATTATTATTATTATTATTATTATTATTATTATTATTACATAATTATTTTATTGTTGTTATGAAGATAAAAAGAATTGTCATTGTATTATATTAATTATGTATTATATTCTATTGTATTGCTTTGTATTGTATTGTATTAATTATGTTATATTCATAGCAATGTAGTAATTTTCTATCATACTGGTTGAGTGGAAGAGAAGGCTGAATGGCCTTAACTCTGCCAGTTAAAATAAATCATTTTAATATTGCTTGTTTTTCGTTGAATTATTTTATATCTATATAACGTTACTTATATTTCAATGATAATTTCCACAAAAAGTGTATGCAATAAATAAAACCAACTTGCTTTACTGAGTGACTTTTCATAGTAACAGTTCGGGTTATACGGTTTGTTTGAATGTAAAGACTTCAATACAGGTCTACTCAGAATGTCTTTGATCAATGATTGATAGATTGTGGTTCTGACGCAAACAACCGATTGTACCTAGCTCAGGCAAGCAGCTCGCAATCCCAACGTATCTTATGTAGCCGTAACGCATCGAGAAAACAAAAAGATTACTCTTCAGACTCATTGCTGAAAGCAGGAGATGGATGCTGTGGAAAAGGATTTCTTTAGACTGAGTATGAGAGCAACACGCCCGAACAGCCTTCGAAATCAGTATATTCGGGCCGAAATAGACTTGGAAGATTCTGTAAGGAATGGGATAGAGACGAGCTCTAAGATGGTTTGGACACGTCCAGAGAATGAATGATGCGGGGTGGCCCTAGAGATTGATTTCCTGGTAATCTTCAGAAAGACGTAAGGAGGACAGATTCCACAATACCTGGAAAGGAGAAATCGCTAAGGAAATAGAAAGGAAAGGGCTTCATGAGGAAGAGTGTAGGGATCGCAGACTTTGACATCTCAGAACAGCCAACTGCTGACAAATGGGAAAGCCTCAGAAAAAAGAAAATGAGGAAAAATAATATCAAAATAATTACAAAATACAAATGGCTGTAAATGTATGCACACTTTATGACATAATCTACTTAAACTGTGCAATCTACAGTAAAATTTATAAAGAATATTGGTAAATGTATGTACTAGTTCAGTCTTTTCGAGAAAAATACATTCCAAAAACTCCCGATTTTTGCCCCAAATATGAAAACACTAAGGAAAAATGAGCGGAAAACATTAACATTTGAAATAACTTCAAAAAAATTCTAAAAATTCCCAACGTTCGCAAGTAAATTCAAAACACAAAAATTCGCAAAAAAAAAAACACTTTAATTATATACAACTTCAAAGTTACAATTCAATTTATAATAACGATCAACTTAACATTCCTAAGCTAATATAGTCTAACCTAACCTAACCTATGTCAACGACGAAACAGTTCAGTAAATAGCAAACTATGATCATTTACCTCACATTAACGAAGACGTGGATATATTTCTTCCACTTCCTGAAAAAACAATGCCTGTGTTCACGATGATCTGGATATGCCCCCTTAAACATCAACTCTGCTAAAAATCCGGCATCTGTAAATACAACTTCCACACAATCCACCATCACAAGACGTAGGACTACACGCTCCTTCCATCACCAAAATTAATCTCAAAGTGACAGAGACGAAATGAAAACAATCGGATATTGAATTAATTTGACGTCATCAAACATCGATTTATACACGTGCGGATCGCGTCAGGATCTTGCGCGACTTTGTTAATAAAAACATAAACTAACCAAACCTAACCTTCGTATATGCAACATGTGTAACCAGAGCACGGAGGGAACTGCTTGATTTAATCTGGAATGTACACGCGAAAATAAATTCACGTAAAGAACACGCCGGCACTACAGGAGAAGTCAGCGCATGCGTCAGAACCCAACGGTTCCTGTCTTATTATAAACATCTAACACAAAATGGCTGACCATTTCCAATTGGCCGATATCCATAAGTACGTAAACATAATAAATCTGAACTACGATTGCTTTCCGCTCACTTTTTCTACGTGTTTCTACATTATTATTTCTAATCAGGTTTAAAAATATTAATTTCAATTAAAAAAACCAAAAGCAGCAATTGTAGATAATTACCACAATATATTTTGTGTAGCTACAGTTCAGTAACTGAAATTAATTTTCTTATTTGTGTGCGAAGTAAAAGATTTCATTTATGTCTCTTTTAAAGAATAATTCTCAGAAATAGAAGAATATCACTCGCAACAAGCTAAAAGACGCATAAAACATTTGATCGAAAAGTATCGTCTGGGCCTGGTAGAGTTTCTGGGTAGCTCAGTCGGTAGACCATCGGTGCGCTCAGCCAAAGATCACGGGTTCGATACCCGGCCCAAGACCCCAAGAACAATTTTTCCCTTGAAATTATTCAAGTCAGCCTCACAGGGCGCTACACCTGGCTGGAAGCCAGATTTGTACATTATCGTGATACTTTTTTCCCCCTTTGAATTAGCACAATCATTCCTAAATATCTTTGAAGAAGTCTGACCTATTTTCAGGATCTGCACTGTTTTCTCCTTTCAAATCTCGGAATGAACGTTGTAAGTATTAATATAACTAATCTGATCGAGTTTCACAATAAATCCTCCCCATTTCAATTGCAGTTGTAGACTGTGTGCTTCTATATTCTTTTTGGCTGTCCTTTTTATCCATTTTTGTAACCATATCACTTACTGAGAATTAAAGACAAATATAGAGGTATTATTTATGAGGCAGAAAATGGAGCATCCCTAGCCAGTACAGTGCAACTAGGCTTTGCGTGCAACCGTGATCAAACGAGTTGCGTGCCAACTGTGCTGTCCGGCTAAGCCGGTCCCACCATTCGCCACACTACGCATTCCTTCCAGGCTACCTTTGATAGTGGTGTGCCGTATCTCATAGATCTATAGGAGTCGTCGTATCCCCCTCAGGAGAAAAGTAAGATCCTGAGGGCGTCGGTGCCTCTAATGAAGATCTGTGAATAGTCTAGAATCCATCACCACTGCAATCTACCGATCTTTTGACTAACCATGAGGAACAGACATAACTGAGGATGGCATAACGCAAATACGTAGAGGAGATGCCCTATTTCTGGAGACGGAGATGATAATAAAAGGAGAAATGTGAAGAATATTGATAAAATGAGGGGAAAAAAAGGACCAGGATCGAGATAATCCATCACAATTCTTATTTTGTCCACCACAAATACAACTCCGCTAATGTCGAGATTTTAACTCTGATCCGTGGTCGTCGTAAGCCAGCGACATATAGAAGGCTGACCTTTCCATTTTGCGTCCTAGGCTAAGGCATTATACCTAGGACTCGCGTTACGGAATGCGTGCTACTTCGAGTCCTCATGGGGGAATAAATTACTTCATGAAATTTCGGCCAATGTATGGGATCGGTGTCCACCAATCATCGTGATGAATTTGGAAAATGATGCTGGATAGCGAAATTCAGATTTGAAAACTAGATCCAATAACTAGGGGGATCATCAGTTGATCACATTTTACTCCGGTAATGGTTGGATGATCATTTACTTCTGCTGAGACATGTCGACGCGAGCCCAGTAGCCGGCTGGTTGATTTTGGCCCTTCATGGGCTGTCGCGCAACGGATTATTATTATTATTATTATTATTATTATTATTATTATTATTAATTATTATCATCATCATCATTATATTAAAGCCCGGATTTCTAAGCACAATCAAACAGTAAAATAAGCAAGCAAATAAGCAAAAACGGATACACGGAAACAGTAAAATAACCACGAAAAATGGTGAAAATAAGCAAAAACGAATACTTACTTACAAATGGTTTTTAAGGAACCCGGAGGTTCATTGCCGCCCTCACATAAGCCCGCCATCGGTCCCTATCCTGTGCAAGATTAATCCACTCTCTATCATCATACCCCACCTCCCTCAAATCCATTTTAATATTATCCTCCCATCTACGTCTCGGCCTCCCTAAAGGTCTTTTTCCCTCCGGTCTCCCAACTAACACTCTATATGCATTTCTGGATTCGCCCATACGTGCTACATGCCCTGCCCATCTCAAACGTCTGGATTTTAAGTTCCTAATTATTTCAGGTGAAGAATACAATGCGTGCAGTTCTGTGTTGTGTAACTTTCTCCATTCTCCTGTAACTTCATCCCGCTTAGCCCCAAATATTTTCCTAAGCACCTTATTCTCAAACACCCTTAACCTATGGTCCTCTCTCAGAGTGAGAGTCCAAGTTTCGCAACCATACAGAAGAACCGGTAATATAACTGTTTTATAAATTCTAACTTTCAGATTTTTGGACAGCAGACTGGATGATAAGAGCTTCTCAACCGAATAATAACACGCATTTCCCATATTTATTCTGCGTTTAATTTCCTCCCGAGTGTCATTTATATTTGTTACTGTTGCTCCAAGATATTTGAATTTTTCCACCTCTTCGAAGGATAAATCTCCAATTTTTATATTTCCACCATCATCATCATCATCATCCTTCACGAATTAGGCCTCTGTAGACCTGTTTCGGCCCCATCTAGCAGTCTTCCATTTCGTACAATATTCTGGTCATGAGACATAATCATATACTTCGTCTTTTTGGGATTTACTTCCAAACCGATCGCACGAATACACGGAAATATTATGATAAATTATTTGTTTCGTAGAACTTTTACATTATTATTATTATCATTATTATTATTATTATTATTATTATTATTATTATTATTATTATTATTATTATTATTATTATTATTACCTTATTGAATTATTATTATTGAAAAATGTATCACTAGAACTCGATTGTTCATCCACATTGTTTTTAATCAGTTGCTGGTTTAACTTAGATTTATTCTTAAGCCTCTCCTTATGCCGCGTTGTATTAATATACTGCACAACAGAGGTCTGCATCGAACGTTTTCGCTCGAGCGCCAAGTAGTTCATAGCATAATCCGATATGTAGCGCACATGTATGATGGGTAAAATTTTCACGAGCGATAAATCCTCGAACGGTATAAGCCGAGCGTTAGACATTCGTTCTTGTTACAGTGATGAACTGTGTAGTAACATCATAAATGTTTATCATTTCAATACTTTGCAGTGTTTAACTAACCTCTCCATAGTACAACTACAAAACTTACTTTAAAATGTAATATAAATGTTGTAGGTAAATGTTTTTTTTTTTCTCCATACAGGAGTGATTTTGTTTTTGCCACATCTGATAGATGTTATTGGATGTAAATGTAATTATTATAAACGGAGAACACAATCACGATAATGCAAGAACTGTATTAAGTTTTCTAGTAATAATAAAAATAATAATAATAATAATAATAATAATAATAATAATAATCTCTAATAATTAGTGTATCAATCTTTGCGTCTGTAACAGTTGTGCAGCACGATTATTCGTTTTATTATATTTTCTGTGACGTTATCCCTGTACTAATATTGTTATTAATCTACTGCTATATCAATAATATTTTGTAAAACGTTTCTACATTGTCGCAGTATATAGGAGGAACACTATCATGTATGGACCTATCATTATTATATATGTGGTAAATCAAATACTGAATAATTATTAATTAGCAATAATAACTGTATATCGAAGTTTTTCATACTATTTTATTTATAACTTGATGTTCCTGTTTTAGTACGTTCCATTGACTGTTCCATTAAACGTTTGTCATAAACGCAGAAAATAAAGCCTTATTTTTACCGTGTGAGCAAAACATAGCCTATGTGTATCTTATCTGTCGCCTTCCATACAAGATAAGACATGTCGGTGAGATGACCTTGTACTGTGCTTCTATTTATTACGAGCGTATTACGACCGATCGTATCTCACTCGAGGGTGCGACACTCGACCGAGTTCAAGCGAGCGATTTAACTCCAATGCAGCACTCTGTTCCGTACAGTGTTTCATATAAATATGTTATATAGGAGGCGTTATTATTTTAGTCTAAAACCACCACTTATTAAGGAGTAATTCCTTGTACACAAACGTAGTCAGAGTTTGTACATAAAAAATATGTGCTATTCATAAAGGCAGAGAAATTAATTTAGTGCAGCTATATCTGCGTTATTGTACACTGTGAGTCGGCTGGTTGATCTTGACTCAACTGATTATTGTTGTTGTTGTTATTATTATTATTATTATTATTATTATTATTATTATTATTATTATTATTTGAAGTTTTTTTAGTTTGTTTTCCCATAGGAACCAAGTTGCATACACTTTGCAAAAACTGGGAATTCACATCTGCCTAAGAATTTGATCTTTAATCTGATAGGATTCTATAGATCAGGATGAATTTCAGATATCAAAGCTTGTTCCATATCAGCCTGTTTCATATATTTAAATCTCTCAACTGTGAGTCTATTCAATATTTACCTCAACTGCTATAATAAAGCTGAATGCATGTTTGTCGCGTGGCTTGCATAGAACATCAATAAAATGTAATCATGTCTGTTATTTTCCTGGGTCATACCCTAGCATTGCTTTCTTACGCATTTGACTGAAGTTATTTTTTTATTAGCCAATTAAAAAAGGGAATCAGTGATAAATAACGGCTAGGAGTGAAATATACAATTTTAAAATTACAGTTTTACGTAAACTATGTTGTTTTAATTAAAAATCGTAAAATAAGTAAGCAGAAACGTTTTACTGCGAAATAAGCATTTATAAGCACTAACAAACATAGTTAAAATTGCTTATCTAGGTGTGTGTCTTACGAAGTATAATCTTTCTGCTTACCTTTAAAAGTGTGGAAAAAATATGCATTTTGCTTAGAAATCCGGGCTTTAATTATTATTATTAAAAGGTAAAGGTAAAGGTAAAGGTATCCCCGTAACATACCATGAAGGCACTTAGGGGGCATGGAGGTAGACCCCATGCTTTCCATGACTTCGGCACTAGAATGAAGTGGTGTGGTCGGCACCACGCTCTGGCCGCCTTTTACCCCCGGGAAAGACCCGGTACTCAATTTTATATGAGCCTGAGTGAACCTCGGGGCCGTTCTGAAAGTTTGGCAACGAGAAAAAATCCTGTCGCCACCTGGGATCGAACCCCGGACCTTCCAGTCCGTAACCAGCTGCTCTACCAACTGAGCTACCCGGCCGCCTTAATTATTATTATTATTATTATTATTATTATTATTATTATCATTATTATTATTATTATTATTATTATTATTATTATTATTATTATTATTATTATTATTATTATTATTATTATTTGAAGTTTTTTTTAGTTTTTTTCCCCATAGGAACCAAGTTGGATACACTTTGCAAGAACTAGGAATTCACGTCTGCCTAAGAATTTGGGGTGCTATTTATAGACATTTCGCTAGCCCACGCTACGAGCGTGCTAAACTAGCCACGGCTATCGAGTGATTACTTGTACAGGATTCATATCATTTCATATCGCTAACATTGTTTTATGAATACGAAAAATGTTAGTTCACTGATCATCCACCGGAAGCCCGCGCTAAGAATGTCTTTGAATATGGCCCTTAATCTTTAATCTGATAAGGCTGTATAGATTAGCATGAATTTTAGATCCCAAAGCTTCTTCCATATCAGTCTGTTTTATATATTTATATTAAGTTACTGTTAAATCTCTCAATTGTGAGTCTATTCAATATTTACCTCAACTGCTATAATAAAGCTGAATGCATGTTCGTCGCGTGGGTTGCATAGAACATCAACAAACTGTAATCATGCCTGTTATTTTTGCGGAGCAATTTTATTAATTAGAGCAAAGTTCAGAATTCGAGGTTGGAAAGCGCACGTGCGGGCCGAGCATAGTTCGTAATTGAAGTTCCCTGTCGCGTCATAGATAATTCCAACTTCTCTGCTACATTCTACAGCATTGCTAAGTCTCATGTAGGTGTTACATCACAAAGCTCCAACTAATGGACCCGCACCAGAGTCACTCTCTTAATCTACAGGAGCAAAATCTAATTACTCATAAACTTTTGGCTCAGTCCTAACTCATTGAATTAGCTGATATTATCTCACCTACAGCTCGCACAACTCGATCTCGGACAGATTATATCAGATTTCTGGTGGAATAAATTGTTATGTGGTAGGTGTTCTCCGATAAATCCTAATTTCAGTCCACACCTGTGGAGTAACGGTCAGCGCGTCTGGCCGCGAAACCAGGTGGCCCAGGTTCGAATCCCGGTAGGGGCAAGTTACCTGGTTGAGGTTTTTTCCGTGGTTTTCCCTCAACCCAATACGACCAAATGCTGGGTAACTTTCGGTGCTGGACCCCGTACTCATTTCACCGGCATTATCACCTTCATTTCATTCAGACGCTAAATAACCTAGATGTTGATACAGCGTCGTAAAATAATCCAATAAACAAAATCCTAATTTTGTATTATTTTCACTTCACAATTACTCCATTATGACCTGTTTCATTATCCTGATACAGTAACTTACAAAAAAAAAAACAGTAATGTGCGGCTTGAATATTCTTTAAGTCCCAGATAAAGACACTGCGCATGTTCAGAGACCTAGATCACAGATACACAAGGGATCGCTAACGAAATTACTGAAATTCGTTCTATATTTTGAATATTGCCTTAACTCGTTCTGAAACGCACTTGAAAAGATGCGAAGAAAGTGGATTTGCTGTAAATAACAGATGGATATGTGTGTATATTAGATATAAGGGCCATAAATCACCGTACTCTTAGATATATGAAGGGTTCAGAACCATAGTGGGCCAAGCGCCATTTACTAAAACTGTAAAAAACAAGGGTTAAAATGAAGTTATCACCATAATTCAATGGAAACATATAGCAAGTAATGTAAAGTATACACATTAAAACTAAATGATATGTCAATCTGCATTAAACTATGGTATTCGCTTAACTTTAACCCTTGCTTACTCCGTTTTTAATGAATGGCGCTTGGCCCACTATGGCTCTGAACCCTTCATATATAATGTAATGTACTGTAGAATTACTAATCACTAGAGACCGGATTTTAAAGGGAATCCCTTTTTATTTTAACACGAAACATGAAATAATTAATTACGATGTTCAAAACTATCTTCCATCGACCAAATTATGTGGTTTTGACTTTTTTCCCCCCTTTCTTTCCTCCTTTTTAAAAACATCTCTTATTTTGGTCCTTTTTTGACAGAATATCGCAAACATTTAGATAATTTTCCTATATTTTTTTCCGATAGGCCTATAACTTCCTGAGCAAGCGAAAATAAATATCGTTCTTCTTCTGATTCCAGACATTGAAAACTAATAAAGTGTGCTGACTTAGAGTTCAGGATAAAAATAAAATTTCCACCTCTGGTTTCAGTTGATGTTGAGCGGTCATTTTATGTTTATAAAGACATTCTGCATTCAAAGAGGCAGAATCATATTGAAATTTTGAATGTGATCAAATACAACACTTTCCTTGTGTTGTGAAGCAATAAATATAAGCTTGTGCATGCTATGTGCATCCATTAATGTGCTGAAGTGTGTTTTCAATTAAAATAGCACTCTTTTGAGGGAGGAGGGAGTAATATATTCCTTTTTGAAGTCAAAAAATGACTATATCAAATACAACACTTTCCTTATATTGTGAAGAGATAAATGTAAGATTTGTGTGCAATGTATATCCATGAATGTGCTGAAGTGTGTATTGGGAAGTAATACAGTCCTTTTTTCAAGTCTTTTTTTTTTTTGCTATAACTTTCCCTTTTCTTTTTTGTCCTTTTTTTTGATGAAAATTTTCCCTTTAAAATCCGGTCTCTACTATTCACTAAACCTGGTGACAAAGGGGTGTGGCAACACTGAAAGACAATTGATAAAAATGACCAAAACATTTGGTACCAGTGACAATAACAGTTGAATAACGACAGTGGAATTGCAAGCAAGATGGCAGATACGAGTAATTATTCGCTTGAAGTGCGGTTGGTTGGGAGTGTTTGGATCCACGAAAGGCAGCACACGAAGCAGACAATGCAACAAATTATGACACAGTTTGAAAGGAGATTTCGAAGACCACCCCCCAAGAAAAGCAACAGTGTTAGCTTGGGTTAGGCGAGCGTTCATTACTGGCAGCGTCGAAGACATTCCCCGAAGTGGTCCACTAGTCGTCAGACTCGACACATGTGCTGCAGTTGCTGGAGCTATTGAACAGATTATCAGCACCATTACCATGGCCTCCACGAAGTCCCGACTTGACAACACCGGAAAACAGCCTGTGGGGATACAGAAAAGAAAAATTGGCTGCTAGACGGTATCAAACGACGAACTGAAAGACGCTGTGACAGTTGCCTTTGCAGACATAACACCACAGCAGTTACGTAAAATGTCACAAAGGACCTGGAGACGTATCGAACTCAGCATAGACAGTGATGGAGCTCACACAGACCCATTATATCAGGTAAGTAAGTAAGAAATATCTATGGGTATTGTGACTTTCGACCCGCTTATATACTGTACAGTAGAACGTCTCGTTTAGGGACAGTAAAAACATAAACAAAGTACAGGTAACGTGTGGGGGGAGGACGAGCCGTACGATAAACACGAGGGATGCACAAGGTTTTAGTTACAACATTTCGGACCATAAAGTTTAAATTATATTTTCCAAAAATACAAAAAATAAAAGAACACAAATTGCATAACCTTATCATATAGGCCTACACATTTTAACAAACAAGCAATTGTAACGTTGAAATAGTTCAATATAACAAATAATATTTTGCTACTTAGGCCCTATATGATGTTGCTTTCAAGCAGCATTTTTACGGTCATGAATTTCATTCTCTGTATGACTAACATAATATCATCGTCTTCTGTGGCCGAATTAACAAAACTACAGTATATTGGTCTGAAGTGACAACACTATTTCCTAAACATAATTACAGTATTGTAGGTTTGTTAATTCGGCCACAGAAGACGGTGATATTATGTTAGTCCTACAGAGAATGAAATTCATGACAATAAAAATGCTGCTTGAAAGCAACATTATATAAGTAATAAAATTTATTTATTTATTTATTTATTTATTTATTTATTTATTTATTGCTAATAATTGTAACATAATAGTACATTATGCAACGAGCCTATAATGATAGTAATTAAGAAGCGAGTATGGATGTTTATGAAACGAGCGCAAGCGAGTTTCATAATTTTCATACGAGCTTCTTAATTACCATTATAGGCGAGTTTCATACGACTTTTTATGCTCGACCATATTTCTAACTTGAAATTATTCAGATCTATACATTTTTTTTGTATCTGACAAGATCGAAAGTGACCTTGTTCTAGGTCGTGAATTGTGGGATGTGCGCAGACGCGAAAGTATTGATTTTTTCCGAGGAACAATAATGTCATTGACCTTGATGTAAACCCGTTAAACTTAATGTAACCTTGATTATTGAATTCGACATTGAAAAACGAGATGACAAATTGAATTTATTTTAATATTATTTACAATTAACGCTAATTATTATAGTAACAGCACATAACCTTCTGCGACAGTATTGGATTTCCAGCCTCCGTGACTTTTCGCTAATTCTCTTTCTATTGCATATCCGAGAATAATCGATACTTGCGGTTTTATAACGGTACAAAGCTGACTTGTCATTGACTGAAAATCTGTAAGCTGAGTTGTCATTGGCTGAACACCTGTACTTTAATGAGTAGGTGTACTTTAATGACATGCATTAAAGGACTGCTACCAGGTGTATAATTACTACATTTCGGCATGGTCGAGCGTAAAATATAAAATATACAGAAAAATTTTAGCTCTTGATTTTTTTTTTATTTATTACATTGAATTATTCCAACGTTACAATTGCTTGTTTGTTAAAATGTGTATATGATAACGTTATGCAATTTGTGTTCTTTTGTTTTGTGTGGTTTTAGAAAATATAATTTAAATTAATGCTCCGCCATAAATGTTGCCACTGATATCGAAACGAGTGAAAAGACCAGCAGCCCCATGGTTAACTTCCCCAATACGCACTATGGTGACTGAACGTGACGCAGTTTACCGTAAATACAGAAGGACCAGATCTGAGGACAATCTAACCGAGTACAAACAATTACGCAACAAAGTTACCCAAGAAATAAGAAATTCGAAACTTCGACATATGCATGACCTTATTGGACCGTCTTCCAACCCATCAGCACTATGGCGAGACTTGAAAACAATGGGTATAGGGAGACAAAATGACCAAGTAAACGACTTTTCTATTTCACTGGACGCTCTTAATTATCATTTTACCACGATACACTCACAACCAGTTGACCCCAAGGAGAGAGAACAGACAATGCACGAACTACTGCAAGCGACCTGTCAAACGAGCGAGAAATTTTACTTCACATATGTAACAGACTTAGACGTAAAGAAATCTATAAAACGGATAAGTACAAAAGCTGAAAGAGTCGGCTGCATCAGCATTATTCTACTGCGTAAGATCATAGACGTAATATTGCCAACTGTGACACACATCTTTAATGCCTCGCTTATGACCTCGACATATCTAAGGTTATGTTATGTTTTATTTAACGACGCTCGCAACTGCAGAGGTTATATCAGCATCGCCGGATGTGCCGGAATTTTGTCCCGCAGGAGTTCTTTTACATGCCAGTAAATCTACTGGCATGAGCCTGTCGCATTTAAGCACACTTAAATGCCATCGACCTGGCCCGGGATCGAACCCGCAACCTTGGGCATAGAAGGCCAGCTCGACATATCTGACCCTATGGAAGAAAGCTTATGTACGCCCGCTTCCTAAAAATAATCATCCTTCAAACCTAAATGATTATCGGCCTATAAGCATCCTGCCCACCCTGTCAAAAGCATTGGAACGCATTGTTCACAAGCAATTGACGGACTTCTTGAACGAACACAATTTACTTGACGAGTATCAGACAGGCTTCAGAACTGGACATAACACAAATACAGCATTACTTAAAGTTACGGAAGACATACGGGAAGCCTCCGATAAACAAAAATTGACCATTTTGACACTTCACGACTTCAGCAAAGTCTTTGACTCAGTTGACCTAGATCTGTTACTATGCAAGCTCCGAGCCCTTAATTTATTTTATCAGAAAGTTCTGTGTCGTGGTTTACCTCCTACCTTCAAGTGCGCCAACAATGTGTGCGAGTCTCTGATCGTTTTTCTTCCTGGCGCACTGTGGGTGCAGGTGTACCACAGGGCTCAGTTCTTGGACCTCTACTTTTTACGATCTACGTAAATGACATATTACACTCTATTAAACATTGTAAACATATCCTATTTAATGACGACTTACAAATATATACCTCTGCACCTATATCGGCACTAAATTACGCAATAAATGAAGTAAACAATGACCTAAAATCAATTATTTCATGGACGAAAAAGTTTGGACTGAAATTGAACTCGGAGAAATCACAGGCAATTATAATGGGACATCAACGACTTTTAAGTAAATTAAATACAGATGACATATCTCCTGTTAAAATGAATAAAACTATTATCCCTTACAGTAATAGAGTAAAAAATCTAGGAATTTATATGGACAAAAACTTAAGTTGGAATACTCAAATCACACACACATGTAAAATAATTTTTATGAAAATTCACACACTAAAAAGAATCCGAAATTTACTTCCGTTGCTTCTCAAGAAGAATTTAGTGCAGTCGCTCTTGATGCCTCATTTTGATTACTGTGACACTCTCTACACTGACCTTAACATGAGACTGACAGACAGACTACAGCGTGTTCATAATGCATGTGTTCGATTTATTTGCAACGTCCGTAGATCTGACCGTATCACACCTTCACTAAATATGCTGTCCTGGGTCCGTCTCAAGGAGCGAAGAACTATTCACTCTCTCACTTTACTCTTCAATATTCTACAAACCTCTAACCCTAGCTACCTAGCTTCTCGTTTTCAACATTTGTCCTCATATCACGAAATAGATACTCGCTCACAACACCATATCACACTCTCCATTCCTAAACACAGAACATCCTTCTACTCTTCATCTTTCACCGTCTCTGCAGCTCATCTTTGGAACTCTCTACCACAACATGTCAGAGACTGTCGGACATTGTCTAGTTTCAAAAATAAATTAAAATTGCACTTTTTGAATTAGATTCATTTCAGTTATAAGCCCTTTTCTCTGCCATAGTTTTGTAAAAATATAGGCTATATATTTCTTTTTCCTTCTTTTCCCCTTTTTGTTCTCTTTATCAGCCGATGAATTTATTATCATAGCCTTTTTATCGTAAATTTTATTTAATTTTCGTATTTCTTTTCTTTTTTTATTATTTTATTATATTCCATTTTGATATATTCTTCCTTACGTTTTTCCATATTAACCATTTGTACTAAATGAATTGCTTTCACTATATTCCAATGTATTTTACTTTCTTTTTTTATTATGGTATTATTGTCATGTTGTTTAGTGTCGATTTTATTATGCTGTTATTATTTTTTTGTAATATGTTAGTATTCTGTTCTTTAACTTTTTGTTAAATTTTAACTGCTTGTATACTTTGTGACCTGGTAGAGTGTAAGAGAATTTCCTATGGCCTTAACTCTGCCAGTATAAATAAAGAATTATTAAAATCTTGTGCATCCCTCATGTTTATCGTACGGCTCGTCCTCCCCCCACACTTTACCTGCACTTTGCTTACGTTTTCACTGTGCCTAAACGAGACGCTCTACTGTACAAGCCTAAAGAGAGAAGAGGTGTTGAAAAACTGTAAGAAATGGGTTATATGTGTGAATTCGTGTGGAAAATAGTAGAAACGGGATGATGATGATGACGATGATGATGATGATGATGATGATATAATACACGGTTTCTCGGGTAGGCCTACTTCCCTTACTCACCCATCATCCCTTTGTCATCAAATATCACATGGTTTAAGGCACAGCCATATGTTTAGACAGCAGACCGAAAATTTCTCGGTACAGTACTTCATAACTGACACCAATAAGGTATCACTCATGAGTCAAAGAGCCAGGAGATAATGGGGTAGGTGGCCAGTTCTTTCCCTCTCCATTGCATATATCACTGACTAGTAATACAGTTCACTAATCAGACGGAACAGACATAAGCCCATCTTTATTCATTGACGGTCTTACTAATAAAAACTCTATATGCAGACGTTTAACTGTCTTATACTTATACAGTGAGTAGCTCGTTTATAAGTCGTGTGTAAATTTCTTACTAATAAATCATTTCGTCATTACTTCATTACGAAAGGTAATAGAATATCTGAGGTTCTCTATTGCATCCGGTAGAGCGCTTTAGTGTGCCATGTAAAGTATCGATAGTACAACTGGCTCTCATCGATTACCACACTATTTTTGGACAAAGAGTACAAGCTAAAGCAATATTATTCTAATTATTCTGTGCTCTTTGGTTTGTTCTTCTGTGGTTACAAGGCAACCATCATCATAAAATGACAGTCGATACGAACAGCTGTTAGAGGAGCGGCCATTTTTCTCTATATACAACGCTTAAACAAGGAGTTTCGTGTATATAACTACTGCAAAGCAATTCCCGTGTATAGTTACAGACTGTTTATACATACATCGCTTATGCATGGTTTATTAGTAACGTTTTCTGTCTCACTCTGCATAAGTCTCGTATAAAAACTATACACTCGTTTATTAGTAAGGCCATGAATGTTCAACGCACTCACGGTCACCCTATATCCCTCCTCCTCTTCGGTAAGAAGTTAATTAAGAGTTTACTTGACACACGCCCTGAAGACATTCTTAACACGTGCTGTTTACAAGTATCTCAAAAGTTTTAAATTATTTCCCAGACGTGAAGTCTAGTCAGTTCCGTATTATATTTCATTCCTCCGTTTCTCCATTATTCCTACTGTCAATATCTCCGATGTTGAGAGGAGATTATTGTATTACATTACATTTCTGCGAAAACAAACTCCATGCTGCCACGGGATTGCTATGGAGAACGTTCTACGAATCAAGTAACTGTGTTATCATATAGCTGGCGTTGATGTCTGACACACTTTCAATCAATGTACAGAATGTAACTGATCTGTTACCAGGACAGCATATCCCACTGAGCAAATACTCTGACAATGTTTTGTTTCAAATTACAGTAGTTTGCTTAAAAATATATATATTTGCTAGTCCTGTGTTTTCTGTCTCATCTGAAGCTCAGCGTCAGCTTGCTGATTTCCATATAGACGACTCGGGTTCAATCACCGGCCTGGTCGTAGTGGAATTTGGTATGGAGAAAGCAGACGTTTAAGAAGACTTTTCTCGGTTATTCCTTTTTCCCACCTTAAAGACTTTTATCTAAACTTAAAAAATCTGTTCTTCCTGTCGTAGTTCTAAATAGCACTAAAATCCCGTTTAGTGCAAGTGAGAAAAATCTGGCTGTTCATGTCGATGAATACTTAATCATGACCACACATACTAAACATGTATGTAAATAGTACATTATGCAACGAACCTATAATGGTAGTAATTAAGACGCGAGCATGTTTGTTTATGAAAAGAGCGCAAGCGAGTTTCATAATTTTCATACGAGCGTCTTAATTACCATTATAGGCAAGTTTCATACGACTTTTTATGCTCGACCATATTTCTAACTGAAAAATTATTCATAAGTATTTATGTTATGATTATCTAAGTCAAGAGCGGAACTGACCTTCTAAATTGTGAGATGTGCGCAGACGCGAAAGTATTGATTTTTTCCGAGGGACGAATGTCATTGACCTCGATATAATCTAGAGAATAACAAGAACATTAATATTGATATAATCTGGAAATTGATTTAGAATTGAAAAACGATATGACAAATTGAATTTATTTGAATATTATTTACAATTAACGCTAATTATTATAGTAACAGAACATAACCTTCTGCGACAGTATTGGATTTCCAGCCTCCGTGACGTTTCGCTAATTGTCTTTCGATTGCATATCCGAGAATAATCGATACTTGCGGTTTTATAATGGTACAATGGTGATTTCTCATTGGCTGAACAACTGAATTATAATGAATAGGTGTACTTTAATGAGGTGCATTAAAGGCCTACTACCAGGTGTGTAATTACTACATTTCGGCATGGTCGAGCATATTATTTTTATTATTATTATTATTATTATTATTATTATTATTATTATTATTATTACATAATTATTTTATTGGTGTTGTGAAGACGAAAAGAATTGTCATTGTATTATATTAATTATGTATTATATTGTCTTGTATTTGTAGTATTGTATTGCTTTGAATTGTATTGTATTGTATTGTATTAATTATGTTATATTCATAGCACTGTAGTAATTTTTTATCATACTGGTTGAGAGGAAGAGAAGGCCGAATGGCCTTAACTCTGCCAGTTAAAATAAGCCATTATTATTATTATTATTATTATTATTATTATTATTATTATTATTATTATTATTAAAAAGTATCTTCTATACTGCACTCAATTAGACGAATAAAAATTGTTCTTCCTTTTAAACTAAAACAAGACACTTATCATGCCACACTTCGACTACTGCGACGTTCTAGCAAGTGATCTCAGCTATAACCTGACCCAAAAATTGCAGCGTATCCATAATGCCTGTGTTCGGTTAATATGTAATATAAGTCTCTATGATCGTATCTCATCGTCTTTCAATGAATTGTTTTGGTTCCAGCTGGCTGACAGACGTCGTTTGCATTGCCTTTCTCTTATTTCAGATTTTTCATACATCAACCCCTAAGTACCTTGAAACACGAAATGATAATCTATCCACACATCATAATCTGTATACCCGGTCACAACACGACACGCTATTGCCAGTCCCTCTACATAGAACTTCCGCGTATTCTTCGTCTTTTACAATAGACACTATCCGTTCTTGGAATTCACTACCTGCAGATGTTAGGGACTGCCCGACTGACCTTAAACTCTCTCTAGTCCAAAGCGAAACATCTTATTTTAAAACGCACAGTGTCCTAGAGTATATATTAGAATTCATAATTTGTAACTAGTGTATTAAGTAATCATGTAATTTAATTGTAACCTAGTTCTTATTCTAAGGCCGTGGACGATTGCAGAACATGTTTGGTTACTACCCGGCTGTAACTGTTTGTCGTTCTGCTTCACTGACATTGAGAGATGCGCTACTACTTTTCATTCGGAAGAGATATAGTACAAGCTCACACAACTTAACTGTTTTTGTACCAACTTCCTGGCTCTGGTAACAATTTCATAGATCCGAACTTTGCTTTCACGATTTTTGTTTGCAAATATTATAATGCACATTTTTGCTTTCACAGTTTTCGTTTCCGAGTATTATACTGTTTTGGAATATAAAGTTGTAGACAGTTTATCACAAATTTTTTTCTTTGAGGTCTAACATCCTACCCACTCAGCTGTCGCGGGTCTTTGTTTCACTTTGTTCTTTGAGAGCTGGACTCGTCCTTACATTTAGGCATGTTTCAGCCCATTGTGCGCCCTATATATGAGATGATTGTCCAAGCCCGACAGGTGGCCTGGGAGGCATTCGTAAATCCAAAGTTGAAAGGTGGGTCAGCCTGTCTCAGCCCCTGATGAAGTTAGATCACCATCCTCAGGGGAGTAGCCTAATAAGCTCCAGCGATCCTGAGCACCAAGCCCTTCCTATATCAGCATCGAAAACCAGTATTGCCCCCAATACCACCACAGCCTACTTTTACTATTGCAGATATATGAAACGAAGGGCTGGTGGAGAGTTTGTGGAGTAATAGAGGGAAACAGGAATACCTCGAGGAAACGTCCTGCAACTTCTGCTTTTTCCACTACAAATTCCACCATGACCTGGCCGGGAATGGATCTCGGACTATATGAAAGACCAAAGCGCTAACGTTTAGCCACATACGAGGCTATAATATGAAATAGGAAAATTAAAGTGTGTTATTAAACAATTATATCGACAGAAATTTTTATTAAGACAAATCCATTCACGCTCTATCTCAAGTTTTACATAAATAATATAAATTTTACAAAAAATATCATTTCAATAAACTTGTTTTATTAAAAATGCTATGTATAAAAAAATTCTCCCTACAATATAGTATGCGGCAAAACAAACAATACTGAAATTATCGATCATCTGCTGTCCATGATTCCCTAGCAACCAAATATTTATTTTATATTATAGTTTAATAGGTTAACATATTGTACGGATATACAGTGGGTGATCAAATTATTAGGGACACTTGGTAAAAGTAGGAAGTTTATCTTCAAATTCACATAAAACACAAGTAATTCGGATTTTTTCTCAGCTGGAAAAGCTTTATTGCTGTAAATAGTGTTTTATAAACAATATTATTACATATTTAATTGTGTAATAATGAATATGGAATGAAATAAACAAGAAAACCAATGTTTTGTCACACATCCCTTTTCAGCAATTACAGTTTTAACTCTCTTTGGCATACTAGAAATGTATTGAAGACACTTGTTTTTGATTTCTTGGCTGTGATAACACACTTTGATCAGTTTTTCTATTAAATATTGTTTATTTGTAATAATTTCTGAATGAACTTCCCTCTTCATTAGCTCTCAAATATTTTCAATCGGATTAAGGTCCGGAGAGTTACCAGGCCAATCTAGAACCCTAATTTTGTTGTCAGACAGGAATTTTGTCACCTTATTTGCCTTGTGATAGGGCGCAGAGTCGTGCATGAACACAAAATCACCATCTGGAAACCATTCACGCACTTGTGCAAGAAGCCGTTCCTTCAGAACCTTTATGTATTGATCCTGTCTCATCATTCCTGGAACAAAATACAGGCGACCAGTTCCATGACCACTAACCACAGATCTCACCATGATGCTTAGAGGATGTTTAACAGTCTTCTACATAGAAAGGCGCCAATGAGAGATGCTGGAATCAACATATCTTCTATGACAACCCGTCGGAGGATCAAAGAGTTAGGGTTTTCATGTCGCACTCCAACCAAGAAACTATTCCTGAAACCATACATGGTGAAGAAGCGTCTCTCCTGGGCAAAGCAGCATCAGTCTTGGACTGTAGATAATTGGAAAAAATTGAGTTGTTTATCATTTACATGATTTCTTTGTTAGTCACAATTTTACTTTGTACAAATGTGTTTTATGTACTGTTACTTTCTTTTTTTCAGGTGTGTTTTTCAGATCAATCTACCATACAGATACTTTCTGACAAATCTCTGTTCGTTAGAAGGCGTAAAGGTGAAAAGTACAATAATAACTTAATTGTGAAAACTGTTAAACATCCTCTAAGCATCATGGTGTGGTCTGTGATTAGTGGTCATGGAACTGGTCGCCTGTATTTTGTTCCAGGAATGATGAGACAGGATCAATACATAAAGGTTCTGAAGGAACGGCTTCTTGCACAAGTGCGTGAATGGTTTCCAGATGGTGATTTTGTGTTCATGCACGACTCTGCGCCCTATCACAAGGCAAATAAGGTGACAAAATTCCTGTCTGACAACAAAATTAGGGTTCTAGATTGGCCTGGTAACTCTCCGGACCTTAATCCGATTGAAAATATTTGAGAGCTAATGAAGAGGGAAGTTCATTCAGAAATTATTACAAATAAACAATATTTAATAGAAAAACTGATCAAAGTGTGTTATCACAGCCAAGAAATCAAAAACAAGTGTCTTCAATACATTTCTAGTATGCCAAAGAGAGTTAAAACTGTAATTGCTGAAAAGGGATGTGTGACAAAACATTGGTTTTCTTGTTTATTTCATTCCATATTCATTATTACACAATTAAGTATGTAATAATATTGTTTATAAAACACTATTTAGAGTAATAAAGCTTTTACAGTTGAGAAAATCCGAATTACTTGTGTTTTATGTGAATTTGAAGATGAAATTCCTACTTTTACCAAGTTTCCCTAATAATTTGATCACCCACTGTATGCGGTGTTGGGGTTAGTGCTGCAATTATGGTTCTCACAACAGAGGAGAAGGAAGGTGTTTATCGTGATCATTATTTCCGGTCATTGGAGTGGGGCGTCAGAATGGGTCGAGCTTGCGCCACGTTAAAGAGCAGTACCAGAAGCGATTTAACAATGCGACACCAAATAATACAAAATGTTAGCTGTCATCGAGAAGTTCCGTCGTACGCGATCAGTCTTATGTCGCCTTGCATGTTAAAGTGACTTATCTTGATTTTCAGAGTATGTTTGTAATTTCAGTACCTACTCCGTATGACCGGAAATAATGCTCGACAATAAACACCTTTTCCTCTGTTGTGAGAACCATAATTGCAGAAATGAACACAACACTGAATTCACAATTTGTCAAACTGTTATGCAATAAATAAATACTTCGTTGCTAGGGAAGCGTGGACAGCAGATGAGTGATAATTTCAGCACTGTTTGTTTCGGCGCACACCATACTAAAGAATTCTAAGTGTAACACACGTGTTGAGATATCCACTTAAAGTTGTAAACTTGTGTTCAAAATAAAAAATGAGGCACGTGTACTTATTAAGTTTGCAAAACAGTTTAATGTTTTATTTGAGACAGAATTCTATAGTCCAGTGTGAGTTAACTTGATAGTATAAAAGCTAGTTCACAGGAATCTAGTCATTTAGTGATTTTAATGGCATCGCTAAAATCTGTAGTGTAGACGGATTGCTTGACTAACAAATAAAGTTTTGATTACTTATTCCGAGAACAAGCTATTACAAAATGAAAGAAAGACTTTCCTCATCACCTTACTTCGCAAGTTTCTACAAAATTACAAGTATTGTAACAAAGACTAGTACCGATATATTAGTACGTTATTTCTTATTGGAGTTAATTCTTTGTCTTATATGATTTCTCTCAATATGAAAACTGCTACTGAGAACGTCAACTTAGGAACACGTGAACACCCTTTTTTGTCCACCGTTGTGGAGTAACGGTTAGCATGTATGACAATGAAACGAGTAGGACAGGGTTCAAATCCTGGTTGGGACAAGTTACTGGTTGAGATTTTTTCCGTGCTTTTGCCTCAACACATTAAGTGCAAATGCTGGGTAACCTTCGGCGCTGGACTCTGGACTCATTTCGCTGGCATTATCACCGGCGCAGAAAGAACAGTTTCCTTGGGAGGGAGCAAAGCAAAACCATAGAATTAGGATATAACAAAGTTATGAGGAATATTATTTACCTCCTCCCCCCGTTATAGCTTGACCGTGGTACAGTTTATCGGAATATGATCATTTAATATGCTGGGTAACTTTCGGTGTTGGACCCCGGACTCATTTCACCGGCATTATCACCTCCATCTCATTCAGACGCTAAATAACCTAAGATGTTGATAAAGCGTCGTAAAATAGCTACTAAAATAAAAATAAATCATTTAATAAAGGTATTTTCGGGGGGTATGTTTCTTAAAGTGTTACATCCATATCCGCGATGTTTCGGAACGAATTGTATAGGGCTTGAACTGTAGGTCTACTACAAATTATAATAGGGCATAACATAAACAAATTTCCCTATTTTTCTCTCTCATACACAGTCGTGTATACAGCAATAACACTACGTAACAGTACTAACAGAAACTTTGTTATCTGAAGCTTAGCTTCCTGAAGATATCATATGAAATGTAAATTCTAATTATTTTAAATAATCTCTCATCTTTAAATTTACACATTGTACCGGCATCACTTTTCTTTTTCCTGTATTGTTCTGCAGTACGTTATTCATATTTCTCCCAGTGGCGACCTGAACATCTGCAGACTTCTAACACATGAGTACAGGCTGTTACAAAAGAAGCATTACAGTGCTTCCATTCCTCAAATGACGTATACAAATTCTTATACATTTAGAAACTTAAAACAAATATTATAGTTCAGACACATGATCTCAAGGCATTAATTCGTCAATTTGAGCACAGAAACTTAATCTTAAGCAAAAGCAAGAAAAATCTTTTGAATTCAATATTTTCTAATGTTAACTCCGCCTTCCAGATATGCATATAGAGTGTTAGTTGGGAAGCCGGAAGGAAAAAGACCTTTGGGGAGATCGAGATGTAGGTGGGAAGATAATATTAAAATGAATTTGAGGGAGGAGGGATATGATAGTAGAGACTGGATTAATCTTGCTCAGGATAGGGACCAATGGCCGGCTTATGTGAGGGCAGCAATGAACCTGCGGGTTCCTTAAAAGCCAGTAAGTAAATAAGTTAACTCCGCCTATGATTATCACCTTCATGATATTCAAACGCTAGATAATCATCGCAGTTGATAAAGCGTCGTAAAATAAACCAATTAAAAACATCCTTTCTTATCCTCTTAACGACGCCTATTCCGGTTTACCATTTGGAAATTTATTCATTCGCTCATCATCATCATCATCATCAGATTCTGTGTAAACTGCATGAAAGCAACAGCCGTAGGTTGGAATTCCATCTGTTTTCGTCTACCTATCTGGCATCATTTAGCTTGAACAATGAGTTAAATTAGATGTTGGATATCTTCAGTCTGTAAACTTATCTTTAAGTTAATGGACGAAAAAGCCATCAGTGAAAATCAGTGACAAACGTTTACGACTATCATCTGATTTACATGAATAACATAGTCATATAACAAACATAAACAAATCTGAGAAATATGTGCATATATTGCGACCAAACAGCTTATACACTATCTACCAAAAAGTAATTGGGCAATGTTTTTGTTCCTTTAGAACCTCGTAGTACTGTACTACCTCTTGTTGCTATAACAGCAGCCACTGTCATTGTCCAACTGAGTGCCGTTGTAAAAGGAATGGCGACGCGTTCCAGTGGATATCCTACACAAACTAGTGGCGAGCATGAATAATATCAAGGAAAAATTCTTCCGGGGCCGGGTATCGATCCCGGGACCCTTCGCTTAACGCGCGAACGCTCTACCGACTGAGCTACCCCAGGAACTATACACAACACCGTCACAATTTTTCCTTTGTATCCACACGACTCAAATGAGCTGACAAGACGCCAGAACTCAATTATGAGTGCACACAAATGCTGTGAGAATTAAATTGTGGCTTTCTGTTAACGTACCTCCAGTAACGAATGTATTATGCAAATCTGGCTTTCAGGTAGTAGCTCCCTGTAAAGCAGGTTTGAATAATTTCAAGGAAAAATTGTTCCGGGGCCGGGTATCGATCCCGGGACCCTTCGCTTAACGCGCGAACGCTCTACCGACTGAGCTACCGCAGGAACTATACACGACACCGTCACAATTTTTCCTTTGTATCCACAAAACTCAAATGAGCTGACAAGACGCCAGAACTCAATTATTAGTGCACACAAATGCTGTGTGACTTAAATTGTGGCTACCTGTTAACGTACCTCCAGTAACGAATGTATTATGCAAATCTGGCTTTCAGGTAGTAGCTCCCTGTAAAGCAGGTTTGAATAATTTCAAGGAAAAATTGTTCCGCGGCCGGGTATCGATCCCGGGACCCTTCGCTTAGCGCGCGAACGCTCTACCGACTGAGCTACTTTGTTACCAAAACTCGCTCAGGCCATTTGGAAATTTTTATGATTTACGCACATATATTTCATTATATTTGAGAATTCTATCATATTTTAAGCTTGTGTTCAAAAACAACGCCAATTCTTGTCTAAAAGTTTGTGATATTGTGCATTCCACTTGAGAACTCTCTCAGTCCATAGACCGGTGGATAAAAGAAAAACTAAGTCCTTTCATAAAAATGGACTTAACACGTTTTCGGATCACACTATTCAATTACAATTGATATTTCATTTCCACCCTGTATATCTGTATCATTAATTATTATGAAATAACTAAATTTCTGCCGAGATAGTATGTCTCATCTTCGTGAAATGTATTTTTATTTATCTTGGTTTATAATGAGAAACAAAATTCGTTTCGACATCGTCAGTATTTATTCTATGCACGTTACTTACCACTTCGACCATACATTTTTATTTTGTTTTCTATGAAACATATTTTTAATTACTCTTATTACTTCCTTTATTACTGATTTTTTTCGTGTAAAACATTTTACAGTCTATGAAATTTACGAGTATTTTGTACTGAATTTAAGCAATAGCAATTTCGCCTTCCTCCATTTTCATAACACGCAGTTTAATATGGACATTCCACTCTTAAGATATGACCTTTTAAGAATCTTGTTTCCGCAGTGCAGACAATGATGGTGAGATTAGCGTTTTGTTTTCATTGCTGCGGCAGTATGCAGATTCGTACAAGAGGCAAGGAAGCAACAGCCATAATCACATCCTCTTCCAGGTGAGTTAATTTATAATACTGCCGTCGGCAATTTTACAGCAAAACGCTGTACACGGGTCACCCACACAATATGCATTAACAAATATTTAAATGTATTTAAAACAGCAATTACTTAATAAGACTTCTGTATTCATAGCGTATTTGAGGCAGTGATATAGCATTATTCCAACATTGAGGCAGTAATCAATAAATGTGATCAATGAAAATATCCATTATGATTACGGAGTATTTTCTCAAACTATATATCGTAGGCTCTACGGTGAAAACATATTCTCACATTTTAATATGAAATGTTTATGCTCGAGTGTAAAATGGATAAAATGTTACACAAATTTTATTTATTTATTTAAATTTATTTGCTTATTCATTTATTCATTTGTTTATTCATTTATTTATTTATTTATTATTTATTTATTTATTACCTCCTTCAATCTGCACAGTTATATCACTTCCATCCTGTTTATTAAATAAAGAAATAAAGAAAAAATAATTTGTAGTAATGTCACGAGAGGTCTGAGATTTATCTGGGAAATCTCAGACCTCGAGTGGCATTTATTAGGACAATTTCGTGAATAAAATAAAAATATAAATAATATATCCCTAAAATTCGATCACAAAATGTTAATAATTGTTTATTAACGAATACTTATCCTATTCAGACATTGTGAAATTGAAATACTCGTAGATGAATATCGATTACTGCAATAAAGAAATTCGATGTTATTATTCAGTAATGCCAATTGCGAAATACAGGTTTAACAATGTTAATTACATGTACTACACTTTTCTCTTATTATTATAACATAAATACATTTTCATTATCTGCTGAAATCATAATTTAATTTAACAGTAACAGTGGGGACAGCTATATGCCAATGCTTATGTATTCACAGCGAGACATGTTGCTACACAGTGAAGCCATCTCTGTATAGATAGACCTAATTAAAACACCAGTTTTATTACGCCATACGGAAGGTAGTTTGATGAAAAGACCTTATTATTACTATGCAAGATCATTGGGTTTGATATGCGATGATGTTACATAAGTTTGAACATCTGACTTTCTATTAATTGTTTCATTTCATTCACAAAATACAAATTTTATAGGCTACAATTTATAAGTTAACTTACCTGTGGGAGCAGGACCAATGTCAGCTGTGTCTTATTTCGACCGTTGCAATCAGTGCTACACGAAAGCATTTTTTATAGCTCGACAAACGCATTCTCGCTGTAGTGTGTAACGGAACTAAAGTTGCATCTCACAGTTCAATATTCCAATCGCGTATGCGTGCAATCTGGGAAGAATATTGAAAGAATCAAGTTTAAAAGGTATGTTGAATTAAGATGCATGAAGATTTTGTGTCTACATGGTGCGCCGTTCTGAACGTCGTCTTCACTGCGTAAATATATTAATATTAAATATCAATCTTGCATTCATTGCTTTAAAGTTGAAAAAAAAGTTTAACCGTGTAGTTACATCTTAATGTATTCATGATCATCAATTCACGGGGAAACAGTTGGCGACAACGACTAAACAAAAGAACGACCATGCGATAAATTGATAGCGATAAATCTAGCTGCAAAAATTATCGCAAAGTGTAACTGTTATTGGTTGGAATTAAAAGTTTCATTACACTTCATTGGTCGAAAATGGAATGACGTCATATAAACGAAATAGTCATAAATAATATAACACATAAATTACATTCTATTTACTTCACTCTCAATCATATTCACAATCCTTATAAATAAGAACCAACTCGTTTAAAATGTAAATATCACAGTAACACCCAAACGGGAGCAAAAGGTTTCACGCAAATACAATAATCCTATGAATCACGACACTTTTTAAAATAATTTTCATTCCGAACATTGCTCAAGTATTTTAATAGATACATGAAATAAATTATGATCATCTGAATATAAAAACTATATCCAGACAGATTACAGAATCCGCACATATTTATAATGACCCTCATAACAACAAAGCGAAGGCTGCATCACTCCGCGCCCGTCCGTAATTGGTTTCCATTCTCCCTCTCAGCGGAGCTAATGTCTTTGTGATGTAATCGCTGCGAAGGCCTGTCTGTTTCTATTTAAATCTTTTCGTCGAAAGCAATAAGATTAATTTTAGATATAATATAAAATCCGATATAATTAGTCGCTGCATGCACAGGGTAAATCACCTGCTCCTTCTCTATAGAAGGTTATGCAATCTCGTATATTCCTATTCTATTTTGTAAAAAACAGTGTCCATAATTAGATCTGAAATTCAAAAAGGAAGATCATGTCTGATAAAGTAGTAGTAGTAGTAGTATTTATTTATTTAACCTGGTAGAGATAAGGCCGTCAGGCCTTCTCTGCCCCTCTACCAGGAGATTCCAACTATAATACGAAGAATAAAATTACAATTAGTATTAAATTTACGATTACAATTACAAATAAAATTACAATTAGTATTAAATTTAGAATTACAATTACAATAAAAATCAAAATACGAAAAGATTACTTGTCTAATTAAAGCTAGATAATTTATCATAGAAAAACAAAGAATGTTTTATATTTACTGAATTACAAATTAAACCTAGAGTAACAAAATTGTATAGTGATGAAATTACTGGATATTGAAATATTTTGTGATAGATTAAGGACACTATTTACAAGAAATCAATTACTGACCAAGTGCCTAGTAAGTTTGTGTTTGAATTCAATTTTATTTCGACAGTCCCTGATGCTAGCAGGTAGCGAATTCCAGAGTCTTGGAAGAGCTATTGTGAAAGAGGATGAGTATGAGGAGGTGCGATGGGATAGTATTGTTTCATGATGAGAGCGTGTGTTCAGATTATGGTGGGAAGAAAGGTAAGTGAAGCGAGACGACAGGTACGAAGGAATAGAAGAATTCAAGATTTCGAAGAGAAAGAGAAGTGAATGTAAATTTCTTTTCTTATCTAGTTTAATAAAAACTAGCTCAACTGGTCAAGGAGTGCAGCTAATAATGGTAAGATCATAGGTTTGGGTCTCAAACCACGCATGTCTGAATGTTGGAACCAGCAACTTACGCGAAAGCGCACTACACAAAAAGTATAATTTTACTACATCGAATGTATTTTCTTCAAGACCTATGCCAAAAACATTGCCTTTTATGCGTTTAACCGAGATTCAAACCACTCTGAATCCAACTTGACTTTGTGGTGAATAAAACGGTGTTGAGGCAAGATCTCTCGCATCACTCTTGCTTCGTTTTTCAATATTAGTTTTCGATATTAAACTAACTCCACAACGAAATACAAGGCCTTATTAGTCAATACCGTAACCTAAAATAAATGTGCTTTGCTACACAGTATAGACCAGGCCTGCACAAGGTTTGAGCTCTCCGAGCCGGCTCACAGCTCATGAGCGGAATGCAGACATTAGCTGCGCTCTGTATAAGGGTGAACTGGAAGAAAATATACACAAAAGGAACTAGGCTATTATTACGAGGTTCATGAAATGAATTCCCGTTCAGTGTTTGCAAAACTATCTTAGACTTATTAATTAATACAGAAATATTTATTTTACAGAAATAACAGAAATTTTATACCTATTTAAATGTACAATATCATTTTGTTATATTTTTATTTATCAGTACATCAAAACGAGGTTTTATGCTGTTGGCAGCTGAAAGGAACAGTAGCCTACTAATCGTAATGAAACATCAGTTACAGATGTTCGATGCCTGGCTTTATTAATGTTGATTATAGAAAACAGTTGCTTACAAATATAAATGTTGAGCCAAAAATAGGAATCATTTTCACAGCCAGCCTGTGTAGTCGTGGATATTATTGCTAATGTTTAGTCTTGTAAAACTCAACCAGGCTAGTAGTATTATTCAAATGATCTTCAGCCCTTAGGCCACATTGAAGATCAATAAGTCCGAGCTGTAAATCGTTAAATGTTATGTTTTATTTAACGACGCTCGCAACTGCTGAGGTTATATGAGCACACTTAAATGCAATTGACCTGACCCGGAATCGAACCCGCAATCTCGGGCATAGAAGGTCAGCGCTATACCAACTGCGCCAAACAGGCCCACCTGTAACTTATGACATTGTTTCAACTGGTGTTGAAGGAAATTATTATGATAACTTTAAACTTCTTTCCAATTAAGACAAGATTTTTAGTAGGTTATTTTACGACGCTTTATCAACAGCGTATGTTATTTAGCGTCTGAATGAGAAGAAGGTGATAATGTCGGTGAAATGAGTCCGGGGTCCAACACCGAAAGTTACTCAGCGTTTGCTAATACTGGGTTGAGGGAAAACCCCGGAAAAACCTCAACTAGGTAACTTGCCCCGACCGGGAATCGAACCCGGGCCACCTGGTTTTGCGGGCGCTAACCGTTACTCAACAGGTGTAGACCTTAATACAAGATCTTGGAACCTAGAATTAAATTCATTTCGATTTTCAGTTAATATTTGCACATAATCGTTTAACATGGCTTCATCACGAGCAGTTTCTATCGTTCGAAAGTGAGCCATATTACCTTCCCGAAACTGACTTAAGAAAAGTGTAAGTTTACGACTGAAATGCCGTAATTTATTCAACACATCAACACTGAGCTGGCCTTTTCCCTGAAGAGAGATATTTCAATTGTTGAAGATTAATATATTTAGTATCTTTATGTCTGGACTCGTAATGACGCATTGTGTTATGTTTCTTTCTACCTTTCAAAATGTTGTGGCAGATAAAGCACTGAGTATTTACTCCAGCAGCTATGAAAAAATAAGCATTTTCCCATGCAACATTGAAAGAATTTGCCTGATTACCACTTTTCCGTCTTTTATATTCCTCCATACTGTACTGTAGCAGTAAGTAAGCAACGTGAAACAGTTACTGAGAATACGCACTGCACTCCACTAGATAGCTGAGTGGTCGTTTCCCTCTCCTCTACCTAAAGCAAGTCTATGTCATTCTGATGTATCTTCCTCTCTGATTTGGCGAGCGGTAAACACAGCTCTCCCGCTCCGAAGGAGAGCGCGCGCTCGTTGAGCGTTGTTTGTGCAGGTATGGTATAGATTTAATAAATTACAAATAACTTCATTTGACAACAGAGTGAGGTAAAATTACCTTTATTTGTGGCTCAGCATTAGCGCATTGGTCTTCCATCCAGACTGTCCCAATTTGATTCCCTATCCTAGTCAAGAAGGAATTTGTGGTGAACAAACCATGTCTCAGTGAGCTTCCGTTTCCCTCTATTATTCCACTAAAACTCTCCAGCTCCTCTTCATTTCATCTATATTCATTCACTCATTCATAGTGTTCTGCCCAAGGGCAGGTGTTTCACTGCAAACCCAGCATTTTCCAATCTTCCCATTTTCTGCCTTCCTCTTTGTCTCCACATATGATCCATATATCTTAACGTCGTCTATCATCTGATATTTTCTTCTGCCCCGAACTCTTCTCCCGTTCACCATTCCTTCCAGTGCATCCTTCAATAGGCAGTTTCAGGTACCCAACCAATTCCTTTTCCTCTTCGTAATTAGTTTCAGTATCATTCTTTTTTCACCCACTCTTTCCAACACAGTTACATCTCTTATTCTGCCTGTCCCCAACCAATTCCTTTTCCTCTAACTAATTAATTTCAATATCATTCTTTTTTCATCCACTCTTTCCAACACAGCTACATCTCTTATTCTGTCTGTCCCCAACCAATTCCTTTTCCTCTTCCTAATCAGTTTCAGTATCATTCTTTTTTCACTCACTCTTTCCAACACAGCTTCATTTCTTATTCTGTCTCTCCATTTCACATGATCCATTCTTTTCCATATCCCATTTCAAATGCTTCTATTCGCTTATTTTCATTTCGTCGTAATGCCCATATTTCTGCCCCCATACAATGCCACACTCAATACAAAACACTTCGCTAGTCTCTTCCTTGGTTTTTTTTTTTCCAGAAGTGCGTAGAAGCTTTCTATTAGAAGCTTTCTTGGCCATTGCTATCCTCTTTTTGACTTCTTGGCAGCAGCTCGTGTTACTGCTTATACTACACCTAAAGTATTTGAAGCTGTCCACTTGCTCTACTGCCTCACTTAGAATTCGCAAGTTCACCTTCTTTATTTTTCTTCCTATGATCATGGTCTTCTATAATCCACAACAGGCTCATGTGAAGTCTTAACTTAGCTCTCCGATCCATATACGGTCTTCCAGAAGGTGGGATTTATCAGGTTTTGTTTGGAGATGACACCTGGCTCTCTTGGGACAGAGGCAGGATGGCTCGCCTATCAGCATCGGATTCACAAAAGCCACCCAGGCCATCCGCCGGACTTGGACAATCTTTGGATATAGAGCGCGCAATGGGGCAATGAATGTCTATACGCATGGGTCCGTTCAGTATACGGACCTCGAAAAGCCAAGCAAGAAAAATTCACTTGAAAATGAGATATCAAGTTCCCGCAACTCGTACTGTATATTCCTCTCTTGTCGGCCTCTAGACCGTGCACGAGAACAAGGGATGTCGTTAAGAGTCTGACTCCCCGTGGATTCATATTAGACTGTTACAGCACGAGTCGGAAGCAGGAGCAGCAGAAATGCAACATTATAACTGAGCGACAGCACTAGGAATCAATATCAACAGGTGGGACACGAATATCGTAATTTATAGACAGCGCGCCATCTTATAAGCAAAACATTCCATGCATATGAAGTCCTCCACGCGTGAGAGATGTATTTCACTGAGTTAGTAAACAAATGCGTGTTGGAATTAATGCAATCACAAAGAAATCTGAATTGAATTAATAGTGATTCTTGTCAGTATTCATTTTTAATAAAACATGCATGTATCGAAAATGTATTGCCAGTCCCAAGCCCAGATGAGAAAAGAGGAGCGTGAGGAGTAACATCTAGTAAAAAAAAAAAAAAAAACCTTGGTTCAGCTGGCTCCGGCTCATAGTACCTTGAGAGGGCCCCTTGCCAGAGTTACGGTGAAAACCTCAATGGCACCCCCGGTCGGAGAAAATAATATTTGGTACGGCGTGGATGGTGGAGAAGGTAACTTTTCTCCTACGGCCATAATGCAAAAGCCAATGGAGGGTCAATATCGACCAGCTGACTGCTGGCATTACGAGATAACGAATGACTAATGCTGCATATGCTCGTAAATAGACAGGCAAATAACAGAAGGGAATGTAGGGATAAGGTTGTTCTGGAGATCCAATCGATGATCAAAACAAATTGGGGAACCGAATTATACCTCCATGGAGGAAGCAGAGAAGGCAGACTGGGCTTAATCTGGTTTCGTCTAGGAGCCTGGAGGGTACTTAAAATCGTCAACGAAGAGGGGGCGGTAGAGGCGAGACATCACACCATACAGTATTTTATCGGCCTGTGAAGCCACAGAAGCTCTGAGGAAACGATTCCTGCCAGAGTCCTTCATTACATCTAGCACGAGGCACTTTCAACATACGATATATTAAATAACGCTAAATTCTGTGACTGTGCGAAAATTTATGGCAAAAGTTCGACAGCTGAGGGTGGAACTGACCCAGGGGGAGGGGGCCGAGGAATTAAGGGGAAGAGTTATTTATTAATGTTGTAATGGGTAGTATTAACATTGAGCGAATAAGGTAATTAGGGGATAATGTTCCTTTTGTATTTATTGTGTTTTTCTTTACTATTTGTTTTTTATTGCGTGTGTATGTTTTTTATGTATTACCTTTATATTTATTATTTGGATTATTTGTTGCAGTTTCAATAAGGAATTGAATTGAATTGGTTATATATATATATATATATATATATATATATATATATATATATATATATATATATATATATGTTTCACTGTGTTTTTTTTTCCTTTCATATCTTATATTTTATTTTTATTATTTTTGTGAAATTTGGTATGAAGTTAGATTAGTTGAAATTGTGATAATTAATGATAACGGTAATAATAATAACTATTGTTTTACTATTCTATTATTAGCAGTATTATTTTTTGTTTTCTTTGAAGTTTCAAACTGTGCATAGTTATAGCATGATGACCGTACGGGCTGGTGTGAAGGATCTTGTGTACATGAGTTTGTGTAACTTATTGTGTATCAATTAATTAATGCACTTCATCCATTCATTTATATACTCGTAAATTGTAAGACAATATAAACTGTAGAGTACATACTCATAAATTGTTTATTTGTGTTTAAGAAGACTACTTTACATACATTACACTTAAATGAATAGTGGTATAATAATACTAATAGTAATAATAATAATAATAATAATAATAATAATGATAATAATAATATTATTATTATCACTATTATTATTGATTTATTATTATTATTATTATTATTGATTTATTATTATTATTATTATTATTATATTTATTAACGCTTTGGCTATTAACGTGTAGCCATTTGCGTCCCTGACTACCTATTGGCGATAATGATAATATTAGGTTGACACAGAAGTACGGACGTTGGCAGGATGGATGAAGATGATTAATCACGGCGAAATCAACCCAGGGTCCGGCGCCGAAAGTTATCCAGCATTTGATCTTAGTGGGTTGACAGAAAGCCCTGGAAAACCATCAGCCAGGCAACTTGTACCAACCAGGATTCGATCCCGGTCCCGCTAGTTTTGCAGTCACACGCTAATTGCTACTACAAAACGATAGATATTATTATTATTATTATTATTATTATTATTATTATTATTATTATTAAGTTATTTGTATTTCAATAAATTAATTATACTTTGCAAGTCAACAGGCGAGTCAGTAAGTTACAAATCGAAGCAGCGAACTACATTTTTATTAGGCGCCTAATGATGGTATTATCCAGGTGTCAAGGTGAGAGATGTGCGAACAGGCGGCACAAGCAAAACGAAGAAGCAATAGTTGCAAGATAAGACACTTGTGCATGGATATAATCTACCATGGTCGAGCAGTGCTTCGGTGTGCGACTTTTCTGCCAAAAGATCTAGCAGCAAAGGAAATTCATCAATAAATATTTCCCGTGTATGGTGAGCTTTGCCTGTTACGTCAAGCTGTGTATAATTTTATTGGGTGCAGAAATACCCTGAAGGATGAACAGGTATCGTCGACCAACGGAGATTATGACGAGGACAAATATGTGCAACAGTTTGGTGACCTGATCCCAGCAGAGTGGATGAAGAGGGCGATATGCTAGCCCGGACAGTCAAAGGCGATTAGTCATTGGATGCATCGTTACTAGCCCGAGACAATACTTGGATCAAGTCGCCAATAGTACAAGCGTGCAGAGGTGCCACCATCTTGCAACTGATGTTCTTTGTTTCGCTTGTGCTCACTTAGATAATACTGTAATCTAGCGGTGATAACTTCTGGTGCATCATTAAAAAATCTAGGTCATTATTTCTTTTTGTAACTTACTTACTAATATCCCATCCAATAAAACAAACAAAATCGTTTGAAAATAAATAAATTTATAAAAACTAAAATATTCCAAAATTAAACAAAATGATGTAATACAATAAAGTAACTGACAGATAAATTATAATATTGGTCTAAATGTTTAATAAAAATCTTGTCTTCGTTCGTTAAGCGACCCATTATTAGTAAAATGAGAATTAAAAACGGAAGAAAACAAATGATGGTAGCACAACAAATGGCTTGGCCTGCTGAACTCATAAGACCATAATGCTTTGTTCGGCATAAACGATCGATTTTGCATTGCCTTACAAAAAATAATGTTTAATAAACGGTAAAAAATTAAATATTACAGTACTTTAGCGGTCTACAAGGACTGTGAAATTTGGCTGTGAAATAAGCTTTCAAGTGAAATCATTAGCTACTGGAATATATTTAAATTTTGTGCCTTTTTTTGGCCCACTGTGTATATACGGTACAGGTACAGTTACATCAAAAACTTTTTCCTTACATTTTTATTGTACCTTGTTTTTTTACCATAGCATGCAGGCTTTACTTAAGGGATTAGGTACAGCTTACAGCAGTAAAATGTTTGGAAATATTCAACTTTTTTTTCTCAATTACTGTATCTTATACAATAATGAAAATTGGTATGTGTAAAACACTGTTCTGCTATATGAGAAAAATATTTTTACGATTTTAAAAATATATATTTGTTTTTTTAATTTATAATGGTGGTAATTCAATGTGCAGTGATGAAGCATTTCCCTCATAACTCATAAACTTGTTAATTTTTTCATGTTCTCTCTCTTTTATTTTATTGCTGAAACTCATGTTTACAATATCATGCTCTTTCAACTACATTCCTTAATAAATATTTTTTATTTGCATTACAAGAAAATACTGTTATTTGGACCATTTTCTAATTTATTTATTTTTTATCACACAATCTACCAAAGGTATAGAAGTGATCTTGCATTATTTTGTAGATATGACATGCATAAATACACAGAAAAAATTTCATCACAAAATGGATAGTTTTAGAGTTATGTGGGAAAAGCTTCATCACTGCACAGTGAACTGAATTCTGGGAAAAAAAAAGTAAATAATTTTTTAAATCGTAAAAATATATTTTTTTTTTCATATAGCAGAAGGACAGTGTTTTACATATACTAATTTTCATTATTGTACAAGATACAGTAATGGAGAAAAAAATGTTGAATATTTCTAAAATTTTACTGCTGTAAGCTGTACCTAAGCCCCTTAATCGTACGTTTTAGCTGCCATGGTAATATTTTACACTGCACAGATAAAATCAGGACATATGTGACCCGTTGCGCGAAAAGAGGCCTAAAGTCGTGAAAGGAAATTTTACAGGAGAACAAAATAACGATTTTGCGGTTTAAAAACTGCATTTCTATGTTTTGACATCTTGCGCTACCTGTAGGCTTTTTTACATACTAAACTAGGACGTAGTTTTACACAGTGCTTCTTAAATATCTAAATCTTTCTTATAGTTGCTAAGGAAACAAGTGAAAATTTTAACTGCATTTTCTCGAAAAGTACATAATGTAATATGAACATTCAACAAGTAATATATTGAAAACTATAGCACTTAGAACCTTGGATTTTTTTTAATCCTCGGTATTTCATCCTCTTTTTGAACCCACAAAAAACAAAGAAATAAAAAATCCGACTTTAGGTCCCATTTCCCATAACTAGTCACAATTATAGTTAAAAATGCAAGGAAAAAGTTTTTGATGTCAATTTATATGACCAAATACATTCTATGTACATGTAGTCTTATCTCCCAGAGGAAGAGTCTGATGAATATATTAACTCACAAGCAAAGGTTCTGATGGGGGCAGATAAAAATGTTAAATTTTTTTCTTCCACCATGTTAATAATGTCAAAAGAAGTGCTTATACAAATTTTGGCCACTCGACCGTAAAGTGATTTTCCCTGGGGCCGTTTATAGAAAAAAGCACAATTCCATTGAAATGTTTATTGAAACAGATACGGCAATTGTTGCGCTGTTTGTCAATATATCCCCCACTGGAATTGAGACATTTGTCATACCATGGGATCAATTTTTGTGTCGTAGAAGTCAGCCGCCTCAGATCGGAACCAGCGTTTGACTGCGTCTGCACCTCTCTCTGTTGATCTCATGATATGAGAAATGTCTTAATTACGATGGGGAATATGTTGAAAAATAGCTCAACAATTGCTGTTTCCGTTCCAATAAATTTGCCCAATGTAATTGTGTTTCTTTTCTGTTAGCGGCCCCCGGCGAACTTATTTTTTTACGGCCCTTGTAATTGCGGTCGAGTAGCTAAAATTTGTATAAGCACTTCTTTTGACATTATTAACATGGTGGAAAAAAAAATTTAACTTTTTTATCTGCCCCCATCAGAGTGTTTGCTTGTCAGATCACTAGTGAAGATCTATGTCTGTAATCTGATTAAATGTATAAATACTTGCTTACTACTTACTTACTGGCTTTTAAGGAACCCGGAGGTTCATTGCCGCCCTCACATAAGCCAGCCATTGGTCCCTATCCTGAGCAAAATTAATCCATTCTCTATCATCATACCTACATCCCTCAAATCCATTTTAATATTATCTTCCCATCTACGTCTCGGCCTCCCCAAAGGTCTTTTTCCCTCCGGCCTCCCAACTAACACTCTATATGCATTTCTGGATTCGCCCATACGTGCTACATGCCCTGTCCATCTCAAACGTCTGGATTTAATGTTCCTAATTATGTCAGGTGAAGAATACAATGCGTTCAGTTCTGTGTTGTGTAACTTCCACCATTCTCCTGTAACTTCATCCCTCTTAGCCCCAAATATTTTCCTAAGCAACTTATTCTCAAACACCCTTAATATCTGTTCCTCTCTCAACGTGAGAGTCCAAGTTTCACAACCATACAGAACAACCGGTAATATAACTGTTTTATAAATTCTAACTTTCAGATTTTTCGAAAGCAGATTGGATGATCAAAGTTTCTCAACCGAATAATAACAGGCATTTCCCATATTTATTCTGTGTTTAATTTCCTCCCGAGTATCATTTATATTTGTTACTGTTGCTCCCAGATATTTGAACTTCTCTGTGGTCGTGCCAGAGAATCAGTCTCATTCCGAGGCTTAGTGTAAGGTTTCGTAAAAAGCTGTTTTTTTACGGTGATGGGTTGTTAGCCCTTCACCCAACCCCCAAGCTGGAGGACCACCCCTCATCGGCTGTCCGCGACTGCTTATTCAATATATTCACAGCTACCCTCCATATCTGGAGGCCGTCTCCTCGATCCGCAACCTGAGGACGCGCCATGCCGTGGTGATAGGGACAATACATGTTCAAATTCCTACTAAATGTGTGTTTAATATTCAAAACACTGCATGCGAGATTAGCTTTTAACATTATTGTTTACTTCAGAGATTGGCAAACTCTACCATAAAAGTGAGGACATAAAATAGAGTAAAATAAACACGATCCGTTAATTTATCTAGTTTATAGGTCATAACAATGTGAAGGAGCTCTGTTAGTGATAGCCACCATCGATCACAGTCGTTGCTGTAGACGCCGGCCGCCAGCAACCTACTTCCCGAGCCGAGTGATTGACAGAAGCCGCAGCTGTAAATAAAATGCGTAGCACTGTACAGTTCCAGCTCGGTTCGGCGCGTCGCGTCGCCATGCTTTCCGCACCGGCCCCATATCCACACGCGGCGCCACGTGCGACCTCCAACTTTAATGAATTAATGAGCAGGAAACCTGCCAGGACGGGACCTACATGCGTGCGTGGGAGGCGGGAGGGGCTTTCTACAATGCAATTGCGTTTCCTGCAACACATCTCGGGGATTTTGAACCGCATTCCATCCCCACCTTCCTCTAACTCCCCCTTTTTCTGTCAGTGGCTTTTCGCTCCACGTAATTTTCCCTCACTCGTACATCCAAATATCTCCAAAGTTCATATACAACCAACCACTTTGTATAGTAGATTCGTGAGTTATACTGGTGACAGACTACAATCGCTAATCGCAATTAGCATTATTGCGATTAGCTCCGATCGTGATTACCGAAAATGTGGTGACACACTAGGTCACGCTTGGTTCCGTCTGGTCAACAGCTGAATTACTATAGAGCAGTCGCGGCGAAAATGTGACTCGCGAACACACTGTGACTCGCAATGATAGCTATGCATTTCTGTTGCTTCCTACCTTCCCTAACCCTCACCCTCTCACTCACTTGAGTCAAACTCCGTTCCATTTGTATTTGTCTCTGACCTGCGAGTGGCGTATCGTCGCAATATCTCTCGAAGCCAAGTACCTCTGCAAAAATGAAAGTTTCAAGTAGGATGGGAGGACGCACTTTTTTGTTGCCAATATGATGAGAATATTAAATATATGATTTGTTCACAAGTATTACGAGGAAAACGGTTGTATAACATAAAACGGCATTATACTACATGTTACTCATGAAACATTAAAAGGTTAAGTATTATTATTATTATTATTAGTATTATTATTATTATTATTATTATTATTATTATTATTATTATTATTATCCGAAGCTTCGTTCTTTCGTTTGCTCTGTTGACGCCATGTTCGCTACAACTTACGTTTGTGAAAATTATTTTCAACAATGAAAATAGTAAAAACCAAATTTTGATCACGACTGACAGACAAATTCATTCGTTATAAACTGCGACTGGCATAATTCCTGATTTTCAAACTCTGTCGCAGACATATTCCGAAGACAATTAATTTTAGATTGTGATAATGTGTCCTATGTTTTCTTATTCATTTCTTTCTTCGTTAAACGTACTAAACATTAGTTTGTAACCTTATACTGTACAAAATTATATTGAAGTGCTTTACGTAAGGACAATGAAAATCCGTTAATAAGTCAGACAGTTGCTTCACTTCCCCTTCGGGTATCCGCCTCCCTCCATAGGTCCTATGTACGTTGCAGGTTACACAGTGGCTCGGCGCACGAACACATTTTCGCGACGGCTGCCATAGAGGAAACAATTTTCTCTATGTACATACGTATATGTTTGTTTCCTTCCTGGACAACACCTAAAGTTCATACTTTCTTTTGATGTTTGTTCATTGTTTTTTTTCTACCTTTTTTGTTGTTTTTTGCAGCTTGATACGGGAATTTATTTGTTAAAATTGTTATATGCTTTACAATGTAAACTGATATAATTTATATCATTACTATTTATATTATTTTGAAAAGAGATTTTATAATCTATAAAATTTATATAATAATGCCAAAAATTTATATTATTTTGTAATAAAACATATTTTTAAATCAACCTTAACCTCAACGAGGGCATCGTAATGGAGACTGAAATTGAAAATCTGAAAACGAAACCAGTTCCAGTTTGTAATCCATTATTTATTGAAATGAAACATCTTACAGCAGCCTTCTATTGCTCTCTATATAAATGAAATATGAATAATTCGTCTGTCATTTGGTAATATATTTATTTTTATTTTTCTCACATCTGCATTAAATTTCTTCACTATGTCTAATAGTAGCCAAATTCATTTCCTAGCCATTCATTTTCGTTTCTATTTCATATAATACTCGTACAATGGAAGGAGTAACAAAATTCCACAGCAGAAGCTATCACGACTTTCTAAATAATATAGGGGAGAGTCGGGTAGTATCGGACATCGGGTAGTATCGGACAGTGCGTTTCTTTCATCTACCACCATATGGTAGTACCTGAATGACATGGTTACATTTCTCTATGCGACATCACAGAAACGTAACCATGTCAATCAAGTACTATCATCGTGTGGTAGATGAAAGAAACCCACTGTCCGATATTACCCGATGTCCGATACTACCCGACTCTCCCCTAAATCAAGATGATTCGAAACCAAAGATTACTAAAATGTTACTTTCGTCCACTGGGCCGTGTCTCAGCGCGATTATCTAGTTATGGGAACAGCATTTAGCTCCTGATCGCGATCAGGACGGTGACACACTACAAACCCGATCGCGATAATCCGATATAGCAGTGTTTCCCAATCTGTGGTCCGCGGACCCCGGGGGTACAACTTTAGGGGGTCTATGGCATTATTTACTTACTGGCTTTTAAGAAACACGGAGGTTCATTGTCGCCCTCACATAAGCCCGCCATTGATCCCTATCCTGAGCAAAATTAATCCAGTCTCTATCATCATATCCCACCTCCCTCAAATCCAATTTAATATTATCTTTCCATCTACGTCTCAGCCTCCCCAAAGGTCTTTTATATTACCGGTTGTTCTGTATGGTTGTGAAACTTGTACTCTCACTTTTAGAGGGTTAAGGTTTTTCGAGAATAAGATGCTTAGGAAAATATTTGGGGCTAAGAGGGATGAAGTTACAGGAGAATGGAAAAAGTTACACAACGCAGAACTGCACGCATTGTACTCTTCATCTAACATAATTATAAACATTAAATCCAGACTTTTGACATAGGCAGGGCATATAGCATGTATGGGTGAATCCAAAAATGAGTGTAGTGTGTTAGCTGGAAGACCTAAGGGAAAAATACATTTGGGGAGGCAGAAATGTGTATGGGAGGATAATATTATAATGGATTTGAGGGAGGTGGTTTGTGATGGTAGGGACTGGATTAATCTTGCTCAGGATAGGGACCGATGGCGGGCTTATGTGAGGACGGTAAAGAATCTCCGAGTTCTGTAAAAGCCATTTGTAAGTAAGTAAGAAATTTTGTTCAGAAATGTACCGTCTATATTAATGTTTGCAGTTTATATATTTCACAACATGTATAACGTATATAATTTCATGACAGGTGAAGGCGCCCAGAAAAAGATCCGATTCTTCAATTCGGTCACGATCTTTCAATTTGGTGACTTAGAGAAGTGCCATGGATCATAATACAATGAGAATATTTTTAAATTATCCGTGAACTCATGGTGAACATCGCCGGTGAATGATACATGAAATAATAGAATGGTGAAATGATATAAGGAAACGGGATAAAACCGCGACATCTGCTTAGTCTATCACAAATTCCATCACGACCTGACCAGGCATCGAACCCTGGCCGCCTGGTTGGAAGACCAGCGCTCTAGCGTTTTAAGTCACAGACAAATTACGGATACATGAAAAACTTACACACATTACCCCTGAAATAATAAAATTATACTACACGCTACACAAACGTGTCGGAGATGTTGCCTATACAAGTGTGTTGAATAAAGATGTCTATTTCACCAATAGTCTTGTCTCTCATAAAGTAAATTCCCATTTATATTTCAAAATATTGACATTGCTCTAGGAAAACGTGTGATATTCTTTGAAAATCCGATATTTCACATTTTAACGAGATTTTTTCCGAATCTTAAAAAATTATCGAGACACACAAAATACTGTAGGCTAAGTTCTATCACAGTCTAGTAGGCCTATATGTATACAGTCGTGAAGCTCAATACGTAGTAAATATGCAAACATTAGATAGTTGCTCACCACTAGGATCGCTAATATCGCCTCATTACAGGCAATGCAAAATAGTATCGTCACAGTCTATTGTTTCTAGCACCCTCAAAACTCAAGCTTCGTGACTGTATATAGTAGACTGTGGTTCTATCTTGAATGCTTATATAAGATTGGATGAGATGAAGATGAACCATTATTGGACTTCACAGTTGTAGGTATATTCCAGAAATACGATCCAATCTAAATAAACATACACCTATATCAAAATTATACCGCTTATGCAGGAACCGATTTACATTACCTATCATTCGTTTATTGCCCATGTTTTTTTTTTTAGTTATTTAACGACTCTGTATCAATTACTAGGTTATTTAGCGTCGATGAGATTGATGATAGCGAGATGGTATTTGGCCAGATGAGGCCGAGGACTCGCCATAGATTACCTGGCATTCACCTTACGGTTGGGAAAAACCTCGGAAAACCCAACCAGTAATAAGCCCAAGCGGGAATCGAACCCGCGGCCGAGCGCAACTTCAGACCGGCAGGCAAGCGCCTTAACCGACTGAGCCACGCCGGTGGCTATTTCCTATGTTATATTGTACCTATTACGATAAAACCATCTATTCTGTCAAATAGCTTTCAGACGTGATCTTAGTTACACAGACTGTCGGAATTTCATACTAATTGTAGGAAAATTTAATTGAAAGTTATTGTGTAACCCGTATACAGAAATGTGGTAGTGCACCGTAACTGGTATAAATGTTCATCACCAATAAAAATAATCTATACTAATAATAAATCTGTAGCCGAAATTTTTCTGGTAATTTTCGATTTTCCAAAAATAATTGGTACTAACTTATATAATTAACCGCCCTGAAACCAAAAATCGATTTTTTGAAATTTTTGTTTGTATGTCTGTCTGTCTGTCTGTCTGTATGTTTGTTACCTTTTCACGTGATAATGGCTGAACCGATTTATATGAAAATTAGAATATAAATTAAGTTCCTTGTAACTTAGAATTGAGGCTATATGGCATTCAAAATATTTTATTTAAAAGGAGGGTTATAAGGGGGCTTGAATTAAATAAATCGAAATATCTCCCTCATTATTAATTTTCGTGAAAAGTATTACATAACAAAAGTTTCTTTAAAAATAATTTCCGATAAGTTTTATTCCATGCAAAATTTTTATAGGACTGATATTTAATGAGATAAATGAGTTTCAAAATTGCAACAACAACGCCATCTAAGGCGGTGTAATGAAATAAAAAACAAATCACTTCGTCTATAAGGAGCCTTGGACAACAACAATCGAAAGCCATGAAACATAGCCTACAGAGAATGTTTCTGTGTTTGCATGAAGTAATATCGGAAGCTAAATTAACCGATTTGTATAATTAATTATTAATTCACCATTAGAAAGTGTAGTTTCTCTAGATGAACATAATGCTATAATGTTATTACAGTAACGTCTGAGTGAATCGAGGACAGGTAAGATTAAAATAGCTTCTTATGCACAGAAAACCTGATAGGCATTCGTTTCCTGTATTTCCTAAAATAATTTTTATGACCAAATGAGTGGTCTCTGGATCAAAATGATCGCATTTTAATTTTTTAATACAATTTAAGTAACACAATAAACGATTTATCCTTCTATCAAACACGAATGTTCCCTGGATCAAATGTCCTATTTTAATTATGTAATTAGTTTTTATTTATTTGTAACGGGTGAAGCGGAGCGCACGGGTACGGCTAGTAAATAATAATAAAAATAAAAATATTGAAACTGACATCCCATAAATATGGTCAGACTAAAATCTCACCAGATCCATCAACGGTACCCTAAACATTCCGAGTTATAAACTATAGTAGACACCTGTAATATTAAACAAATTGAGGGATGCGCGTTTTTGTTGAAATTTTAGCATATTTTACATTCCTTTTATTATACTACACGTACGGTCTTACTAATAAACCGTGTATAGTTTTTATACGAGACTTATGCAGAGTTGAGACAGAAAACGTTACTAATAAACCATGCATAAGCGATAGATATATAAACAGACTCTAACTGTACAATGGGAATTGCTTTGCAGTAGTTATATAGACGAAACCCCTTGTTTAAGCGTTGTATATAGAGAAAAAATGCCCGGCCCTCTAACAGCTGTTCGTATCGACTGTCATTTTATAATGATGGTTGCCTTGTAACCACAGAAGAACAAACCAAAGAGCACAGAATAATTACAATAATATTGCTGTAGCTTGTATTCCTTGACCAAAATATAGTGTGGTAATAGATCATAGCCAGTTGTACTATCGATACTTAACACGGCACACTAGAGCGCTCTACCGGATGCAATAGAGAACCTCAGATATTCTATTACCTTTCGTAATGAAGTATTGACGAAACTATGACGTAGCTGTGTAACAGTTATACTGATATACACGACGTATGTAGTGATTATTAGTAAGGAATTTACACACGACTTATAAACGAGCTACTCATTGTATAAGTATAAGACAGTTAAACGTCTGTATATAGAGTTTTTATTAGTAAGACTGGTAGACTACAATATACAGAAAACATAAACTTGGCATTAGTGCCATGCGAAAAATTTACGTAACTCCTCTCTTATAGCGACCACAGCTGTGTTCGAAATATCGGTTTTAAGGGTATTGAACCTAAGCTCTGGATGCAGAAATTGAAACGAGCCAATTGGTCTATATCCGTAGCACAGTGAGCAAGTAAGGAATGTGGGCGAGTGGTGGCAAGCGACTTGAGGATAATAGACCTGATACGCACGGCATGAACAAATAAACAACCATACTCACACCAACACTATGATCGTCATACCACGCCCTTTTGAATTCCAGTTAGCTGAATTGTGCGGAATTCTAATTGCAAACAAAGAACTCGTGAAATGCTTGTATATGAGCTCAACACTGGATCCGGTAGTCCACCGAAAGGGGAATAGGCCTACTAAGATAAATTACTATTTCTCAGAAATTCATTCAATATGCAATTATTAAATCAATATTGTGAGATACCCAGTCATTTCAGGTTAGAACGTGTTCGGGCATGTAAAAAGCGAGATAATTTATCGTAACACCTGTTTGAAAGTACTTTCGATCTGGTAGTAACTCATAGTATTAGAAGAGACGGAGTTCGATTCCCGGGACAGTCTTACATTTATGATGGAAAAGCGGCTGTTAAATACAGAAATTTTCATTACACTTTTCATTTGTATATTACTGTTACTACACAGTTATGTTATCAACATCAAATTGTTTCTGGACAGACGTTTCAGCGCAATAATAATAATAATAGGCCTAACAACAACAACAACAATAATAATAATAATATCATTATTATTATATGATGGTAGAGACTGAATTAATCTTGCACCGGATAGGGACCAATGGCGGGCTTATGTGAGGGCGGCAATGAACCTCCGGGTTCCTTAAAAGCCAGTAAGTAAGTAATGTCTGTTATTATTTGGTTGAGAAGATTTTTGTCATCCAGTCTGTTCTCAAAAAAGCTGAAAGTTAAAATTTATGAAACAGTTCTATTAGCGATTGTTCTGTATGGTTGTGAAAATTGAACCGTCGATTTGAGAGAGGAATAGAGGTTAAGGGTGTTTGACAATAAAGTGTTTAGGAAAATATTTGGGGCTAAGAGGGATGAAGTTACAGGAGAATGTAGAAAGTTACACAGCACAGAACTGCACGCATTGTATTCTTCACCTGACATAATTAGGAACATTAATTCCAGACGTTTGAGATGGGCAGAGCATGTAGCACATATGGGCGAATCCAGAAATGCATATAGAGTGTTAGTTGGGAGGGCGGAGGGAAAAAGGCCTTTGGGGAGGCCGATACGTAGATGGGAGGGTAATATTAAAATGAATTTGAGAGGCGGTGTAAAGACTGGATTAATCTTGCTCAGGATAGGGATCGATGGCGGGCTTATGTGAGGACGAAAATGAATCTCAGAGTTCCTTAAAAGGAACTGGTGATGCTGCTGCTACTACTGCTATTATTATTATTATTATTAATATTATTATTATTATTATTATTATTACTATTATACTGGTTGTTATCATCGTGGTATGATTATTCTCGTCCGTTTCCTCCTCTCTTCAGCCGAGTCATTTCAATCGTGCTCTCAATATTCTAACACTTTTCTTCCAAATTATCTATTATTATTAGGTTATTTTACGACGCTGTATCAACATCTAGGTTATTTAGCGTCTGAATGAGATGAAGATGATAATGCCGGTGAAATGAGTCCGAGGTCCAGCACCGAAAGTTACCCAGCATTTGCTCATATTGGGTTGAGGGAAAACCCCGGAAAAAACCTCAACCAGGTAACTTGCCCGGACCGGGATTCGAACCCGGGCCACCTGGTTTCGCGGCCAGACGCGCTGACCGTTACTCCACAGGTGTGGACTTCTTCCAAATGGAACGTGTTTCGGAATGCAATTTACTACTATGTATGCTCAATTTTTTCACTTCGGTACTTAGAGACTCAACTCCAAGTTATTTTTTTATATCTCCAGTTTGTTTTTAATTTCGTGTTTCATCTTGCTTTAAAACTAATTCCGATATAACACAACATATATAACTTACTAGAAAAATGTATATTAATTTACAAAACATATGTAAAGCTTCAGAATAAAATGTAAAGAGAAGATTTCAGTAATCACTCTGCCATGAAGCCTACAATAAAGTCGTTAATAAAATGCTTTCTTGGGAATACAGGTGTACCAATCAAAACTGGACTGAGGAAGAACTAGACAAGACTGAGTACGATTAGAAGAACTATCTAACAAATCTGTCCGTAATTTATTTATTTATTTATTTATTTATTTATTTATTTACTTATTTATTTACTTATTTATATTTATATATATATTTATTTATTTATTTATTTCGGAATATGTATTATATGACTTTCTCGTGTTAAATTCTATCGTACCTGGTTTACATGTTTCGACCTATTATGGGTCATCTTCAGAACTAGTCGTTGTTGGTCATGGCGCCTCTGAGAGTGTGTTTGTGTGGTGTAATGTGGAGTCAAAGAGTGTGTTCTGAAATTGAGTTATGTGTTGAGAACTTCATTGGGATGTGTTTTTGTGTGTCTCTATATTTCATACTGTCCTAGTGTGTTTAGTTTCTGGCTTTTTTGTTGGATGTGAAGTATTTCCATGCCTGTGTTGATGTCTCTGTAGGTGTGGTTAGCATTTGTGATGTGTCCTGCATATGTGGAGGTGTTTTGTAATTTTTTTATGGCTGTGATGTGTTCTTTGTAACGTGTTTGAAATGCTCTGCCTGTCTGTCCTATGTAGAAATTGTTGCAGGTGTTACATTTGAGTTTGTATACGCCTGTGTGGTTGTATTTGTTTGTTTGTGTTGTTTGTGTGTTGAGATGTTTTTGTAGAGTACTATTTGTTCTGTATGCGATGTTGTAATTTAATTTCTTGAATGAGGTTGCAATCTTGTGTGTGTTTTTGTTTTCGTATGTTAGTGTGATGTATTTTTTGTGTTCTTGTGCTTGTGTTGTATTCTTATGCTTTTTGTGATTATGTTTTGTTTTATGTATTATGTTTTCTATTATGTTAGGGTTATATCCGTTTTCTTGTGCTATGTATTTGATTGTGTTTAGCTCTTCGTTGTAATCATGCTGGTTCATTGGTATGTTGAGTAATCTGTGTACCACTGTTGAATTTAACACAAGAAATTCATATAATACATATTCCGAAGAGATACAGTGTTAAAGGTTGTGTAATCAAGATGTATTTATTTATTTATTTATTTATTTATTTATTTTTAGATAAGGCCATCGGACCTTCTCTTCCCCTCTACCAGGGGATTACAACTACAATATTAAGAATACAATTACAATTATAATTACAATTAATATTAAATTTACAAATGCACTAAAAATCAAAGTACTAAAAGATTAACTGATTAATAAAGGCTAGAGTGTTTATTGTAGAAGTGCAGTGAGTTGGAATTTCTAAGACCACAATATGGATGGCAGGCAAACTTCAACTACGGGTAAAATCACGGTCACTATCAGAATTACTGAGGCAGATATAACGTATGTCATGTCAAGTCGTAGGAGTAGTTTGGGAGGATGTATGAAATCCTACTCACGAGCCTTGGAAAAGAGGAACGACTCTAAAATACAGGATAAGAGTCAGTTTTCCACCAGAATGCTACAGTCAGTGCGTGGCCTAGTAAATACAGAGAGCTGGAGGGTTCCTGGAAGCTATAATGAAAGGCGCCATAAGTTAGAATTCCAAACATTAGTTGACAGTTCTCAGTTTGCGTTGCGTTGGTGGTGACTACACGTGACAATACGTGGCTGTATCTCAGAAAAAACTACTTTTTTGTTCGTATTCAACGAATAATATCATTTTTTGTAAACTGTAATGGATTCTGTTGCAGAACACGGAAATAAAGTGATGACAGAATTGATACTAGCTCTTGAGAAAGATAATAGAAACATGTGGTTCAAAGCCCACATGGTTCACGTTATAGAAGACCGTTTCTAACTGTTTCTATCTTCATCCATTTCACATGTAAAGTTGGTTACTAAATTAAGTAGTAATGTTTGTGGCTCTAAGTAACATACAGGGACATCATTTTATTTTTACTAACATGTTTAATATTAACCTGGCTATACCTTTAGAGAACCGGAAAAAAACTTTTGTTGCTACCCCTTCCACGACTGTACTTCGATGATACTGGCGTAAAACACCAACAAATCACTTTACTAGGTATATAGGAGGGAAGAAAAGTAGTTCATCCATTTACGTAAACTAGGAAATATCACGATTTCAAGTTCGATAATTTTCATTAGGTTTTTGTTTAATCAAAATACAGTAGGCCTACTGTGTTAAGAATAATTTAAGTGTTTTTACTCACGAACTGAGTTATCCATGCGAACGTATTCATTATGCAATGTATATTATACTGTAAATTTTATTACTAGACAACAATGTAATTTTATTATCTCAACAATAATTATCACTCTCTACAATTTAATTTCACTCCCGTCAACAATGGGATTTGCTCTCCGCACAGCAACACAGCGTTCGTTATTGCACTCCACAAACGACAATGACAATTTACTTGGACTATTACGAACAACAATGAACTGTTAATATTAACTAATATTCACAAAGCACTATTTACAACACAGAACTGTCAGTTCTCAGTTCACAGCTCGTTTTTCTTGGCTAGTTCTTCTAGCTCAGTCACTCGCGTTCACAGAATCTCGAACCCCAGACCTTCAGAAACGATCCGCTGCACTTCGAACTCAGGTCCCTCAACTGCGGTCCACTGCACTCGAACTCCGGGCTTCAGGCTCCACAGTTACGGACACAACTCAAGTCGCGCTCTGGTCTCGAAGCTGGCTTCACTGCTACACAAGACTGGCTTGCTCTCCACTGACTTTATCAACACTGTCTTACTGACTGACTGAACTGAATTGAACTGCTCAAGTTCACTCGCGTTTCTTCTTTTATAACTAAACCATAGTTACGAGAAATTTCTACGGGTGTCCAGAGATAGCTCCCTCGAATTATCTGGATATCTCCACTTCGACGGACTTCTCTGCCGCAGTCGCTCTTTCCCCTTTCTCCCCACCATAGCACACGCCGCAGGAAGCAGATGCGCGCGCAACCTCCGCGCCGGCTGACCTTGCACTTCCTTCTGCTGGTCGTGAGTTCGAATCTCACGTCGCTGTCACAAGACTGTCTACAGCACATTAGCGTACAATATAGAGAATGAAGTTAAATTGAAAAATAATCATAATATGGATATTTAAATACATTTTTGAAATGGTGGCCGTTCATTTCGATACAGGCTTCAGTTCTTTTGTGCATATTATCGCACTATAGACTATTGCATCTAATTCCAATTGCCAGTTTCGTCCTTCGTACTAGTAACTCATGTTGAAATAATTCTGTACCTACTCTATAAAAGAGTACCTTACGTACTGTAAATTCAATCTTCACTTCTGCCCGACCCGAAAATATAAAATTACTCAGACATGCTATCTACTGTCCGTCCAAGTGGTTATGCCGCAGGATTATAGAAAGGGAGGAAATCACGTGACAGTTAATTACTTAACGAGGCCCTTTTATTTAAGTTAAATTAAACAGCTGTATAATATTACGTAAACTTCCAATTCCAAAGAGAAATTAATCTTTTCAGAAAAGAGCTAAGACAGCCCAGCTATTACAGAGGGGCGAGCAGAAGCAGGTGGGGGAAATCGGGATGCGACGTAGGCAAACGGATAGTACCTGTGCGAAAATATGATTCAATATTGAAAGCTCTTTCATCACTGGAAAACGCGAACATATTTCTGGAACGTACTATACTCAGTAACTTAGTACTGCTTACTATCTGCGGTCTTGGTTCTGTGTGGAGTTGGAACTTCCTTAGTAGAAGGGGTGGGAGTGAAGTACATTCAAAAACTCAGGTACAGTAAAAATTGAAGTAAAAATAAAATGATATCCCTGTATAAGCACATAAACAATGCAATCTTAACAATATTTATGGTAAGTTACATTAGGAGTGACAGTAATATTTCGTTGCATTCGCCGTTGGGCTGACGGAAGGAAGTTTCTGCATGCTATTCCTCTACGTTAGTCCAGTCGACCTGCCATTTATGAAGACGTATCGTTAGCAGGTTGTGAGTGCGAGTTACAGAATTGCACGACATATGATCGACTAGCTAAGAGCATTTATGGATAAATTTGAAATGTGGCAGTATCATGTAGAACATACAGTAGACAACTTCAATTTCTTTGACTACAAACTATCTTGAAGAGTGATAAGAAAATCTTCTTATAAAATATAAGACCCTACTTCAAGACCTACAGCAGAATTTACTGGTAAGTTTGGGGAAACAGTGACAACTGACAAGGAATCGATATTTTTCTTAAATCCTTTTGGAACATCCTGAAAGTTTATAGCTTGAATGGATAAATCTACAGAAATGCACGCCACTCAGATCCAGAGAAATCAGGAATCGAACTGTTCGTAATGCTGCCCAAGTCAGAATTTCCAAATACACTCTTTGCTTTCATATATACTGTATGTGCTTGAGGCAGAATTCAGTACAAGAAAAAAGTGTAAAATCTCTCAATGTACGGAAAGAGCTCAGAAGTAAGTTTATTTCATCTGCTGTGACATGTAAAAAAAACTTCCTTGAATTAGTGAATACAGACTATTACCTCTCTGGGAGCGGAGAAATACTCTTTAATGTATAAAGACTTGTAAATTCTCGCGTTCTATGTTTCAAATAAGACACATAATAAGAAATATTAACAAATAGTGTAATAATAAATAAGTGTTGCAGCTATGTTTGGTGTATCTTGAAAAGATTGTATTCAGTTCGTGTTTCCAGTACTAAACTAATTTACAAAGCTAGGAAATAATATAATTATTTTGTTATGTATGTTTAAGTACAGTCTGTCTAAAATTACTGTAATTATTGTACCATACGTCATTCTGAAATTCAAATCATGGAGTAGATATCACGACCATCTGCATGAGCCGCCAGAGCGCACCGTGGCAGTGAACTGCTTTTGCAGCGTAACTACAAATAACTTGTAACTGCTGCGGCTGGCTCCGTCTGCCTTTCTCTCTTTCAAGGTTTTTTATCACTTTGTGAACACGAGTTGCCCATCCATGACCATGAGTGTCCTTGTGTAATTTCGTGACTTCAGCAATGATGATAAAGGATTCAACGTGAACTTGAGCTAGAGACAAGTTCGGATTTCTTCGTGGCCTATTGAGCGATAGGAGAGAGTTCCTACAAACACATTAATGAAAGCAGTCATATTCATCCGTTAGATTTAAAAAAGAAAACACAGCGCCGGAATACCTTCTGTCTTCACCCCTCCCCTATCTTAGATGTCTCAATCCCATCTTAGCGTGCTCTCGATTGGAGAGAGTTCAAGTATGCCGGGCCGAGTCCACATGGCAGTTAGGATTAGCAGATCTACGGGCATTTTGTTCATAAATTAGATCTCTAAACAAGTTTATTAACCAGATTTACAACTACGTTAAGATATTATAAACTGATTCACCATATAAATATTCTGTTTTAAGACAGCGTAATTCTATATGTAGGTCACATTTAAGTCTACATCGTTTCTCTTGAATAATTTTCTGTTTGACATTGCTTTCAAGTACTGATATATCTTAAAGTCATATATTATTTAATATATTTGTCTCTTGATGTGTCATTTTGTGTTAGAAAGTGATAGTCTGTAGTCAATTTAATGTAAAGAAAATACTGAAAAATACAATGACATAATCTTACCATAATTTCATTATTGTCAAATTATTATCCATTAGGAATTATGCACCCAACCAAAGCAGTATCTATGTAATTATTGAGATGGAAACACATTACACAAAATAAAGATTGTATAGATTGATGTTGACCTGGTTGGCGAGTTGGTATAGTGCTGACCTTCTATGCCCAAGGTTGCGGGTTCGATCCCGGGCTAGGTCGATGGCATTTAAGTGTGTTTAAATGCGACAGGCTCATGTCAGTAGATATACTGGCATATGAACGAACTCCTGCGGGACAAAATTCCGGCACATCCGGCGACGCTGTTATAATCTCTGCAGTTGCGAGCGTCGTTAAATAAAACATAACATTTAACATATAGATTGATTATGTAACATTACTAGAGAAAGGTTCAAAACGAAAACTTACTGACAGAATTCGATATGGAAATCATATGTAACAAAAGATAAAAATACGAAGAGAACACCACTATCAAGGAAGGCATAAAATCTTTAACTGTATTTTAAATATCAATGAATGGAACAATATCATTATTGGATGACTGAAAGCTTCAATCGAACAAACAAGCAAATGAATTATAACTTCTAATGATGATGATGATGATGATGATGATGATGAGGAGGAGGAGGAGGAGGAGGAGTAGTAGGAGGAGAAAGAAGAGAAAAATGGTAGTGATGGTGGTGTTGTTGATAATTGTGGTGATTGTTGTGATTTTGTGATGGTAGTGGAAGTCGTCTTATTTACTGATAGTGATATATTTTGTGCTGCTGATCCTAATAGCAATTAATATTGTAGGAATTGTGACAATGACGAAGACGATGATGGTATTGATGCTGACGGCAATAATCACGACTTCTATGATGATGATGATGATGATGATGATGATGATGATGATGATGATGCATGATCGATCTGCTTACAAGTTTAACAGCCGACATGCCGAAGAAAAAAGTACCACAAAAGATTTATTGAAGAAATGGTTTCTGAAGACAAATTAGATTTAATAAAAATGATGATGGCTTGATAACATTTATTACTTTTAATTATTTTCATTTATATCGTATTATTAAACCAGAAAAACCTCTAAAGTGTAATTTTTACTGCATATATTTATATTTTTGGGGCATATTTTAACAGTTTTTACAGCATATTTTCAGTTTTTTAGTGCATAAAGTTCTGACTATGGTAACTATGGTGTCTATGATGAGGAGATGACAGATACACTGTAATGTATACGCAAAAGCTGTAATTCAGCGTCAGGAGATTAGCAAATGCTTTTATAGGGATTCTTATACGAAGTTTTACCGTCAGATAGCAGGAGCGTTTCATGCGGCGCAACATGTTGTAGGGCTATGTTTTGTCATATGCTACAGTTGATTACGTTTTCTGTGCGTGTCAAAATTACAGTTATTTTGCATAACCTAGTATAATTTAATATAATTCAATATTTTCTTACCTCATAATTTAATTTAATTTACAATAAATAATAACGTAAATTTGTATAATATTGAACGATTCCCCGAGATGGGTGGGGAAATCTGCAGTATGCAGAATATAAATACGAGTAAATTGAATGTTCATGAACCTAAACGAGAACTTTGAGAAAAATATGCACGAATAAAAAAATAGGAAATATGTCGAAAGTGAATATTTCCCTCTTTAATAATTAGTACTTAAGAACCGTACGCTAAAAAAAAAGGATATGCAGCCACCAATGTTTTCTTTTATAGGGAAGAGACTATCGACATTGAATTGCTTGTATTTTTTCTGTAGTTGCAGAAAGATCAAATTCAATTTTTAATAGGATGATATAATATGATCGCAATAGTATCACGATTAGTAGTGTGTTTTGTAGGTTAAGGACATGCAGTTTTGAATACTGTGTGGGATGATTTTGAAAATTTGAACTTAAAACATGGCTTTAATAATTAATTAGGGTACAATACATTAAAAACATTATTCACGAAATGGATTTCACTAGGGATCGTCCTGGATAATAAACATTCCAGTTTATCGAGAGTTTACTGCAGGCGTAAAATTCGGAGACTCCTACAACTACTGCATATAATCTAAGCTAACATAGCTCGCTGTCGAGGTTGCGTATGTTTTTATTAATTTTTCTTTTTCCTCTTCCAAAATGAAACTATAGTCAACAATTCCTTACTTGAAGTAGTTACTTTTATTTAATAGCTAGCACTTTCGAGGCTCAATTTTATTACATATATTTTTTAAGGTTTAAAGCATATATTCAGAATATTTCGGGACCTGATTGAAGACAAAAAGCTTTCCCCGGTTTTTACATATAGGAACATAACAAAAATTTGCTATTTTTAGTTGTTTTTAAGAGTATTTATTATACCAATACACTACGTATATCCTCAATGTTTATATACCGAAAAACAAATGCACACGCAAAGCGCATCCCTCATAGTACACATGCGCTATCTGTTGGTGCTAGTTCAGGATATCCATATTATATCCCACAACCCGAAAAGGTCAAATGAATGAACATGCTGTGGCAAGTTTTGTCCAGGTAATACCACGTTTCACTATTGTTCTATATTCATTTGATAACTCACAGTTATTCTTACCACCAAATACAGAAAGGAACTAAAGTCTACTGTATCTTAATAATAGAATCTCAAATGACCAACGCTATGAAACTTCGGGTAACAAATTTCAAGGAAATCCCCCAACAGCTGGAGCCAACGCATGTCAGCAGATACAACGTATATCCGTCTGTCAATTCTACGAGTTTAACTAATCTCTTGTTCATAGGTTTTTATTATGAAATTGAATTTCAATAGTTATGACATCCCGGAACTACATTCAGTATAAAATACACGTTTGAAATAATAAAAAACAGACATCTGCTGTGCTTTATTCCTAATACGGCACATTCCCCACACTAGTTTTACAGTCCCTCTAGTAATAGCTAAAATAAATCTAAATATTAATAACATTACAGTCAGCCCGCAATAATGGAGACTGGTCATTCCAACTGACGGAAGTATATTATGAGTGTATTTGTAGTACAGAATGAAATACACACTACCGGGAATTAAAATAAATAGGGAATGCAAGTGTATTGTGAATGTAAAATAATCTAATTACTAGTTATCCAAAAGCAGTGTACGCTATTTTCGAACAATATGTGCGTGCATACGTATAATGTATTTACACAATCAATTCTATATAAAAAAGAACGACAATTTATATTCAGGAATTTAATCAGCAGAAAACAATAGTTTGTAAGTATAATAATAAATAAAACAATAAATACTAAAATAATTTCATTACAATCGCGAGAAAAATCGAATATTACAGAAAACACTTGGCCAACAGTTATTTTGTCTTCGTAAATCTCCTTTAATCTTTTTGGAATTGAACATATGTTCCATTAAGGTGTTAGGTACAGCTTACAGCAGTAAAAAAGTTTGGAAATATTCAACATTTCTTTCCTCCATTAATGTATCTTGTACAATAATGAAAATTGGTATTATTGCCGCGCTCTCATGGTTAACATGTCGGCATCATACAATAACATGCGGTGTGCTTTTAAAACATAATTTTGCCGACCGATTGTTGCTCTGTAGGTTTCACTCTAAGCGTCACGTTGTCACGTCTACTTCCTCGATAAGAATAAGCACTAGTTTGTTATATTGCGACGTTGACATTCTTAACTCTTAATAATAACTCTTTAATAATAATTTTAATCACATACCTTAATGTTCGTCCTCAGCACAAGACATTGCAACCTCTGTTTTAGTCCATGTGGATTACACAAGTAGGTGTCATTTAATAATGGAAGCAGCTTATTGGTTGCAATATTGAAATTGAGGCGAGTGATTGGAGCGGCGACATAAGAAATTGAAAACAATAATACAATTAAATTTCAAAGACCTGCCGAATGTTATGCACGAGGCCGCTCAAAGACCTGCCGAATGTTAACCATGAGAGCGCGGCGATAATATATTATGTAAAACACTCTCCTTCTGCTATATGAAAAAATATTTTTACGATTAAAAAAAATGATTTATACTATTTTTTTAATTCAAAATGGTGGCAGTTTACTGTGCAGTAATGAATTCATAACTCATAAACTTGTTAACTTGTTAAATTTTCATGTTGTCTGCCTTTTATTTTATTGCTGAAACTCATGTTTACAATATCATGCTCTTTTAACTACATTCTTAATAAATTATATGTTTTTTTTACTTTGTATTAGAAGAAAATACTGATATTTCATCACTTTTCTAAGTAAATGTATTTTTTATCAGACAATCTACCAAAGGTAGAAAAGTGATCTTTCATCATATTGTAGTTAACACATGTATAAATACACACAAAAAATTGCATCACAGAATGTTGGATAGTTTTTGAGTTATGTGGGAAACGCTTCATCACTGCACAGTGAAATGAATTTTGAAAAAAAAAAAAATGTAAATAATTTTTTTCAATCGTAAAAACATTTTTTTCTTTTACCACAAGGACAGTGTTTTATACATACTAATTTTCGTTATTGTACAAGATACAGTAATTGAGGAAAAAAATGTTGAATGTTTTCAAAAATTTTACTGCTGTACGCTGTACGTAACCCCTTAAGTGAGAATCGATTACCTTACAGGACTGGACAGGACAATTATAAAATAACCCGCATTTTTTACTAAAATATAAATCACTAGCCGTACCCGTGCGCTCCGCTGCACCCGTTAGAAATAAATATAAAGTAATTACATAATTAAAATAGGACATTTGATCCAGGGAACATTCGTGTTTGATAGAAGGATAAATCGTTTAATATGTTGCTTAATTTAAATTGCATCCAAATAATTAAAATGCGATCATTTTGGTCCAGAGACACTCATTTGGTGCAATAATTCCTTTAACATGTTTCTTAATTTTTATTCCATGCAACCATAGCTTAATGAAGATTGACATCATTTAGATTTAATGTGTATATTTTATTTTACTTGTTATAGGTTTCCATTGAATTATGGTAATAACTTAATTTTAACCCTTTTTTCTACGTATTCAGTAAATGGCGCTTGGCCCACTATGGTTCTGAACCCTTCAAATAAATTATATTATATTATATTATATTATATTATATTATATTATATTATATTATATTATATTATATTATATTATATTATATTATATTATATTATATTATATCAGAAGTTACTGTAATAACATTACAGCATTATGTCTATCTAGAGAAACTGGACTTTCCAATGGTGAAATAATAATTAATTATACAAATCGGTTAATTTAGTTCCGATATTACTTCATACAAACACAGAAACATTCTCTGTAGGCTGTCTTTCATAGCTTTCGATTGTTGCTGTCCAAGGCCCCTTATAGACGAAGTCATTTGTTTTTTAATTCATTACACGGCCTTAGATGGCAGTTATTTTAATTTTAAAACTCATTTATCTCATTAAATATCAGTACTATCAAAATTTTTCAAGGAATAAAACTTATCGCAAATTATTTTTAAAAAACTTTTGTTATGTAATATTTTTCACAAAAATCAATAATAAGCGAGATATTTCGATTTATTTAATTCAGGTCCCCTTATAACCCCCCCTTTTAAATAATGTATTTTGAATGTAATATAGCCTAAAATCTAAGTTACAACGAACTTAATTTATATTCCAATTTTCATCGAAATCCGTTCAGCCATTATCGCGTGAAAAGGTAACAAACATACATACAGACAGACAGACAGACAGACAGACATACAAACAAAAATTTCAAAAAAGTGATTTTCGGTTTCAGGGTGGTTAATTATATATGTTAGGACCAATTATTTTTGGAAAATCGAAAATTACTAGAAAAATTTCAGCTACAGATTTATTATTAGTATAGATTAGAGAAAGAATCAATTTTTGCAATTTGACTTCATTAATTCACTAGTTCTACTTACTTAATTTATCTAAATTAATTAAGTCTCTGTACATGGTACACAGAGTTGGTACATGAATGAGTGACGAATGATTAAATTATTTGCGACAAAGGGTGACGAGTTTGATGCTCAAGTGTATGGTGATAGACGAGATGAGCAAGTAAAGATTGAAGCTGCCGATTCATTGCAAGAGTAATGAGTGTGTAAGAAATGAACGGATAAATGACTGATAAGTAAGTGTATAAAGTAAGTGAATGAGTGACGAAACAGGTATACAAGTAAATGTATGACGAGCGAGTCCATTGTTACGTAATACGTTAAAAGAGTAAGTGGCGAGTGGTTATGTAAATGACGAGTAATTGTATGAGTGGCAAATGAATATATTTTCGGTAGATAAATGAGTGAGTGTAAATTTTTGTGTGTAATAATAAGTGAATGGATAATAAGTATATGTACGAGTAGATGAGAAATGAGTGTACGGGTCACAAGTGAGTATATATGGGATGCAACTTGTGAGTGAGTGAGTGAGTGAGTGAGTGAGTGAGTGAGTGAGTGAGTGAGTGAGTGAGTGAGTGAGTGAGTGAGTGAGTGAGTGAGTGAGTGAGTGAGTGAGTGAGTATTCTTATCAGTTACGAGTGCGAGATGAGTGACAAGTCAGATTTCCTCCTCAGTTTATTTATCTATGGGAAATTGGTTCTGTATAAATTTGCGTCCTTTCGCAGCTGAGTTGCTTGAAGCGTTAAAATCAAGTAAAACTTTAAAGTATTTCACTGTTGTGGTTCTAATGCAACACTAACAATCAGAATGGTATCTAACACCAGACACATTTCAGGATTTTTCAGACTTTAAACAATAGTGTAAAATGTCCATTCATCCATTACAAATTTATCACGTTATATTTCAGTCGCTTGTTCATAACAAGACCTTACATTGGAACACGTGCGTTGGGGATAGCATCTGCACCTGAGAAGTCATTGTGTTGTACAACCTTTTATTCTTTACTATATAATACGAGTCACGTTATAGAAAAACGTAACTTACTTTCAATTTGTATTACAAAGAATAAGTTCGCATCCACTACGTTCTCCCTTAGCATTTACCTATATATAGAGACTTTACATAGTTCATTTTAATTAAAAATTGCATGTTCTTTTATTCTATATGATTTCGAACAAATGACTTAACAGTAACTTAGCTGAATCATCTATCCTACATATGCATAATTTTTTACATGTTTAATACATATGGAATTATGGAGTTTAAAAAATCATAATCATAGTTTTACCACAAAATCTTAAACACAGTATACAAACTTTATTGGAAATGAATAAAGTATCATGCCAGCGTTTAAAAAAATGTATTTAGCTAAGTAGAGTGTGAAAAAATATTTTAAATTACATCTTATATAGATTGTTCGGAATCTGTATTAAATTTAATGCATGGAAACATCAAAATTTCTTTCATATGACAGAGTATTATTTCAAATACCGGTACTAATAAAGTTTATTTCAACGGCCTTAAACTTTTACTAAATATACAGAGCGGAAGTGAGGTAATCCTGCAGATTCACAGGATCGATAGGGTACACTAAAGTGAATAGAAAACCTGTATTACATTCTGAGATTAAATGCACGGTTAATTATAAAATTGAATTGGAAGTTTCAATAATTTGGCAATATCGCCTCTAACACACTGCTCTTTCTTCTTGTAATAGGTACAGATGTAAGAGGTCAACGAACTCAGGTCTGTCTGCCTTAGTGAACTACCTCCCATCTTCCTTTCTGGCTACAATGTTGCAATGTGGTTGCATTTTTCATTAGCTTGAAATTAGTGGTTTTTAATTAAATATACACGAAAACCGTCCATGCTATTCAAATACGCCAGAGGGTAACTTATTCTTTATTCAATTTTCTATCGATATGGACAAAAATAACAATCTCACAAGCAATAGTCACCGAATAAGAGGGTGGTAAATATTTGGAAAAAACATTTTTTTCTGAGGAAACTATGAACTTTTCACCAATATGGTATTACACGTTTTTGTTACATACAACATGAGCTATTCACTCTGAAAATCTGTAGGGTTATTTCATTATTTCACTTTCATCCTGTATATATTCCTGTAGAGCAAACTAAGTAACTAAACAAAACACTTAATACCATGTACAGAAAAATCATTCAAATGAATCAGCACCGAAAATACCGACTTCTAAGCTCAAAATCGTTCATAATGTTTCTCCTCACTCAAGGGAAAAGAACAGAAATCCTAATTTAAAAATGGTTATGTGAAAAAATGACGACTTGACACAATGTATGTGATTTGTTCAGTCAAATGCACTCGGATAGAAATAACGTAATCGTCAGTTTCTAAAATAATGCAATAAATAATTTAATGAAACATGAAACGTAAAAAATTCATAAATGATCCAGCTTTCCAAAAAATTACGAGAAGACGATTTTTTTTCCAAAGGAATGAGTTATATGTAACATTAAAACTGAGATGACTTTTGTCCCAACTCTTAGCAGTAGTAATTCTCCGGAAATTACGGATTACATTTCTATATAATTTCATCACAATTACTTAACAACCTTTAAACTCAAGCAAAAAGTAGTAGACTGATGAAATTATAACTGGAATGAAATGTAGAGTCATTAATCAAATTTATAGTCTGTTAATGTAATGTGGGCTGCAAAAATTAATACCCTGCAATCCGCACAATGGACGTACTAAAACGTTCTCCCGCTTTATTTCCTCGGAAATGGATTTGTTCCGGCATGCGTAACAATGCAAGCAGTTTCTCTGCTGCAGATATGAACAAAAGCAGCATAAGATAAATGTTTGACTGTGAATAGATTCGTACTATGACAGATTGCTGCGTCGGTAAGTCCCATTCATTTCACGTTCTCCACTTTTGGCTATTTCCAATACAGCTCTCTGCTCTCCAAATGTTGTTCCCTTGCTACTTCCTGAAATAAATTTTGAAATAGGGGTCGTGCCAAACACCCTCTAAAATTCAAAGTAGTTATACGTAGAGACAATACAGTTCCTGAACAAGCATCTTACTTCCAGTTTTTAGGATGTATCGTAAATGTTACACAAAGATTTACATCACGAACCACGGTTATGTTCTGTATGGCAAACTGCAATAACAACCAAGATGAGATGAGACGAAAAAGAGTGTATTTTTACGTAAAATAATAGCTTTGCCAGTTTTACATAGAGATGGCCGATATTTCACAAACCGATATTTTGTCACAGGTATTTTTTGTCACAGATAAACCTGTGACTGATGACGCGAAATATCTGTGACAAATATCGCTATCGAAATCTGCTCCGTATTCAGTAGGTGGTGTTGATTCAGTACTCTGTGACTGATATTTCCTCCTCTACGTCTTGGGTTTGCGCATGCGCATGATACAATAACAGCAATCGGGCGGTGATATGATTATTTTTTCGTGATATTTTGTTCAATATTATTTTTTGCAAAGTGATGCTTTGTTGCAAAATTATTAGCGGCATTATAATAATATAATCATCAGTCTGACATTTTGTTTTCATAGTCTGTATATATGTTTTATAAATGTTTTACGTATTCCACGAGATCTTTACATTTTCATATAACTGTGAATTTATATTAACTTACATGTATTTTCATCTCAGTTTTTACATAGTAACAATATTTTTTTTCAGTTATACTTTTAATTACAAACAGAATAGTTAAATGAGCCTACAACATTATTTTAATAACTTTACCTGTACTTCTGTCATTTATGTATGAAATGATGAAATGATTAGCCTAAAAAAAAAAATGTCCCGTTAAGGGCAAAGGCCTCCTCCTATAGAGGGAGAGCTCTATTTGTCTCACGCGGTGAGCTACTCCGCGTAAGAGTGGAATTGTTCACTTGGTTCACATTCTGCACACTTTGGTATTGTTCGCTTGTTTCTGTCGCACTGGTTTTAGTCGCTGTTCACTTGTCTTCTTATGTTTCTCCAGTCTTCCCTATGTCTTGCTCTGCTTGACCAATGGCTTCCTACTCGTTCACTGAAGAGGTCGGCCCATCTTCGTCTTGGTCTTCCGGGTGATCTCTTGCCAATGCAGGGATCCCATAGTGTGACTTTCTGCGTCCATCTTTCGTCTCTAAGTCGTGCAACATGGCCTCCCCACTTCCATTTGGTGTTGGTGGCTTGCAGTGCTGGATCTTTAATTGCTGCCATCTTTTGTAGCACTTCGTTTGGAACTCTGTCCCTCAGTGATAAGCCTAGTATCTTTCTCAGCATCTTTCTTTGGCATATTTGGAGACTGTTACGAAGTTTGGCAGTAAGAGACCACGTCTGGCACCCATATAACAGTACAGGAGTTACGCAGGTCTCCAATATTTCTACTCTGAGTTTCTTGCTGAGTGTTCCCTCCAGTATGATGAACTTGAGACATTTATGTATGATCCAGTTTTAATGTATAGCTCTAACACGAACAGTGCATCTTAGTATTAATTAAAATAATTAAACTTAAAATAAAATTATTTGTAATATGTTCATTATGTTGTTTATGGTTATTAACTCTTAGGAAATAGCGCAGTGCTTCCTAACATTGGTACTCATGTGGAGTGTTATTCACCTCAATTAATAGGCCTAATCAATGTTCTAAACTTGATATTTAGTGATATTTGTCTAGATATTGTTAAAATCATCAACTTGCAAGTCATTTTCAACTTTTAAATACAACAATATGGGGTAGTTAGCAAAAAAATTGGCAATTTTATAAATTCCAAAAAGATCCGACATCTAGCAGACGCTGTTCCATCAAATCATTCTCATTGCCCTTGCACACTTTTAAAATAGGCCTACACTTACACACAGACGAGATAATTAATTACATTTGAAAATAAGGGGTATCAAACGTAAATCATGTTAATTTACTCTGTGTCACTGAACGTTATGCTCTTTCGAATTTTCGAAGCATTTCTCACAAGCCGACAACAGTACCTATAGTATTAAAACCGAATGAAACAAAACTGGCTAATACGGTGGGCAACTTATTTGGCTAAACTAACTAAACTAACCTTAAGGTAGTTTTCTTCTTAAATAATTGAGGTTAAGTTTTGTAATTGATTTTAGATAGATATTTGCTCATATCTTGTACCTGAAGATGCCCCGTGAGGGTGAAAACGTTAATACTAGAACTTAATAAGATGTAAAACAAAAATTGTTTGTTTTATATAATTATTAGTGTCTAATCCATAAGATTGAATAAACATTTGAATTTATTGACATATTAGTATTTAATTTTGTTCGATTTTTATGAATTTTAGCCATGTATACGTCCGTGTATATTTTACGCAAAAATAATAATATGCGTTACAAGAGCGGTATGTTGAAGTTTTCATGTTGGGGGAAAAGTTTGAAAAAGCGAAACGTAGTTGAGGAATTTCTAATTAGTTGCAATGAAATCTCCATCTTGGTTTCTGTTCAATGACGGCAAATTTGAAAAACAAAAATATCTATCTTCAACATTGTTGCTTTAAAACGTTTTCTGTGTTTACTATACTCCAGCAGGCCGTGATACACATCTGTCTTTTTTTTTTGCCGCAGTCTATAAATGCGAACTTAAAACAAACGGCTTCCTTAATGTTACATGCATCACGAAATGCAGTAACTTTAGTGGAGTTGTAGAGTTTACTTAATTTTTGCAAACATTTAAAACCAATAATTAACAGTGCAATTTAGGTGAAATTGCAGTGGTAAGTTTCCAATTTATAATTATTACTATATTGAACGTCTCTAAAAATAATATGTTAAAAGCCTAAAGCAGTAAAATGAATATGTCGCTTAAGCGGTAAGAAGAGGGAAATTGTTATGTGTGTTCGGTTGGGAATACTGAATGTGGAATTTTAGACTTACCGCGGGTTGTTTTTGTGCGGAAACCAAGCAAATACGCACGATCTCGCACAAAAGTACTTTTATGCTACAAAATACTTTGTCTTATACTTCGTTTAATACATTTCATGATTAGTATTTATCACCATGTTACATTTCTTATATTATCCTTTTAATGTGATCTATGTTATTCTCAAATATGAGGTTAAGTTTTGTAATTGATTTTAGATAGATATTTGCTCATACCTTGTACCTGAAGATGCCCCATGAGGGCGAAAACGTTAGTACTAGAACTTAATAAGATGTAAAACAAAAACTGTTTGTTTTATATAATTATTAGCGTCTAAGCCATAAGATTAAATGAACATTTGAATTTATTGACATAGCCTATAGTATTTCATTTTGTTCGCTTTTTATGAATTTTAGCCATGTATACGTCCGTGTATATTTTACGCAAAAAAGTACTTTTATGCTACAACACAATGCTTTGTCTTACACTTCGTTTAATACATTTCATGATTAGTATTTGTCACCAAGTTACATTTCTTATATTATCCTTTTAATGTGATCTATGTTATTCTCAAATATGAGGTTAAGTTTTGTAATTGATTTTAGACAGAATGTTATGTTTTATTTCACGACGCTCGCAACTGCAGAGGTTATATCAGCGTCGCCGGATGTGCCGGAATTTTGTCCCGCAGGAGTTCTTTTACATGCCAGTAAACCTACTGACATGAGCCTGTCGCATTTAAGCACACTTAAATGCCATCGACCTGGCCCGGGATCGAACCCGCAACCGTGGGCATAGAAGGCCTTTTAGATAGATATTTGCTCACACCTTGTACCTGAAGATACCCCATGAGGGCGAAAACGTTAGTACTAGAACTTAATAAGATGTAAAACAAAAATTGTTTGTTTTTATTAGTGTCTAAGCCATAATATTAAATAAACATTTGAATTTATTGACATATAGTATTTCATTTTGTTCGATTTTTATGAATTTTAGCCATGTATACGTCCGTGTATATTTTACGCAAAAAAAGTACTTTTGTGCTACAACACAATGTTTTGTCTTACACTTCGTTTAATACGTTTCATGATTAGTATTTGTCACCATGTTACATTTCTTATATTATCCTTTTAATGTGATCTATGTTATTCTCAAATATGAGGTTAAGTTTTGTAATTGATTTTAGATAGATATTTGCTCATACCTTGTACCTGAAGATGCCCCATGAGGGCGAAAACGTTAGTACTAGAACTTAATAAGATGTAAAACAAAAATTGTTTGTTTTTATTAGTGTCTAAGCCATAAGATTAAATAAACATTTGAATTTATTGACATATAGTATTTCATTTTGTTCGATTTTTATGAATTTTAGCCATGTATACGTCCGTGTATATTTTACGCAAAAAAAGTACTTTTATGCTCGACCATGCCGAAATGTAGTAATTATACACCTGGTAGCAGCCCTTTAATGGACCTCATTAAAGTACACCTATTCATTAAAGTTCAGGTGTTCCACCAATCAGAAAATACCATTGTAGCAATATGAAAGCGCAAGTATCGATTATTCTCGGATATGCAGTTTCTCGGACAAAATCAATACTTTCGCGTCTGCGCATATCTCACAATTTACGAGGTATTGCACAAGGTCAGTTCCGCTCCTCAGTCAGATAAGAATAATATGGATACTTATGAATAATTTCAAGTTAGAAATATGATCGAGCATAAACAGTCGTATGAAACTTGACTATAATGGTAATTAAGACGCTCGTATGAAAATTATGAAACTCGCGTCTTAATTACTACCATTATAGGCTCGTTGCATAATGTACTATTATGCTACATCACAATGCTTTGTCTTACACTTCGTTTAATGAGAAATACTAATGTTGATGTAAATGAGGGGTTGGAAAGCAATGGTGGATCGTTAATGTTTAGGTGAGGGGTTTGGACTTTTTCCATTGCTGGTTGTCACAATCAAAAATTAAGACACAACGTTTCGAAGGGTGGTTCTCCCTTCGTCTTCAGGTGGAAGGAAGGAGAGAAGAGAAAGAACCTACTGTTGGGATCGTTACGTACAGCTATTCTGCATGACTGATCGTTGATTCCTGGCTTCAGTGGAGAAGACGAAGACGAAGGGAGAACCACCCTTCGAAACGTTGTGTCTTAATTTTTGATTGTGACAACCAGCAATGGAAAAAGTCCAATCCTCTCACCTAAACATTAGAAAAATACTAAACTAAACGAGACAGCAAACCGAGAGTTTTGCTCCAAAAATTCGGAAATATTAAAGGATTATCAAAATGGTATTCTCAAAAGCGTGTCATCTCCTCGTAAGTTATGGTATTTGAATTATTTTTGCGTATAAAAACACTTTCACCCTGAGTGAGTATCGGAATTTTCCAGAGATAGAGTAAAGCAAGATCCTCATTGACCCACAAGTGTAGCCGCAATCGCTCTGCATAACACCCTGCCTTGCGTTCACAGTAAATGACCGAGATATGACTTCGAGCAAAAACACTTCTCCAGTCGTGTTGGCTCATTCTGCCCCACTTCCATCGCCTCAAGTCCCCGCAGAGTACCTTCTGACGTTCAGAAGTTAATTTACACTGCGCTTGCAATATCCTGTGCAAATTTTACTCCGCAGTTCCAACCTGTAGCGGCGTGCAGTTAAAGGTCCACGTTAAAACGCGCGTGATCGCAAGTCCTAGTTTCAGGTCCTATCACGTGTCTACTTCCGTCAGACACGGCATGTCAGAAGAGTTACCTAGAGATTTAATTGTAACTCCACTTCCTGTAAACAATTCCCCAAATGTGCTTCTTAAAAGTCTATGACATACATTCTATCCCTGTGATGGAAAATATCAAGAGAACCTTAATAGAAATATAAACTGATTTATTTTCTAAATCGTCCCAACAGTTCTTTTAATGTACGATTATTCTTAGTAAAGTTGGTAAAGTCTTCAACCACTTTGTTCCTTTGCGTTTAGTTTTCCCAGAAATATTAAATTTACAAGACAATTTTTATTCCATTATCTTTTAAACTTACGTGGATGATGTGAATATCTTGGGAGAAAATCTACATACTTTTATAAAAAAAAAACACGCGAATCTTACTTAAAGCAAATAAAGATATAGATTTGCAGGTATATCCCTTAAAAACAAGGTATATTATTAGGCTATGTCTCGTGACCAGAACATAGTACGAAATGTAAATATAAAAATTGGAAACTTATCCTTTGAAAAAATGGAAAAATTCTAATATCTTGGAGCAACAGTAACAAATAGGTCTATAAATGACACTCGGGACGATATTAAAAGCAAAATTAATATGGGAAATCTGCTATCATTCGGCTGAGAAGTATTTGTCATCTAATCTGCTTTCAAAAAAATTCAAAATTAGAATTCATAAAACAGTTATATTACCGGTTGTTCTGTATGGTTGTGAAACTTGAACTCTCACTTTGAGAGAGGAACAGAGATTAAGGGTGTTGGAGAATAAGTTGCTGAGGAAAATATTTGGAGCTAAGAGGGATGAAGTCACAGGAGAATGGAGAAAGTTACACAACGCAGAACTGCATTGTCTTCTTGACCTAATATAATTAGGAACATTAAATCCAGACATCTGAGATGGGCAGGGCATGTAGCACGTATGGGCGAATACAGAAATTTGTATAGTGTGTTAGTTTGGGGACCTGAGGGAAAAAGACCTTCGGGGAGGCCGAGACGTAGATGGGAGGATAATATTAAAATGGATTTAGGGTGTTTGGATATGATGTTACGGACTGGATTAATCTTCCTCAGGATAGGAACCGGTGGCGGGTTGGCTTATGTGAGGCCGAAAAAGATCTTCGGGTCATCTGCTCAAACGATGGAGTGAAACCGTAACATGACACAGGACCTAGTATGGAGAAGAGAAGAATATTTATTCAAGAAATTTCGAAACGCTCTGTATGTATTATTACCAGGGAAGTTTATATTTATGGGAAACAATTAAGGAAATGTTTTCAAGTGATTGCAATATTAACTTCGTACACACATTTGTATTTATATGTTTATCAAAATTCATAATGCTTTTTTAAACTAATTTATATAATAACAACAACAATAAAAATAATAATAATAATAATTATTATTATTATTATTATTATTATTATTATTATTATTTAATTTGTTTCAGAATATAAAATAAGCCTATATTCTCTAATTTAAATAAATCCTAAAATATTATTTATCTATACGTTATCTGAAATTCTCGTTTAAAATAAGAGATTCCAGGAAATTTATACCTCTTGTCAACTTCAGTTCGTAAGTAGGACATTTCATTTCCTATCCTAAAAAGTTGACTCAACATTGGGACAAAACCGTACAGGTAAATTCTCAGACTTCGACTCAATAACTCAATAATGAGGAATAGCTCGTACAATAAGAAGGAAGACTCCAATCACTGTGTTAGCCCGATAACTTTGGAGTAGATCCAATTTTGTTCCATCAAATGAAAGAGCGTAAAGCAATTACGTCCCGACTCGGTTTTAATTACACTTTAAAAACTTTCTTTGTAGGCAAACACATGATCCGAATGCTTTTTGTTTCAAAAAGACCGACAAAAGGAAATTGAAGCAAGTGTGAGTCTTTTATCTCAAATTAGTCTATTACAGAAGTAGGTCAAAATACGAGTTAAAAATTGGGTCAGCGTCTAAGTGTTTTCGCATGAAATAGCATCTTAAAATGTATTGATAAAACATTGTAACAACTTTAATAAGAATATTAATCTCTTTGCAGTATAAACTGAAGTTCTTTTTGCGCCAGATTAATAGCTGCATGACCCCTTTTACTTTTCTTCAGAAACCCGAGAAAGCATATGGTTCTGACATTCCTGTTTTTATAATGCTTGAGACGGGAACTGAATATCTGTTTCCGCAAGTGTTTGAATGTTCTTCTTACTACTTGGCAAACTTGTTTATTAACAACAGAAAACAAACACCAGCTCAGACACATTGATGGAAGAGATGGCCAAGAGCATTCCTGTCATAGTGAAATGCAGGTTAGAAATTGTTTAAAATGTATTATTAACGAGCAAGAATTTAGGTTAAAGTTAGCTTGCCAACTTATTTCGAAAGTACTACATATTTTAACATTCTTTCCGGGACAACATTCTAGATAATATTTTGACATGACATGACTTATGATTATTTGCTTTTATTCACTTGCACCTCTTTTAAGAGCAGACTGGATGACAAAAACTTCTCAAGCGAATAATAACAGGCATTTCCCATATTCATTCTACGTTTAATTTCCTCCCGAGTGTCATTTATATTTGAAGAGTCCACTGCAAGAATGATGGATGTCACTTTCTTGTCGAAAATGAACCAAGACTGTCAATGCATAGCTTAAGACATATAGAATGTACATACAGAGTTATATGGCATTAACACTGATAGTCATTGTCCAGTAATGATCGGAAAATCACAGTTAAGTTTTGAGAACTAAGCATTTCAAACTTTCAATTGCTTCTCCTGCAAAATGTATTCCAAATGATATCCATCATTCTTGCAGTGGACTCTTCATTTGTTATTATTGCTACAAGATATTTGAATTTTTCCACCTCTTCAAAGGATAAATTTCCAATTTTATATTTCCATTTCGTACTATGTTCTGGTCACGAGACATAATCATACTTCATCTTTTCGGAATTTACTTCCAAACTTTCTCTTTGCTTGCTTGAAGTAAAATTCTCGTGTTTTCTCTAATAGTTTGTGGATTTTCTCCTAACATATTCAGTCATCGGCATAGACAATATACTGAGCAAAAATTTAATATCTTCACAAAATTTGTAGGCCTAATATATCATAACTTGCTGGTGAAGTTACATGAGAATAAAATGTTTGCTTTGGAAAGTAAAGATTAATTTTTGGTCCTACAGAATATATCTGTTATGTCGACGCTAAATAACCTTGTAGTTGATACAGCGTCGTTAAATAACCAAGTAAAATAAAATAAAAATATCTGTTATGGTAACAATGATTATTAAGAGAGAAAAATTCGCTCCGGCGCCGAAGATCGAACATAGGGAAAAACACTAGAGGAGAGAGATTCGATCCAGTGCTGTGGATTGAACTTCGGCGTAGCTCAGTGGTTAGAGCACTTGGTACGTAGAACCAAAGACCCGGGTTCAATCCCCGGCACCAGAGCGAATTTTTCTCCTCTAATAATCTTTGGAAAGTATTGTAAGTGAGGCTAGGAGTTCCATCTCGGAGATTTTTGGCACGTTAAAATTTCTTGTTTTCGAACAAAGAGTGCCCCCGGAAAAAGTATGTATGGCCATTCCTTAACAAGAGCATTCTGCTTCTTAAGCACTGATTTTTCTGCAGATGTGTGATTACTCCGATCAGAGAAATAGAAATCAAACTCTAGCCTTGTTATGAAAAGTTTCAAAAACTTCATGCGGTTTGTTAAAACTTGTGCAGACAAATAACGAGTTAAAAGTGTTGGTTATTCAGAAACATACAAAAGCCAACAGTTTGACGCATATAGAGGCTTCATACCTCATACCAAATATAACGGGAATGTAATGCAAGTCCTCGATGTTATTCTCACATTGTCAATTTATCGTTAGCTTGCAGCATTTCTCGGAAATGGTGCTAATTAAATATCGAGATGATAAACGAAAACGTACGAGAGATTACATTAGTCTAATTTCCAGAAAGTTTGTCAGATTTAAAATATATCAAAGCATCGAGTGAATAATCTAGTGCGAGTTCTTATTTTGTAAACAATATATTATATTATGATTAATCCTCTCATTTTAATGTCATGTTTATGTTCAGAAATCAATTTCAATATTATCTGCGAAAACATTCAATTGTCTAAGGGTTGATAAATGTCATAATACTGGGAATGAAGAACAATGTCCAGGGGACGACACAATATTATATTCATAAATTTAGTAGTAATATCCCATTGTTTGATTTTAGGCCAATTTTCCAGGAAAACATTACGCGACATGTTATTCTCATCTTCTCTTCTACTCTACTACATTCCTCTCTACACATCATTCAATTTAAATTACAAGTTCATAAAACATTAATTTAATGAGATTAAATTGAACAAATTCCACGAATTTTAACTAATACGTTATCGTGTTAAATTAGCACACATTTTCCCTAATGAATATATTAACAGTTTTCTAAGCCAGAGACTCAGAGTGAATATCCGAAGAATCCATGTGGAATTTTTTTATGAACGAAGTCCCTGCCGGTGGAATTTCAATTAGACTCAAACCCACTAAATACGTAGTTAACATTGTTACTATTTAAGTCATAATGAATCTGGGAGAAAACAATGATACGTTATTCAGAAGACCTGTAATTTGGACTTTCTTCGCTGCTAGTGGGGAATCGATTTCACATTTTCAAGGTTTACTATCTTTGTCTTCAGGTGAACAAAGAGGAAAGGTTAGTCAAGTGGATTTAGCTATTAGTGACGATCCAACGAGCAGGAAACGCTGCTAGCCTCTTCTTTTTTTTCGCCAGAAGAGGAAAGTAGAACAAATCTTCTAAACGTTGTGAAACTCACTTACAATCGATAATGAAACTTAATTTTTACGGATTCCGAAATACTGTAGAATAAACTTTCTAGTCATACTGATAGTGTAGTATGATTTAAAATTATTTAAGCGTGCTGGTGGGTGACTTTTAGATTTTTGTCATGTATCATAGATACAGAAGTTATTCATAGATTTAAAAAAGGTATATGACTCGGTTAGGAGAGAAGTATTATATGATATTTTTATTGAATTTGGTATTCCCAAGAAACTAGTTCGATTAATTAAAATGTGTCTCAGTGAAACGTACAGCAGAGTCCGTATAGGCCAGTTTCTATCTGATGTCTTTCCAATTCACTGCGGGCTAAAGCAAGGAGATGCACTATCACCTTTACTTTTTAACTTCGCTTTAGAATATGCCATTAGGAAAGTTCAGGGTAACACAGAGGGTTTGGAATTGAACGGGTTACATCAGCTTCTTGTCTTTGCGGATGACGTGAATATGTTAGGAGAAAATCCACAAACGGTTAGGGAAAACACGGAAATTTTACTTAAAGTAAGTAAAGCGATAGGTTTGGAAGTAAATCCCGAAAAGACAAAGTATATGATTATGTCTCGTGACCAGAATATTGTACGAAATGGAAATATAATAATTGGAGATTTATCCTTCGAAGAGGTGGAAAAATTCAAATATCTTGAAGCAAGAGTAACAAATATAATTGACACTGGGGAGGAAATTAAAGACATAATAAATATGGGAAGTGCCTGTTATTATTCGGTTGAGAAGTTTTTGTCATCTAGTCTACTGTCAAATAAACTGAAAGTTAGAATTTATAAAACAGTTATATTACCGGTTGTTATGTATGGTTGTGAAACGTGGACTCTTATTTTGAGAGAGGAATAGAGATTAGGGGTGTTTGAGAATAAGGTTCTTAGAAAAATATTTGGGGGTAAGAGGGATAAAGTTACAGGAGAATGGAGAAAGTTACACAACCACACATCTTCACACATTGACATAATTAGGAACATTAAATTCAGATGTTTGAGATGGGCATGTATGGGCGAATCCAGAAATGCATACTTAAGGGAGGTGGGATATGATGTTAGAGACTGGATTAATCTTGCACAGGATAGGGGCCGATGGCGGGCTTGTGTGAGGGCGGCAGTGAACCTTCGGGTTTCTTGAAAGCCATTTGTAAGTAAGTATCATAGGTACAGAAACATCCAGCGTTATGGAGGACGTACATCTGCACAGTCATCAGGATAGGCTATGAAAGGGAATCTATCTGATCGATATGTTACCAGGAACTATTCTTCAGTCCACGATAAAGGGGAAACTATTCATTGGTTCTCTTCTTCAGGATTGGAGAGTTGCTCTTGATATTTGTATGTTACTGCATTTATATACGGTGCAAAACCAAAAAATCTCGCACACAGTAATAATAATAATAATAATAATAATAATAATAATAATAATAATAATAATAATGATTTATTTTAGCTGGCAGAGTTAAGGCCGTAAGGCCTTCTCTTCCACTCAACCAGCAAAAAGTATATATACATATGCATGAACTTACAAAGAATTCAACAATTTGATTTAGATGAGCGTTACATGTATACAAGAGTTATTTACGAATTAAACAACAAAATACTATGAACTATTAATTAAACACTGAAATAAACTGTGTAGCAGAATTAAACTAAAATACATAGAATGTTAATATATTTCAAATGATATTAGATAATAGAAAGAGATTATTATGGGACAATTTTGAAAATACAGCACAATCAGGATGATGTCTAAAGAAAAAAGTAACATTGTAGTCAGTGATAGTTTAAATCAGTATGATAGGAGTGAAATGCTAATAAGGTTATCTTTTAAGCTGTTCTTAAAGGTGTTTGTTGTCTTGCAGCCCCTAATACTTTGTGACAAGGAATTCCATTGACGCGAGGTGGATATTGTAAAGGATGAGGAATAACAAGATGTTCTATGAAGAGGTATACTTAGCGTGCCACAGATAAGTGATCTGGTATTTACGTCGTGGTTAGAGTATAGATAAGAGAAACGAGACGAAAGGTAATTGGGTGTTGAGGTGTGCAGAATTCGAAAGAGTAAAGACAAAGAGTGTAAAGTTCTGCGTTCTTTAAGTCGGAGCCACGAGAGACTTGCGAAGGACGGTGATATGTGATCATATCGTCGGATGTTGCACACGTATCTGACGCACATATTCTGAGCTCGCTGTAACTTGACTGACAGTTCAGAACTTAGGTCACTTAACAAAACGTCACAATAATCGAAGTGCGGCATTACTAGGGTTTGTACTAGGGTAAGTTTTAGTTGCTGGGGTAAGAAGTTTCTCAAGCGACTCAAAGAGTGAATGGAGGAACAGATTTTTTTTATCGTTTCTTTAACTTGAAAATTCCAAATTGAAAGTTTAACTATTGTGGCAGTTGCATGGCAATTGAAGTAGTGATATGATAACTGGTGGCACTGTCATGACAACTAAGTTGTGGCATAATAACAGTGGTAGCTACATGAAATAGGTGGCAGTGACATGACAGGTGGATTATGGCATGATAATTGATGACTTTTCATAACAATCTGTAACAGTGGCATAAAAGTTTATGGCAAAAGCATAAAAGTTGATGGTAGTACACAATAATTGATGACAATGGCATGACAACTAAGTTAATGGCATGGCAGTACTGGTGAGTGTATAAGAATTGTCGCAGTGACATGACAATAAGGGTATGGCATGATAATTCAGAGCAGTCTACAATTGATTGCATCGTCATGACAACTGGGACAATGACATGGAAATTGGGGCAATGGTATGATAATTTCGGTAGTGGCATGACAATTAGGGTACTATATTAGCATGACAACTGGGGTAATGCGTGACAATTGTCGCAGTGGCATGACAACTATGGCAGTAACATGTCAATTGGGGCAGTGGAATGACAATTATTAGGATATAGCATGGGAAAGCATAACAATTGAGGTAGTGGTATGACAATTAGAGTAGTGGGATAACGATTATGGTAGTGCACAACTGGTGGCAGTGCCATGATAATTGGTGCTGTGGCATGACAAATGGTGGCAGTGCACATTTGGGTGGCAGTGCACAACAATTGGTCGCAGTTTCATGACAACTGGGACAATGCTATGGAAATTGGGTTAATGGCATGACAAATTTAGAACAGTGGTATGGCAGTTTGGATAGTAGCATGACAGATGGGGTAATGCATAACAATAATTGGTCTCAGTGAAATGATAATTGGGGTAGCAGAGTCACAATTGAGATAGTGGCATGACAGTTACTGGGGTAGTAGCATGATAATTGAGACAGTGATATGACAATTATTGGGGTAGTAGCATGACAATTGAGACAGTGGCATGACAATTATTATGGTAGTAGCGTGACAATTGAGACAGTGACATGATAGTTATTGGAGTAGTAGCATGACACTTGAGACAGTGATATGACAATTATTGGGATAGTAGCATGACAACTGAGACAGTGGCATGACAGTTATTGGAGTAGTAGCATGACAATTGAGACAGTGACATGACAGTTATTGGAGTAGTAGCACGACACTTGAGACAGTGATATGACAATTATTGGGATAGCAGCATGACAACTGAGATAGTGGCATGACAATTATTATAGTAGTAGCATGATAATTGAGACAGTGGCATGACAGTTATTAGGGTAGTGGCATGAAAATTGAGACAGTGGCATGACAGTTATTGTGGTAGTAGCATGATAATTGAGACAGTGGCATGTCAGTTATTAGGGCAGTGGCATGACAATTGAGACAGTGACATGACAGTTAATGGAGTAGTAGCATGACAATTGAGATAGTGACATACCAATTATTATGGTAGTAGCATGATAATTGAGAGAGTGGCATGACAGTTATTAGGGTAGTGGCATGAAAATTGCGACAGTGGCATGACAGTTATTGTGATAGTGGCATGATAATTGAGACAGTGGCATGACAGTTATTAGAGTAGTAGCATGACAATTGAGATAGTGGCATGCCAATTATTATGGTAGTAGCATGATAATTGAGACAGTGGCATGACAGTTATTAGGGTAGTGGCATGAAAATTGAGACAGTGGCATGACAGTTATTGTGATAGTGGCATGATAATTGAGACAGTGGCATGACAGTTAATAGGGTAGTGGCTTGACAATTGAGACAGTGGCATGACAGTTATTGTGGTAGTAGCATGATAATTGAGACAGTGGCATGACAGTTATTAGGGTAGTGGCATGGCATTTGAGACAATGACATGACAGTTATTGGAGTAGTAGCATGACAATTGAGATAGTGACGTACCAATTATTATGGTAGTAGCATGATAATTGAGACAGTGGCATGACAGTTATTAGGGTAGTGGCATGAAAATTGAGACAGTGGCATGACAGTTATTGTGGTAGTAGCATGATAATTGAGACAGTGGCATGACAGTTATTAGGGTAGTGGCATGACAATTGAGACAGTGACATGACAGTTATTGGAGTAGTAGCATGACAATTGAGATAGTGGCATACCAATTATTATGGTAGTAGCATGATAATTGAGACAGTGGCATGATAGTTATTAGGGTAGTGGCATGAAAATTGAGACAGTGGCATGACAGTTATTGTGGTAGTAGCATGATAATTGAGACAGTGGCATGACAGTTATTAGGGTAGTGGCATGACAATTGAGACAGTGGCATGACAGTTATTGTGGTAGTGGCATGACAATTGAGACAGTGGCATGACAGTTATTGGGTTAGTAGCATGACACTTGAGACAGTGATATGACAATTATTGGGATAGTAGCATGACAATTGAGATAGTGGCATGACAATTATTATGGTAGTAGCATGATAATTGAGACAGTGGCATGACAGTTATTAGGGTAGTGGCATGAAAATTGAGACAGTGGCATGACAGTTATTGTGATAGTGGCATGATAATTGAGACAGTGGCATGACAGTTAATAGGGTAGTGGCTTGACAATTGAGACAGTGGCATGACAGTTATTGTGGTAGTAGCATGATAATTGAGACAGTGGCATGACAGTTATTAGGGTAGTGGCATGACATTTGAGACAATGACATGACAGTTATTGGAGTAGTAGCATGACAATTGAGATAGTGGCGTACCAATTATTATGGTAGTAGCATGATAATTGAGACAGTGGCATGACAGTTATTAGGGTAGTGGCATGAAAATTGAGACAGTGGCATGACAGTTATTGTGGTAGTAGCATGATAATTGAGACAGTGGCATGACAGTTATTAGGGTAGTGGCATGACAATTGAGACAGTGACATGACAGTTATTGGAGTAGTAGCATGACAATTGAGATAGTGGCATACCAATTATTATGGTAGTAGCATGATAATTGAGACAGTGGCATGATAGTTATTAGGGTAGTGGCATGAAAATTGAGACAGTGGCATGACAGTTATTGTGGTAGTAGCATGATAATTGAGACAGTGGCATGACAGTTATTAGGGTAGTGGCATGACAATTGAGACAGTGGCATGACAGTTATTGTGGTAGTGGCATGACAATTGAGACAGTGGCATGACAGTTATTGGGTTAGTAGCATGACACTTGAGACAGTGATATGACAATTATTGGGATAGTAGCATGACAATTGAGATAGTGGCATGACAATTATTATGGTAGTAGCATGATAATTGAGACTGTGGCATGACAGTTATTAGGCTAGTGGCATGAAAATTGAGACAGTGGCATGACAGTTATTGTGGTAGTAGCATGATAATTGAGCCAGTGGCATGACAGTTATTAGAGTAGTGGCATGACAATTGAGACAGTGACATGACAGTTATTAGAGTAGTAGCATGATAATTGAGATAGTGGCATGCCAATTATTATGGTAGTAGCATGATAATTGAGACAGTGGCATGACAGTTATTAGGGTAGTGGAATGAAAATTGAGACAGTGGCATGACAGTTATTGTGATAGTGGCATGATAATTGAGACAGTGGCATGACAGTTATTAGGGTAGTGGCATGAAAATTGAGACAGTGGCATGACAGTTATTGTGGTAGTGGCATGACAATTGAGACAGTGGCATGACAGTTATTGGGGTAGTAGCATGACAATTGAGACAGTGACATGACAGTTATTGGGGTAGTGGCATGACAATTGGGACAGTGGTAAGACAAATAGTAGCAGTATTACGGCTATTAGTGTAAGGCATAATAAATTGGTATAGTGCAATCACAATTTGAGCAATAGCATGACAATTGAGATGATGGTAGCGATATAACAATTAGTGATAGCGATATAACATGTAGTAATAATATAATAATAATAAAATGACTGGTGATTATAATGTAACATATGGTGTTAGTAATACACATTTCCGCGTATTTAATGCTATTGTTTATACTACAGATTACGTTACGGTACACCGCAGATTTTACTGTGTGATCATGCAAATCGAAAAAAATTACGACAGTGAAAATGTTCCCTGCCTTCTCCTCTTATAACTCTCTCCTGTTACCTTCCCCTTTGCTGTGTTTTGCGGGCTGTATTTTATGACATCTTTGCCGACCACCGGGTTAGAGTAATGCAACATTTGAGTGAAGTAATATTAAATTTGTTTTTAGTAATACAATAAAATTGGTTGTAGTAATGTATGTAGTGGCATTGGTTTCTGTTAGCGAAGGTTTGCAAGTAGTTGTAGCAGTGTTCCTCGGGGGAGGGAAGGGAGGAACGTCCTCCTCACATTTTTCTTCTTTTGAAACTAAATACCAAATAAAATATGTGCTTTGAAATTCAAGGAAGATTCGATAATTTTTAAGTTCACAGCTATAAGAAAACCTCGGTTGATGGAGTTTTAAACGATGGGCGCTCATGTGAAAACTGTGAGAAAGATGCGAGATTGTTTGTGTGGGGGAAAGCCAATCCATTCCTCCTTTACTGCAGTTAGCACACATAGACAACAGCGCACTAGCGGCCAGAGAAAGAAGCAGAGTTTTAAAGCAAGTAAATGAACGGAGAGGGAGGAGATCCTCCTCTGAATCAGCGAATGGGCGGCAATAGAAACCGACTGGTCGTGCAGCAAGCCAAAGTCAGTGGATATCCACGGACTCTGCAGCAAGCTCAATAACCCCTACCATCTAACGATCTTGCATACAACCAGACTATAACGAGGAGGCACAATAAAAGAGTTTTACCGCAACGCTATGAAAAATACCATATAAACTTTTTTTTAAATTATAAATCAAAAATTTTATTGATTGCACTTTATGTAGGCTACTATTCATGGCTTGAAACTTTCAAGGATATTTGAAAGTTAAAGTCGTGTTTATATAAAACAAAGAGGAAGTAGTTCTACGTTAGTATCGCAGATCTTTCTGGCCCATGAAATTCACTTCCGTCCATTGTGTACTAGACAGGGCAACAGCCAAGTTGTCAGTTTTGTACAAATATATTTGAAATTGAAAGTAAGTAGGTACTCCAAACTACATTATTTTTAACATAAAAAATTGGGCACCGGCAACTTTGAACAATAATGGTAGTATGACTTTATAAGAACTGATATTCTTCAAAAGCATGTGAAACTGAACTCGTAAAATGTACATGTGGCAACACAGACCACGTGAGTGAGTGCAGTATTCTCGCTTTCCTCAGATTATTTCCCATTCCCATTTCCGTGGTTCCGATTACGTGTTAGTTGCTATAGTCTCTTCCAACACGTGTGATGCTGTAGTGTGCTCGAAAAATGCTGCTAGGTGAATTTCCTTGTAATTGTTAATTTGTGCAATTATTCAACAATGAATGGAAGTGAAAACATTATATTTTATGGAAAATTTAGGAAACTCAGTTTACAAGAACAGATTATTGATATACAGACGGGAAGGCCAACCCCAACACTACTTGGTCTAACATGTGTGCATGTTGGCTAATTTGTAGCATGTTTCATTCAAGAAGGTGTCATTTCGTCCTGTTACCTTCTTTCCTCCTCTTAAGAAATACTCAGGAGCCGCCACTTGACTTAGAAGTAATGGAGCGATAGTAGTAGTGGTTAAAGTACAAATAGCTTTGGTGATGATGGTGGGGGCGTTGTGGTAATTTCGTCACAGCTGAAAATGTGAAGTTTGGCGCCTGACAATGCGGGAAGCGACTTCCTCTGACAAGGAAGCAACGCAGAAGAAACGTTTCACTTTCGGATACTCGATACTATCAAAGTTTAGCAAGGACAATACGCATTGGAATGTCGCTAATTATACCAGATGCATTAAAAAATTAAAAGAGTCCAGAAACAATGGCTCCATGTGGATAATATCAAGGTGATCCCATTACCCGGCGTGGCGCTGACCTTCCGATGTGGGCCAGGAATCCCTACATCCCGACTCTCATTATGGCCAGGCCGGTAATATAAACCACGCAACATCTCCTGCGGAGACTTGGGTGGCTGACAAGCAAAACATGGCGTGTCATGGATCAAGCGTGACATGAAGGAAGTGCCGTAACAAAATCATCGACAAGGAACACAGAAAATTCGGAGATCTCTTTTACATAGAAACGGTATCGTTGTTGGTGTAATACATTATAAATGTGGTGGAAATATATCAACTGTTGTGCCTAATTCATACATATGAAAAGACACACTTTGACATTTCATGAAGCTAACAGTTGTGAATCCCATAATTATGTGTATTTTCAGAGAGTTTTGTAATTCTGAACTTCAGCATGAAAAAACACGAGTGTTTTTGTAATACACTCACAATAACTAGGGTCTACGCGTAAAACTGAGAACATAATTCTCTCTTTAAAGTCTGTAATTAGTTTTAATTACGTTGATACATCTGAACAAGTTAAATTACTAGGTATAAAGTTAGATAGTAAGTTGAAGTGGGGAAGGAAAACATGTTGATAACACTTGTACGAAATTATCTGGAATAATTTTTTACTAAGAACTGTTAGCCTACTCATGATATGTCACTAAGTGCATATTATACCTTTTTCCACTCAATTTTAAATTATGGTAATAGACTTTGGGTAAATTCGCTTTCAGTGGTGAAAGTCTTCATTTGGAAAAATAAAATGTATTCAACGACTCTCTAAAAGAGATTCTTATAGATATAGTTTTAATTCTTTACAAATTATGACATTGCTTTCCTTGTTCATTTACACTAATATGGTTTATAACAAGGAACATAAACAATGATATTTAAACGCTCTTTTCATCATAATTATTGTACTAGAAATAAGTATGATATAAATATATAACATTTTCAGATTAAATAAGATAGCTAATAGCCATAAACATTTACAAGTTAAATTCTTCAACAAACACATTTTGTCAAATAGTTTCTAAATTGTTAAAAACAAAAGCTTATTATACTGTAAATGAATTTCTGTTAAACAAAATTCCAGCCATCGAACTTTTTTATGAAATTGTAATGTTTTTTATGTATCTTTTGACAATGCCTATTGCTTATCCAAGTATTTTATTAATGGCAGAAATAAATCTTATCATATCTTCATGAAAGTCATGTTACGTCACAAATCAGTTGGTCGCAATGATCTACCATATTTTTATTCAAATTTTGTCTCGCGAGCTACATTCCGATCACCATGGGTTCTTTGTACTCATGAAAGAAATGAAACAAAATTAATACTTTAAACTAAGACATATATTGAATGTGATTTTGTAGTTATTTGTTCGAGAGCAGTTCTCTGAGAGAAAAGTCCACAAAGTTTCCAATGAACAGACGCAACATGTGGAATTTCAACTGTCTCCTATTAGTAACTTATTTTGCCTAGCACAAGAAGAACTTGAATAATGTATTATATAGCAAAGACAAAGTGAACACACAATATCCTACAATGAAGTCACTTTAATATAAAATTAAGCTATTGAAGAGAAACGTTTTGTGAAAAATTGTACATACCGGTACATCCACCTACAGCTGAAGACCAATGTAGCCAATTTTCTGAAAAAAAAAAAAAAAATCATAAATTACTTTTATGCTCGACCATGCCGAAATATAGTAATTATAGCCTGGTAGCAGTCCTTTAATGCATGTCATTAAAGTATACCTACTCATTAAAGTACAGGTGTTCAGCCAATGACAAGTCAGCTTTGTACCGTTATAAAACCTCAGCCAATGACAAGTCAGCTTTGTACCGTTATAAAACCGCAAGTATCGATTATTCTCGGATATGCAATCGAAAGAGAATTAGCGAAAAGTCACGGAGGTTGGAAATCCAATACTGTCGCAGAAGGTTATGTTATGTTGCTATAATAATTAGCGTTAATTGTAAATAATATTCAAATAAATTCAATTTGTCATCTCGTTTTTCAATGTCTAATTTAATTTCAATGTTATATCAAAGTTAATATTTAGTTCACTCTGTAGGTTCTTATAGGCTATCAAGGTCAATGTGGACATCTGTTCCTCGGAAAAAAATCAATACTTTCGCGTCTGCGCACATCTCACAATTTACGAGGTACTGCTCAAGGTCAGTTAGATACAAATAAAATGAATAATTTCAAGTTAGAAATATGGTCGAGCATAAAAAGTCGTATGAAACTCGCCTATAATGGTAATTAAGAAGCTCGTATGAAAATTATTAAACTCGCTTGCGTTCGTTTCATAAACATCCGTACTCGCTTCTTAATTACTGTCATTATAGGCTCGTTGCATAATGTACTATTGTAAAAGTTATGGAGAATAGGGAAGAAAAATGTGTTGGTTCCATAATGTTTCCGTTTCTGTTAACCTTAAAATTTAACAAACCATCAGAATTACTATACTTAGAATTATTCTACTGTATATTTGCTTTGTGATAGCGCAATGAAGTAACTTTCCGTGTCTAGTAATCTGGTGATATTCTAAAAATATTTGCCAAAAAAATGCAGTGTTGGTGAGAAGAAGCTTACATTTAGCCAATGCATTTCCTGCAAAATATGTATGTGTAAAAAATGCTTTCAAAACTGAAAAGTGGGAGATAAATTTTGAGGTTAAACATGAATGGCAAACATAATCTATTCAATCTGCTTCTGTCCACTGCTCATCAGAAACTAGATATTTGTACTCCACCTATAACACTAATGTAAGCAATTAAGTAGGTATATGTGCATTTACATCAAAATCTTTACGTTCCGGTGTAATATGAATCTAAACTAATGTTAAAATGTTTTCTTTCATCCAGTTGCGGACAATTGAATTTGCATCAATCGCACAAGCGTCCTCATGTATAGGTATCCGAGAAGGAAAACTCAGCTCCAACTCCTCGCGGCGCGCATGCTGTACTCCTACACTCCTGCAGTAGGCGTGAGAGCATGCTGGCAACGGGGGCATACGTCTTCTGCGCGAGACAGTCACGTCCGTTGGTTTCTGCGCACTGAGTTTTCCTTGTCGGATGCCTACAGGAGTGAAGCACCGAAACTGTCTTTTTGTTGCCGTAGCATTTCCCTCGGTGCACCATGCAAGAAGATCTATTAGTATCGTATAGTGTCCTGCAGTGTTCGAAAATGACAGGATATTACAAACTTCGTAATCGCAAGATCTGTACTATAATCCTTAAATGGTTAAAACATAGAGGTGTGGGAGTGGAGAACAACGAATATTTTTGTAACAAGATGAAACTAGCACGGCAGGCCACCTTCTGCAGAGCTAACATCAGCGAATATCTAACTTCACCATACTCGATAAACCTGAATCGAACACTCATATAAAGAAACGACCACTCATATAAATTGAGGGAAAGAAGACAGAGAACGGACACTGGAAAGTTTTCTTTTCTCAATCGTACTATCAGAGACTGGAATGCTTTATCTGCAGACTTACTAAAGCCTTTACCAATAACCAAAAATGTATTTAAAAATAGGCTTAAGGACTTTACTAATAGACGGTAGTATATTATACACACTACTTAAAGGGTGTAATTGATATCTTCTTATTTGAAGTGTTCTGTCAGAGAGGAAGTGTGTTGTGTCAGTGAAGTGTGTAGTGTCAGTGAATTCTATTGTGTAAGTGAAGTGTGTTGGTGTCAGTGAAGTGGCTGTGCAAAGTATTTGAACAGTGAAATGGTTATAAGTGTTAGTGAAATCAGGTAGAATCAGTGCAGTGAGTGAGTTGACAGCGAAATAAGTGTAGTACCGAAAGGTACTTGTGCAGGTATGAACCTGTCACACTCGTGGGTCTTAGTTCGAACTTAGGGTTAAGATGCAATTATATTTACTTTAAATGTTATTTTAAGTGACCATGCTTCATTTAATTTAGGATGTTCCTTGTTATTATTATTATTATTATTATTATTATTATTATTGTTTTTATTAGTTGTGTTTATTATTAATTGTCATTATTGAGTGTAATTAGTTACCACTGCCACCGGGTATATACCCGTTTGCAGTGTGAATAAATACATACATACACATACATAGCGCCTGTAATGCACGACGCTAATACCGTATGATGATGATGATGATGATGATGATGATGATGATGATGATGATGATGATGATGATGATGATGATGATGATGGTGGTGGTGGTGGTGGTGGTGGTGGTGATGATGATGATGATGATGATGATGATGATGATGATGATGATGATGATGATGATGATGATGAATGTAGCAATGATGGAATGACGATACAGGAACGAAACTAATTTGCAAAACTTTGTTCACTACAAATTACACTTGTACCTACCAGGATTCGAATCCAGATTATCACTTAATAATAACTAATATTTTGCATAATATTTATTCAAAGTATAATTTCATTTGGTTTAATTTAATTTTAGATATTTTTCGTGTGTATGAAAGTCGTTGCTTCCAGTCCACTATAGTTTTGGGCAGTGGCGGCTGCTGATCATGTTGCAGCGTTGCACAACGACCAAGTTTTTCCCGCACATTAAAATATTGTTTATATTAAATAATTAAACAGATTTTAAGTTTCCTTCTCGTCGAATTGAAATACATACCTATACGTATTTTTATTTATATATCATTCAAGAATTCGAGTATAAAAAATCATTTCATGTTGTATGATTTATCCGATAAGCAGGTTGTAATACAATGTTAAAATTGAAATATACCGTCTATACTTATCTAGTATTATATGATTAATTATAACATAAACGTTTTCGGCACTAATGTGCCATTTTCAAATGTATGAAAATTTGCCTAATTACATATTCAAATAGATGCACATGAACTGTGTGAATGAAACATATAATGTGTACCCTGGTGATTTCATGTCACATATAAAACAATCTGTTTGTAGATAATTAATGATTAAAAACTAAAAATTACAAAATTAAAAACACACTTATTACTAACGTTTAAAATTTGTTTTTCTGCTGCAATTATCCATCAATTTGTGGAACACTGGTGTTGTCTTGACGTATTGTGTGGTCAAATGCAGTTATTCATTTACTTGAAATGTTGTAACCTTACACTATTAAAATATTAAAATTCTTTATGTTGATTCGTTATTGTTGCACCAAGGTTTCTTGTTGTTTGTTCACTTTCACATATCGGAGCACTTTACCATAATCGAATGTGGTGCGTAATATAAGTGACATTGATACCTGGTTATTGTTTTCCTATGGTTGCTGTGGTTGGATTATTACATATTTATGGTTGTCACCGTCCGATTATCAGTCAAGCCTTTACAAATGGCTGGACATGTTGCGTGCTCGACGTTGGCCAGGCTATGTGTTTTTAATTTTGTAATTTTTAATTTTTAATCATTAATTATCTACAAACAGATTGTTTTATATGTGGCATGAAATCACCAGGGTACACATTATATGTTTCATTCACACAGTTCATGTGCACCTATTTGAACATGTAATTAGGCAAATCTTCATACATTTGAAAATGGCACATTAGTGCCGAAAACGTTTATGTTATAATTAATCATATAATACTAGATAAGTATAGACGGTATATTTCAATTTTAACATTGTATAAAATAATCTGCTTTTATAAAATTCATCAAATTGTGAATACTTCAGAAGTGGTCGTTGTGCAGCTCAAGCAACACCCAGATTCGTGTAGCGGCTGATATTGAAGTTAGGCTCAGTTCAGAGTTCCCTATCCCAGCAGTTAACACAGCTGGTCGCGGCAAAGCTCTTGCAACAACCGGAAGCAAATACTTCTTGTATTTGCCCGTAGATTGCAGAAGTGACCATTCCGAACGGACACAGTCGCTGGCTGACTCGTGACTTGAGACGAAATTTTCAGATTTTTTCCAAGTCTTGTTTCTCACGTGGTTTCTCACTTCCTGACTTCATGTTTCCTGACCTAGGTGAGCACGTGGTCCAGTCATTTTATAATCGTGTGAAATTCATTTAATCCTCTTTTAAATATTTAGTTTTTGTTGGAATTTAAGTAGTTTTATGTGAATTGTGCTGCATAATATATATATATATATATATATATATATATATATATATTTATTAGGTGTGATATTTTCGCCAAGTTTGTGACATAGGTACGTAGGCATATAACGTTATGAATTTTGTAAGTTGTTTAAAAAACAGGAACTTTTCTGGAGTTTAATGAGTTTTATGTGAATTGTGGTAGTTATCACAATTTTTATAGTGCAGTGATGTTTTCTTCAAGTTTGTGATATACGTGCGTTTACCATTATGAATTCTGTAAATATTTTACAAAACAAGAACTTCTCTGTACTTTCTGACGAAAAATAAAAAATTAAAGAACTTGGTAGACCACTGCCTGATCTAAATATTGTCCAGACAGTTCCTACGGGGAAAAGAGAGTTCAAGAGAATTTTTAGAAAGGAAATTTACAATAACCATGACTGGCTTTGTGGTTGTAAGTGAAAAACGCACTGTTTTGTTTTCCGTGTATTTTGTTTGATGGGGAACAGTCGTGAACAAGAACGGACATTACTGATATTAATCATTTCAGTACCAGCATTGGATTAAAATGTTCATGACCATGTACTGATAAAGGTAACTAATTCTGCCCATCTCATCACAGAAAGTGCAACACCTAGAACCAAACTTCACCAGCCGCCACTGGTTTTGGGAGACCGTGATCTAAAGGATATCATAATTGAGAGAATCAGAAGCAAAGGGGTACATGTGACATTGCTAAGAATATGAGTTATCTGCATCCAGGGCAAGCTAAAACATTTAAAATCTTAGTAGCAAAGGGATACATCTTTTAATCACACCACACACTAAAATTGAAATAAAAAATTTCACGAAATTTACGAAATCTTAAGTACTTTCAACCACAGTTACTCATAAATATCTTAAGTGCACTTATACCCCTTTGCTTCTGACCACCTCAATTGTTCCTTGATCAAACATACGATTTCGAGGACAATAGATTTTAAGTTCGGGTTCATTAAATAAAAAAAAATACGTTGTAAAATTACAGCGTGAACCGTGGTCCCCATGAACAAAGGAAAAACCCACGTGGAGTCCCTGCATTAATTACTGGATTCTCAACTCCTGTTATTAAACAGCACCACGATAATAATTATTGCGGACACAGATGTATACGGGCAAAGGAAAGATAATATACTGTGAAAAGTGTCATTCAGTTTAAATAATTCAATAAATAATATGCTTTAATAGATAAGGAATGAGTAATGAACTCTTAAAACATTGGAGAGGATAGGTAATGTGTACTTTTACGTTAAACACAAAATTAATATTTTAAATAAGGTCCACGGGTTCAAAACCAATTTTAGGCAACAAAACAATTCACGATGCAACCCGAAACACGTAAGTGAAGTGGGAGTAGGCATTGGATACACACAATTCAAGATGATCCTTGTTCTTTACTACATTTAATAGGCATATACGAATGCCCGGCTCATAATAGATCCTTCCAGTATTTTTTCAACCTTCCTCTGTCTCTTGTCACTATTGGTTTATATCCAAACTTTCTTTTGAGTAACCTCATGTCTGTAATTCCATTCAGATGCTAGGACCAATTACTATGGTGTTCTTTTATTCTTTGCTCAAACTGCAGGTATGGAATTTCCTATTATGTTTTCATTTTTTATATGGTCTAACATTGTACTTTATTTAATTTAATTTGTTTTAATTATTGTAATTATTTCATTTCATTTTAATTTAATTTAATTTAATTTAATTTAATTTAATTTAATTTAAGTTATTTTTATTTTATTATTTATTTTGATTTAATTTTTATTTACTTTATTTTTATTTGATGTATTTCAATTTAATTTCATTTATTGTAAATAAATTTATATTAATTTAATTGATATATATTTTAATTTACTTTATTTTATTTTATTTTAATAAAATTAAATTCATTTTATTAATTTCACTTATTTTATTTTATTTTTGTTCTTAAAAAGTCATTTCAACATTTCGTATTTTATTCTGAATCATCTATGGTCGCAGCATGTACATTTGTGTAGAGTACATAATATATACACATACATACATACATACATACATACATACATACATACATACATACATACATACCAGTCCACACCTGTGGAGTAACGGTCAGCGCGTCTGGCCGCGAAACCAGGTAGCCCTGGTTCGAATCCCGGTCGGGGCAAGTTACCTGGTTGAGGTTTTTTCCGGGGTTTTCCCTCAACCCAATACGACCAAATGCTGGGTAACTTTCGGTGCTGCACCCCGGACTCATTTCACCGGCATTATCACCTTCATATCATTCAGACGCTAAATAACCTAGATGTTGATACAGCGTCGTAAAATAATCCAATAAAATAAATAAAATACATACATACAATTACATTACATTATATTCCTGTACATTTCAGAAATATTTTTCTTCGTGACCTAGACAAGCATGTAGGTAACAACGATCTCGAAATTCACGAGGTAAGGAAATGGACAATTGAAGTATCCCTCTACAAACAAAAGAGCCAAGAATGAAACCAGAGGTTTATTCCAACTGAACTATTCCTTTCATGCTTACTTGAGTCTGATGAAACAGGTAAACGCAAGTGCCAATGTAACTCAGTTCAAACTTCTCTGGAGGGCACTTGTCCTCGAACACTTCCAACGTGTACTTCCTCAAAGAAGACACCAGCAGACATAACCGCTTAAAGTAGGTTTCACTGGACATTACTCGACGAACAAGAGGAAAGAGTGAGCCATTGATATGGGAGCAGTTGGATGGTAACAATACAGACATCTTTACGTTCTCAATGATATCGGTACGTTATAATTGAAATATCACTATTACTTTAGTCACCAAAACTATACTAGTATCACCATTTTATTAACAGCTTTAAGAAATAGAGCATAAATAAAGAGCCGTCCGTATAATTCTGTAATACAGATACATAATGCACAAAAACAAGTCACCTATGTCCTACCACATTATCATCACTTAGTAGGTTGTATAAAGTTTCCACATTTTTGTACTCTCATTTCTCTATGATTTATCTTCATTCTCCAGTTGTTTCTGTCCTCCTACCTCCCTCTTTTTTTCTCTTCTCAATCCGTTGATTCCTTGTTCTCAAATAACTTTAGGCCTGCCTCGTTTCAATTTTTCCTGATGGATACTAAGCCATAACTTATTTTCTTATCCTGAACTCTTCCATTCTCTGAACATGTCCATATCATTTTAATTGTCTTGTTTTTATTGTCATTAAAATATACAACTAGTCACTTTCATTTTTTAGTTCCTTGTTGTATTTTTAATTGTGTCGTTCCTAGAATTACTCGCTGAATCTGTTGAATTTCATTTGGTTATAGTCTTTACTTTTAGATGTTCTGTTTCTACTCTAGCATAATACGCAATTATACTTTTAATTATTGCATGATATAGTGGTCTTTGTTTTATAAGTTATGGTCCGGTCTCACAAAAGACTGTTTAATTTTTATACAACTGTTTGCTGTTTGTCAATTCTTTCATTAATTTCTAACTCATAGTTTTCATCTTCAGTTATTTTCACCTTCAAATAGATACATTCGTTCACATGACTTATTGATCCCTTTCATCTTCCAATAAATCTCTCTATATGTTTCCTATGTCATGTTTGTTTGACACTTAATCTTCTGTATATAATACATCGCACAGGCTACGCCTCTCACATGGCGGGCTCCCAGAGCGCAGAGACGTCACAGGTCATGTGTAAGACAAAAGAAACACTAAGTCCCCGTGGAATAGAGATAATACTCCGACCATTCCAGAAATCGAACCAAGGTCCGCTTGGTTAGGAGTGCACGTGCTGTCCATTAAGCTAGCGATGGAAAATGAAGTCAACGTACAAATGCTTCTCGGTTGGATATTTTCCATTCTTACTATGGCACATGCATGCATACATAACATACACACCATACATAACATGCGTAACATACATAGCAGTCACCAGCGTATCTCAGTCGGCTGAGACGCTTGCCTGCCGAATCGAAGTTGCACTCAAGATTGGGTTCGATTCCCGAAGGATTGTTGTTTACCTGGTTGAGTTTTACGAGATTTTCCCCAACCGTAAGAAGACAGATAACCCATGGCGAATCCTCGGACTCATCTCACCAAATACCAAACTATCTATCACTAATCCCATCCACGCTAAATAACCTACAGTAGTAGTTGATACAGCGTCGTTAAATAACCAACTAAAACATACATTATATACTTACATACATACACAAACAAGTTTTTTTTTCAGAAATATTATTCTAAATTTATAGATGTGATAGAGGGAATGCAAATAAACATTTCTTTCTTAATAACAGACTCTGCAAATGCTTTCAGGTGAAGGTTATATGATAAAAATCAAAACTCTTCGCTGACCTTATTAGCATCCATGGCTATCTTATTGTTTTACAGCTAATCTGTCAGATCTGCTTATAAATTGTCAATCATTAAAAATTCATCGGTTTACAACAAACACAGCATGTTGAATTATGCACACATACATACATATATACATACATACATACATACATACATACATACATACATACATACATACATACATACATACATACATACATACATACATACATACATACATACATACATACATTACATACATAATTACATTACATAAATATGGCATATGGAACAGCTTACTGCAATGCTATAACAATGAGGCACGGTAAAGTTATGTGGATAAACATCCTCAGTGTTACATTACCTGTCATACAACAATTTCAAAGCTAGATCAAAGTCTCCGAGATAGTGGTCAGTTATTTTTCAAGTTGAGATTCTTTCAAATCCCCATTTATTTCATACCGTTATATCTCTATATGGAAGAATTTCCGGGCATTACTTTATTACGAAAAATTGTTAATTACGTGACTTCTGTGACAAGTGAAGATAATAATTATGAATAGTTATTCTGAAATATCCTGTATACATATTTAGGTACATTGAAAATTTGTAACAGTAATTATTGCTCATAGTATATTCATTTTCTACACATTCTTAAAAATTCTGGTATTGACTTATTACACGAGACATGTGATCTTTGTACCACCATGACGAGTTCATTTATTCTGATTGTTCTGGTGGTCGTGTTATTAGTAAGTTTTTTCCTGCAGATTGGCCCACAAGATCGCCAGACATTAAGTTAGCAGATTATTCGTTGTGGGGCTAACTGAAGGGAAGAGTATTCTTGAGCAAACCTACAACAAATGAGGAGTTGAAGAATACTGTCGCACACACTGTGACAGATACTCCAGAATACAAACTCAGAGCTGCAGTATACATCACCTGCAGTACTGTTCCTTGTACAAGAAAAAATGGTGGGCACTACATCTATGATAAAGTTATGACAATGGATGGTGATGTAAATAAATCCCATTTCGTGCATAATACGACAGTGACAGAATTTTTAAGATTGTGTAGAAAATGAAGAAAATATGATAAATAAAATTTAACTCTTAATTTTGAAAAATCGCAACTGATATATTTGAATGGAGTCATTGGTCCACTAATTACTATTTCATCATTTAGGACATAGGTTTAGAATTACAATGTGAAATGGCCGCCCGTTTAAGTTGGCCGCCTCAGAGCGCAATCTGTGCACACATGGGAAACACCACGCCGAGGTCCCGCGCCATTGTAACGGGCTGGCAGGTGCGTCGTGTAGTCATCTGATCCAGCATCAAGGTGAGCGGCGTCTCCCGCAGACACTGGGCCGCGAGCCAGCGCCTCGAGGTCGTATGAGCCATGTAAATATTGCGTCGGCTAGAGAGGCTGTCTGGTAGAAGCACAGCCTGAAATCAGGTCTCTCAGCCAGCTCCTAGCACATACCATATTAAATCTCGATTCAGCGTGTTTCAAAATACAGATCTGTTCAATGAAAGAACAATATGCAGATGAAAGACCAATAGTGTAAAGAGAATGTGTACGCAAATGCACATACATCAGGCTTCTCTTAAAATAAAAATAATCTTTCGAAACAAAATTATTTAAGTTATAATCAGGCTTCGAGATTTCGCACCCAATAGAGCAGTTCAGTGGCAAATCCGCATAACGGCGTCCTGAGTATAGTGGTAAAGCGTACAGTGGGTGGGGGTACTGTAGAATGAATGCCAACAAATATACAAAGGAAAACGCTCTGGATTTGAAGGTTCTGGCGAATAATTTGGTTTTCATACAAACCCATTTTCAAACTGTGTCTGAAACTATTAGGGCTTACACGGTTAGAAAAGTCAGAGCAAAAGATGCCGGAAGCTCTCAAATTAAGTGAGGAAATGACACAGAGATTTAATGAGACACCAAGTACACCGGTTTCTGAACGTATGAAACAGAAGTGGAAATCAATTTTATGTAAAAATAACGGATATGGAACATTCTGTAACATAAACAGCAAATTAGTGGACATGGAGTCAACCGAGAATAAAGGATTGTCTCTTAGAGACTGCAATGATGTCAGGTTTCTTCGTTTTACTCCTATCACGTCATGCGACGGATAGCGCAGCTTTTCACAGTACAAACTGTGTTTGACAGATAGCCGAAAAAGATTTACGTTTGAGACACTGAAAATGTATCTTATAGTACATTGCAATTCGGTACCACAGTCTAGTCATGAAGGTCAATACGTAGTAAATATGCATCCATAAATAGTTGCTGACCACTAAGATCGCTATTATCGCCTCATTACAGACAATGCGAAATAGTACCGGCACAGTCTATTGTTCCTATTAACCTCAAAACTAGAGCTTCGTGACTATATATTTTACTGTGTCGGTACTGTAACTGTACTTCCTAAAGACGACCAATAGGATAAATGAAGAAATTAAAATTCCTACATGTTTATTTCCACCATTAACAGTGTGTATAATTAAACATAAATGCTTATAAAAGACAGGAGAATAAATGCTTTTCACATTCTTTTGACATTGTCATTGTGTAATGTATATTTACTTCCAGAATGTACATACATATGTGTGTGTTTCCCCATACTACCGTCCTCTACTCTAAATAGTAACGTTGTTACCACAACACATCCCTACCTTTCACTACCTGCAGCGAGTCGACAACCTATAGTACATGCACAGTAAACTTATTGTATCGAGTCCCAAGTCTCGAAGCCTGGTTATAATATAAAGTATCTAATCATAAATTATAGGTAGTGCAATCTATGGTTTAGAGCTATCTTTCAGCCACTATCTTAATCCTGCTTCAGTATTAGTCAGTGTTCATTGATGCAAAGAACTCGCAGATTTCCGTTTCAAGTTTCTCAATATTTTGAACATTTCGTCTACGAATAAAGTGGGTCATGGATCAAAACAGAAGACAATCTGAAGGCACAAGATCAAGGTTGTAAGACGCGTGTCGTAAAACTTTGATTTCATTTCGTTCTTGGAATTTATCCACGACAGTTTGAGCGGTATGGTATCCCACGATTTCATATTGTAATAGTACCCATTTTCGATTAAGTAGTGTTGGATATTTTTGAACCAAAACCAGGTAAATTTCTCTTGTTTTTTAAATAAAGTTGAGAGCATTTGGAACCCCTGCAAGTGTATTAGACCCTCAATGTCCCATCACAGGATATAACATTACTTCACGCTAAATGTAACTTCTTTAATAAAAGTTCTAGGAGTCTGGCAGGGTTCGAACCATAATTTTGAAGTATTTTATTTACGAATGTAGACCCATTTTCATCATAACGTAACAAAGTATTGTATTTACAAATGTAGACCCATTTTTCATCATAATATAACAATTAGCTTGATAAATCTTTTGGTTGTGGGAGTGATGATTAGCAAATTTAAACTTGAGGCTGAGTTTCTTCTGGATTAAGTTAACTGGACATGTTTCGACAGCTCTCATGTCTTTTTCCGATTACCTTAATTTGGCGATTATTTGTATATGAGATTTATAATCGGGGAAGATTGCAGGAACAAGCGAAAGTCTGGCGGAAAGTCAAGAAACGCCTGAAGGATATAGACAGGCAAGTAACAGAAGGGGAATATGGGGATAAGGTTGCTCTGGAGATCCAATCGATGATCAAAACAAATTGGGGAACCGAGTTATACCTCTATGGAGGAGGCAGAGAAGGCAGACTGGGAGCTTGGAGGGCACTTAAAATCGTCAACGAAGAGGGGGCGAGAATATGTCCTCTTTGCGGTAGACATCACACCATATTTGATCGGAGTGTGAAGCCACAGAATCCCTGAGGAAACGATTCCTGCCAGAGTCCTTCATTACATGTAGCAGGGGGCACTTGCCAACATACGATATATTAAATAACGCTAAATTCTGTGAGTGTGTGGGAAAATGTATGGCAAAAGTTCGACAGCTGAGGGTGGAACTGGCCGAGGGGGTGAGGGCCGAGGAAATAAGGGGAAGAGTTATTTATTAGTGTTGTAGTGAGTAGTATTAACACTGAGCGAATGAGGTAATTAGGGGATAATGTTTTTTTCCTTTATTGTGTTTTTTTTTCTATTGTTTCATTGCGTGTGTATGTTTTTATGCATTACTCTTATATTTATTATTTGGGTTATATGTGGCAGTTTCAATAAGGAATTGAATTGTTCATGTTTCACTGTGTTTTTTTCATATCTTACATTTATTTTATTTTCATTATTTTTGTGAAATTTGGTACCAAGTTAGATCAGTTGTAATTGTGATAATTAATGATAACGGCAGTAATAACAACAATTATTGTTGTTTTATTATTTTATTATTAGTGTTTTCTTTTTTTAAGTTTCAAATTGTTCATAGTTATAGTACGGGCTCGTGCGAAGAATCTTGTGTAAATGAGTTTGTATATTTTTGTATCAATAAATGCACTTTATCTATTCATATTTTGATGGACTATGAGCCTTTCCATATGTTACCACTCAGTAGAGCTTCTCAGCATCGCTATCGCTAACAAACATTTCAACTTAAATAGATACACTCATACGACAATATAACCGAATCGCTGTGGCCGTTGATCGTTCATCTTTTAGCCCAATAGCCCTGTTTCGGCGGACAAAGCATTGGAGCTGATCATACTAAGCACTCAATGAAGTTACCAAATCCTGCCAATTGGCGACACATTTGAGCCACATAGCAGCGCCACACGCAAGTGCTGCTTAGTGACTGTATGTGAAAAAAAAATACACTCTTCTGCCAATGAGTTCTTATTGACAGAGAAATGTTGAACAAATACATTATTGTTATGCATGTCAAGCTCAGAATACGTGAATTCGCAAACCAGCCATTTTAGTCGGAAAATATGTTCCATTGTGTCATTATGTGATGAATGAGAATTTTTGAGATGTACAAAGTAATTAAAATAATTAGAGAGTTGTATAATGAAACAACATCAACGATCATGGAAATACATGAAGATTTTAAGGTTCTATGGAACATAGAAATATTCGTTTATATGGAGCCAAGAATGTTCGAAATATGGAAATAAGAAAATTTGATCTGCGAGTTAGATCAGTATGGCTAAATTTTTACAACATGTCCAATAATTCACGGACCATAAGCACTGCTACGATTGAAATTCCAGCATCCTAACTCTAAATGACGTCTTTGCTTTTCTAACTTGATACAAGGACGAGTCAACAATTTACAAACCTCAACATGAACTCAATTTTCTTGCATTTAAGCTAAATGATTAACGTGAACTCAGCCTAAGGCCCGGTTGCAGAAACACCGATCAAACATGATTGGCGATCAAGAAGGGTTTGATTGGCCATCAGTTCTATTTCTGTTGCAGAAAGAACAATCAGTATTTGATCGGAGATCAATCTGCCATCAGATTTGATCAACACATTTTTGCTGGTTATGTGACTGATAACTGATCAAGTATTTATGTTGTTCTCTTTATAGTGCAGTTACTGCAATTCATATAGTAAATAGTTACAGCGTAATAATATTGTTTTCGACGTAATGGATTCTTCCGATGAAGAAATTTTAGAATGAAGGAAATATTATTAAAAAGAAGGCATTTCCGTGATAGACATGAATTTTTTATCTATAATGACAGAGAATTTGAGCAAAGATTTAGGTTAAGTAAGGATTCGTGTGTTTTGTTACTTTCAAAAATTGAAACAAATATAAGCAGATAGACAAATCGAAACCTTCCAATTTCTCCTATGAATCAAGTTCTAATAACGCTGAGATTTTATGCTGTTGGAATTTTTCAGGCGGTCTTGGGTTATCTTGTTAGGGTCCACAAATCAACTATTTGCCGAGTAGTTAGAACTGTTACGTAGGAAATTGCTTTGTTATGGCAGGGTTTCATAAATCCCCAAACTTCAAACAGGGAACGATTTGAAATCCAGAGAGAATTTTCGGCCATGTCAGGATTTCCAAGAGTAATTGGCTGTGTAGACTGCTCACATCCCCATCCAATCACCTGGTGGAAATGATGCCAGACTTTATCGAAATAGAAAAGGTTTATTTTCTGTGAATGTATGTACAGGCAATATGTACACCATCATTGAAATTCTGGAATGTTCGTAAGTTGACCTGTGATATCTGGTTAACATTATGAATCTTTATGCGTCATGTATAGAGTTAAATACCACCCATTCATGATTAAATTCAGAAGGGTTTTCGTCCGTCCACATATAGAAGGATGTTGTAACAAAATGTACTATTTCAACCATTTTCCAGTAGGCTATCACCCCGCAGGTACATTACAATATTAAAATGCTTTACTACAAACACAAATAAAACTAAATTCTTACACATCGAAACATCACTACATTGCTTACATATAAATTGAATCCTTTTGTAGTGCAATCCACAGTAGTGGCAAAAAAAACCGGACCGACCTTTGTAGCTGATACAAAAGAATCCTGTGCTGTGTATTGTGTCAAACTGTGGTAATTTCAATATGGATAGTGAAGCCAGAGGTATGTACTGCTATGTAATGTAAAAATACGCAGTTATCTTTGCCGAATAGAGGTAGAAATGTAATATTGATGCCAGACGAAAATAAAACTCTCAAAGTTTTTTTCGTCTTTAAGTTTGAGGCACTGAAGGAAACAAAAGACGGTAAGAATCGAAAAATGCAATAAATTTCATTGTTACAATTAATTAATGTGTTTTGTGACTACCAAATTTGAATCTATGACTCTGAAATCAGCACTGGAAAGGTTAGATGTTCAAAGCAAGAACACCAGTGATACATATCTGAATATTCACTCCAATGGACATTATCAAGGACACAAAACAAGATTAACCAATAAAAAAATTGCTTTGAGCTCAATGTTCCGGAAAATGTAAATAATAATAATAATAATAATAATAATAATGATTTATTTAACCTAGCAGAGTTAAGGCCATACGGCCTTCTCTAACACTCAACCAGGAGTAAAGCTGCGTTACAAAAAACATTACAAATTTACAAAGTACACTACAATTTTACATACAAAACTGAATAAGATAATAATAATAAAATGTAAACAACAAGTAAGTAGTGATCAGACATAATATATAACATACAGAAAGAAATGAAAAAGCATAATAAAATGTGAACAGCAGGTCAAAATAAATGAGACATACAAAGTATAAAAAATAAGACAATTATTGATGATGATGATGATGATGATGATGATGATGATGATGATGATGATGATAATGATAATGATAATAATAATAATAGTAATAATAATAATAATAGTAATAATAAATAAATAATAATAGTAGTAGTAGTAATAAAATAGTGCAGTACAAAACATACAATGAATACAATATTTTTAAGTATACACAGTAAGGAAAATTATGATTATATATAGCTCAACTTATCACATTATAGATATACCATTATCGGAAAATATGAAAACAAAAATGTAAAACAAGTTAAATATCACTAGAACATAAAAAAATGTGAATACGTGGAAACATGCAATACAACACTTGTCATAATAGTAAGTTAGTCTGGCAACTCGTCATAAGATAATTTTCTAACTTGGATTTGAAAGATTTCAACGTTCGGCATGTACTGTACTTACATTGTTTAAAGTTCAGGGTAATTATTTGTGAATTTGATGTACACAGTAATTATTTAAAGAGACTTTAGGTCACTTTCGACAATTTTACATAGTAAAAATATGAACAATATGTACGTACATACATATATAACATATATAACATACATAATATATATTACATACATTACATACATGCATGCATACATACATACATACATATATACATACATACATACATGTTATGTCACAGGGCAGGTCTTTCTCCAATCTTTCATATTTTCTGCCTTCCTCTTAGTCTCCGCATATGAGCCATATATCTCAATGTCGTCTATCATCCGATATCTTCTTCTGCCATGAATTCTTCTCCCGTTCACCATTCCTTCCAGTGCATCGTTCAGTAGGCAGTTTCATCTCAGCCAGTGACCCAACCTTTTTCTCTTTCTGTTCAGTTTCATATCCACATTTCAAATGCTTCTAGTCGCTTCTCTTCACTTCGTCGTAATGTCCATGTTTCTGATCCATATAATGCCACACTCCACACAAAACACTTCACTAGTCTCTTCCTTCTTTTTTTCCAGGATCCTTTTTCTATTAAAAGCTTCCTTTGCCATTGCTACTCTCATTTTAACTTCCTAGCAGCAACTCATGTTACTGCTTATAGTACACCCCATGTCTGAAGCTGTTCACTTGCTCTACTGGCTCATTTAGTATTCGTAAGTTTACCTTCTTTATTTTTTTTCCGACAACCATGGTCATCGTCTTGTTTGAATTTATCTTCATCTCATAGTGCTGTCATTTAACTCTCTTAGCATCGTCTCCTCTTGTTCAAACAACGACATATCATCAGAAAATCTTTTGTTCCATCATATGTTAATATTTTTCTCACAGCTCATATTAATACCGAGATTAACTACTTACTTCAGTTACTTCAGGGTGACTGTAATTTAGACCTAGCCTGTAGCATTAGCAATATGTTTCAAGTACACACCATGCAGCTTCTCAAGAACTAATCTGTTCAGAGACCTCGTTACGTGCTATGAAACGAGTAAGAAGAACTTAAATAGTTCACGACTCGATGACACAGTTAATGCTAGCACATATTTAGTAGCGGTGCTGATTACTGCTGTGTCAGTAAGTAATGTTATTCAGGACCATATGCCGTTCGAGATCTAACCTTTAAGAAGTAAAACAAAGGGTTATGTGGTAAACAACATGAATCTCATTCCCGTTTGATATCGTAGCAGAAGGTCGGAAGATTTAATACGTACAAAACATCTTGCTGTGCAGAGTGCAGAGCCCTCTCAAGAAATAATGTCCCATGAAGTGGCATATAAATACATACAAAAATAAACTATGTTTATATATATGTCAGCTACTTACAAATGGCTTTTACAGAACCCGAAGGTTCATTGGCGCTCTCACTTAAGCCCGCCATCGATTTTTATCCTGAGCAAGATTAATCCAGTCCCTACCACCATATCCCACCTCCCTCAAATTCATTTTAACATTATCCTCCCATCTACATCTTGGCCTCCCCAAAGGTTCTTTTTACCTCGGTTCTCCCAACTAGACTAGACGGCAGTTCGGAAGGCGATCGGCTGCTATATGCGCCGTAGCATTTCTGGTATGTGACGTCACAAGCTTGTACTGTAGAACCAATCGGAATCAGTCTGTCGGAAGTACTTCCCGAGGTGTTTGTTCACGTGTGAGTGTTTCAATACACTGAATAAGTAAAACTAACATTTACTGTGTGTGTGTAAGATAAATAAATGGAAGAAGAGACTGTAAAAAGACAAGTATTGCACAGGCAGGCGCGGAAAATAGTGTTTAAGGTGTATAATTATTTTATAAACGTTAACGAGCAGAACGCTGTCGGCCATCTTGATGCTGGCTGCAACGTTGCCAACGCGCAAGAAACGACTGCAGAAGCATGTGTTGTGGGATTGAGAACCGTGCAAAGAATATTGTTAGTGAAGAAAACAGTTTTTGTTTGGTGTCATGCTTACAGTAATCAACCGCTAAGATCATTATTGTCTTTTGATATTTTAAATTTTCTCCTGCGCTATTTGTATTGCACGTGCTCGTGAAGTACAATGTGGCAATGTTGTATGCTGCCTTGCTCTCTGTCTCTCTCGACGCAAACGCTAGCAGACTACCGCCTTCCGAATTGCCGTCGACTCTAACACTCTATATGCATTTCTGGATACACCCGTACGTACTACTTACACTACCTATCTCAAACGCATGTATTTAATGTTCCTGATATTATGTAAGATGAAGAATGCAATGCTTGCAGTTATGCGTTTTGTAACTTTCTCCATTTCCTATAACTTCATCCCTTTTAGCCCCAAATATTTTCCTAAACACCTTATTCTCAAACACACTTAATCTCTATTTCTCTCCCAAAGTGAGAGTCCAGTTTCACAACCATACAGAACAACCGGTAGTATAACTGTTTTATAAATTCTAACTTTCATTTTTTTAGATCACACTAGATGACAAAAGCTTTTAACCGCATAATAACAGGCATTTCCCATATTTATTCAGCGTTTAATTTCCTCTCGAATGTCATTTATATTTGTTCGTTCTTAAGTTTCATATTTGCACACATATACAGATGTAATAACTTGAATAAAAGAATAGCTGATGTAATAAGTGTTAGGTTGACAATCATGCTCGTGTGTCAACTGTTTTTCCGATGTCATGTCTTGAAAACAGCTCTTGTTTTGCCGAAATGTAGTTAATATGGCAACAGGATGGAGCACCATTTCATTTTGGTGTAGGAGTGAGGGACTTTTTGAACCAGCAATTCCATGAATGGATTGGCCGTCGTGGAACAACAAAATGGCCATCCAAATCATGCAATCTGAAGCCGTATGATTTTTCGCTGTGGGGTATCTTGAATAATGAAGCTTTGCTCAGAAACCGCAGGTTCAGCATCAGTTGCGACAGATGAAGTCATTCGTGAAAATCGATTAAATGTCCTCAATTATGTTCTGTCATCTGTAAATCAGTGCCTAAACGTCGTGAATTGTGTATCGAGAAACAAGGTCTCCATTTTGAACAAAATCTATAAAGGAAAGGGTAGTCAATTGTAAATTTAATGTAATTAAATGTAAGGAAAATGTTCGGGGAAAGCGATTTTCAACCCACTTTATATTTTGAAAATTGCACTTATACCCTTTGTCCTTTGACTTCTTATTCAATACCAATAAAAAAATCACACAATATTTTAGGGATAATATAATGCACGCAAACGTAAAGACTGATAGAATGCCAACATATCTTAACCACAAATAAGAAGTATAGCACTTATTTGTTAAGATGCCAAAATTTCTCTGGAAGTACGGCGAAGAGATAAAAATGCCAATCAGAACCCACCTTCTTCTTCCTGTCTATACACAACCTCTCTGCCAATTGTGCTAACTCAAAGAGAGGAAAAAACAGGAAATTTCATAGGCCTATATGCATTGCTAATAGTTCATTATCCGGGACAATGTCTGTGCAATTCATTGTGGACAAATTAGAGTTCAGCTATTACACTACATTCACTCAATTCTAAGAAGAGAAACACAGCGCACAACCTCTATGTCGTCTGCAGATCAATTTAGACACAAGAGCATTGCCTCGTGCCCTATTGAATCACAGCAATATATAAAAGTTTTATGTGCTCGTCGAAGAGCTGAACGGTTCTTGGGAGTAATTTGCCGGCAAGTGAATCACCTTTCTAAAACCGTTGATTTGTTCAATGTTTGGTAATTCTAACAGAATAATTTAGTAACATATATAATATTAACAAGGAGCTTAGCAGAAAACTTTCCTTGTATAGTTCAATTTATGTTTGATACACACCATATGATATTTGAATATTAAATAACAAAGAAACAAGAAAATAGCTACATAGAAAGTAAAATTAATTAAATATTCGCTTCATGATAAAACATAAATTCTGTTCTTATAATCATTATCAAAAAATTGAAAATTTCATCAATTAAAAACATATTCCATTCAATATACAGTCAACTCCGGTTATAGTGTGCCTTTGCGGACCAGCATATTTCGTTCACTATATCCGAGGTTCACTAAAACCGAAGTGTCTGTTTTTATACTACTGACGTTGCTATACATACAGTATTAATGTCCACTTGGGACAGACCACGTTCAAGATCAGTACTAATGTTCTCTTTATCTTCCAACTTAAACACTTTACGCATCGACATCCTGATGTTAATAGTTCGAAACTTTAATCTAATTTGGCCATGTAGGTAGTAGACACTGACCGATTTCGCACCTCTTCCCACTTGAAGAATGCTACTGTGTATTCCGCCTTGGAATTTCCCGTGTTCACTTTTATAAAGATGCGGGAGGAAGCGTTGAGGACCATTATACTGTAATCCTTCCTATTTACCCTCTTTTACAAAAGAAAACACTTCTTCTTCCTATTTTCGAATAGCCTCTTTTAAAAGAGTCAGAACTAATACTTCCTTTATCCTTCACTGTGTACACTATTCTCTTTAACATGTTTTAAGCTGAAAAAATACTTTGTCTTTCAATGCACTTCAGGAATATAAGGTTTGAGATTTTGTTCTGAACATATTCTTGGAAGTTTATGGGAGAAAGGGTTTCCCAAATTACCATTTTGGTCATTTTAAAATTACATTTTCTTGGGGAAGTTCTAGTTTTAGGTTCACTATAACCGAAGTGAGGGTTCACTGTAAACGGAAATATTTATTCGGGTTCACTATAGCCGAATGTTCACTATAACAGAGTTCACCATACCGAGAGCTGACTGTATAAACAAAAGAAATCTTTCACTAACTCTATATGAAATTAATGAAACTTAAATGTGTTATGAGAAGATACCTCAATCAAAGTGGGCTTACTATAAAAGAACCACAACTTAAAATAATTACTCTTCCGAAAGCAATAAACAGAACATTTTTACATTAACTATGGTAGAAGCCGGAAATAACAACTCATTCAGTAACATTGCATAAGGTACGTTTAAAGATCAAACTCGAAATATTTTTTCTTCTTTTCATGTTAGTCACAGAATCTGTTATATCCAGAGATCAGAAGTCCTCCCATCTCTTTCTCGGTCCTCCAAAGCTTCTTTTACCTTGCGCCGGAAGATTATCACATGCTAGCTACATGTACAACTCTGTCCAGTGGCATGCGATATACATGTTGCTTCCAATCCAAATCATCTTCTCGCCACCCAGTCGCCAATACCATGTAAGTCTATGTTTAGTTGTTTTATATCCTTATTTCTTAGCCTATCTATTCTAGATATAACCATTATTTTTCTTTAAATGTTCATTTCATTTGTTTCTAGTATCTGTTGATTATTTATTATATCAGGTCGTCTCAGCTGCGTAGGTCAATATTGGACGAATTATTGCTTTATAGGCCTATATTTTCACTTTAGCATCATTCCTTAAATATTTACTTGTCCGTATTACACGACGACTGACCAAGAAAAACCTACTCACCCTTCCAATGGTAAGTAACGATTTTATTTATTCCATTTCTTTTACTAGTTATAAATAAAATTAAGGGCCAGAAGTCAGTACAGGATTTTGTAACACTTCAGTGTCAGTGTCCCTACTGGAAATCTCGACAGATGCACACTAGTGGTTGCGAAAATCAGTCTTTTTCTTTTTCCTCTCTCCGACCTTCATTGCTGTGGTATTACGGCCATGCACTCTTTATACAGACGAAGCGACTCTTACCGCACAGATGTCATTTAAGTGCACATTCATTGCGGTTCCCAAACGTGAGCCAAATATTAGGGTAGGTCAGGCACTGTACATTTTAAACTCATTTCTGTACAAGCAAGTTCAGTATCTGTATTACTTAAAATTACAAGATTGCCACGAAACAAAACGCACTACAATGTTGGTATAATATCGTTGATATTTCATGAAGCTGACACATTTACAGAACCTGCGTTTCAATTACCAATGATTGAATATAAGATTAATACGTTTCCTTGTATCGTCTAGCGCTGTCACAAAATACACTTTAGATTGGGATTATCCCAATTTCTGTTTAGTTTTTGTACAATATTAGTAATATGGTATAATAGAACTGTAATGAGCTTAATAGGCGAATTACACAATTACGAGTATTTACGTCTTCATTTATCCATTTATTTTTAATTACTTACTCAGCTATTGATATATTTATTTATTCATTCAATTTATTTATTTATTTAATCATTCATTTATTTATATAATCATCCATTTATTTATGTATTTGTTTATTTTTCCAACAAGTAATAGTACATTATGCAACGAGCCTATAATGGTAGTAATTAAGACGCGAGTATGTTTATGAAACGAGCGCAAGCGAGTTTCATAATTTTCATACGAGCGTCTTAATTACCATTACAGTCAAGTTTCATACGACTTTTTATGATCGACCATATTTCTAACTTGAAATTATTCATAAGTATTCATGTTATTCTTATCTGACTGAGGAGCGGAACTGACCTTGTGCAATACCTCGTAAATTGTGAGATGTGCGCAGACGCGAAAGTATTGATTTTTTCCGAGAAACAAATGTCTCGCGCTAGTTGTCTTTCGATTCCATATCCGAGAATAATCGATACTTGCGCTTTCATATTGCTACAATGGTATTTTTTGATTAGTGGAACACCTGAACTTTAATGAATAGGTGTACTTTAATGAGGTCCATTAAAGGGCTGCTACCAGGTGTATAATTACTACATTTCGGCATTACTATATAAAACTCGTGAGTCATTATTACATATTATTACTTATTATTATAACACCAATTTGATGGTTTACTATAAGAGAAAACAAAAATTCCACTATATAATTTAGATATCGGAGAGCAAATTGTAACTGATGATGCCGTAAAAGGCGAAAATGTATACATTATTTATATTTAACATGCATTAACAAATGTTATTTTACTTTAGAAGCAACAGAGACTTTTCTTTTTGTGAATTATGTGTAATCTGTGTAATTCTTTGGTCTCAGAATCTTAAATTTAATCCAGAAAAAACATATGTCTGTGTAAAATTTTATGTCATTTTCAAGTCTTTTTATCAAAACGAAACTGTCCCCGAACACGGGGTACTTTCATGTAGCCTTTTTATTATTAAATAAATGAAATAAATGAATTTGTCTTTGAGGCATCATCTAGACTCAAACCAAAAATATGTTTAAGTTGAAATTTAATGAATTAGAACACTTAAGAAATTTGAACTAGGACATTGTTGGTTTATGTACAAAGATAAGAACATTTGTAATTGCTAAGGGAAATATACGAGACAAATATATAAAACATCAACAAAAATATTTGGTGAAATGGATTGCCAGTGTTCTGAAATAATAGTGGCTACACTTTAAATGTTTGTGTGGAATAGAGTGGGCAGGAGAGTTCACGAATTAACAACTTTGAGTGCCCATTAGCCTATCGAAACTCTCCACACTGGCGCCACCACTGTCCAACACCCACTTGCTTTATTGATTGTATATAGGTTAAAGCCTGATACACAAGATAAGACTTTTACATACATTTTTGTGTAGGTAAATCTCGTGTGCTGTAGGTCTTCTTAGACTTCTACTAGAATCATGCCACTCCATCTTCATAATCATTCCTATAGAAATAATTAGACTTCGATTTTAAGTGAAAACCTTGTAGAGATAAACTCATATTAAGTTCTATTGACACGTTTCATGGATTGTTATAAGAACGCTAATTTTATATAAGCTAAAAATGCCTAATCTGGCATTAAAACCTATTTTATCAACTCTTTTTACGAAGAAAATAAACTCGAGTCATTTTAACGAAGTAACAAATCTTTGGTCGGCGGGAAAAGGCACACAAGTTAAAAAAAAAAATTAAATTTTTAGGAGAGAATTTCTTTTTAATTTACTCTTAACTGAATATAAGTTATATAATATAATATATACAATAATGAAATTCATGTATGTTGGTTAAAGTTAGACGCTTTTCAATTTAAAATACAAGAAATATGTTATTTCAAAAATTATAAAAAATACTAGACTTATGTGATTAGCGATGAAAGGGTAATGGAACGGAGAAAAATTCTCTCCGGCGCCGGGATATGAACCCGGGTTTTCAGCTCTACGTGCTGACGCTTTATCCACTAAGCCACACCGTATTCCACTCCGGCGTGGAAGAATCGTCTCAGTTTTAAGTTCCAACTCTTGGGTTCCCTCTAGTGGCCGCCCTCTGCACTACGTCATAGATATCTATGACCCTAGGACCGAAGTCCGACGCCGGGGTGGAATCCGGTGTGGCTTAGTGGATAGAGCGTCAGCACGTAGAGCTGAAAACCCGGGTTCAAATCCCGGCGCCGGAGAGAATTTTTCTCCGTTCCATTACTCTTTCATCGTATGATGACGCAGAATATCTGCATGGAAATATCATATGTACTTCGGTACATTAAAATAATATTTATGTGATTAGGTCCTGATATGCACGTCTGTAGACAGCAGTGTATGTGTACAAGTTGCAGTGTCCAGTCGATCAGTCCTAGTGAAATGGAGGAGTAAACGAGAGCGGAATAAGCAGACCTGATTTTCGAATATGGATGAGTCAATGGGAACAGTAGATAAGCTCACAGATTGTATCGTACAAGTACCCACGTAGGAGACATCCGGCCCATCCATTTTTCCACGACTGTTCCAAAAGTTAAGAGAGGGAGGCACGTGGTGCCAAATTACAATTCCATTTCCACACAACTATTTTTGCTTATAACTTTGACTCAGTCATTTCCGGACCATGGCTCCTTATCTCAAACTGATACATCTACACTCTGTATATATTTTCCATCCTCTCGGAACTTGTGTATAACCCTCAAGTAGGCAATTCTCAAACTCTAATTTCTCTGCATGCAACAATAAATTGCTTGACGGTTGTCGGAAGTTTTCTTCCATAAATTAAAATACAAAAGGAAACATTGGAAGGTGGCGAAATAACAATACAATATTACAAATACAATTAGCCTTATGGAAACAAAGAAATAGGTATATTAGTTTGTGCACCTGAACCCAGCGTCAACAGGATCTGTCTTAACGACGTCTTTCCTCCTCAAAAACTTGTGTTTTCGTAAACTATTGGAAGAAGCTATTTCAGATTCGGCCTCTGCTTATGCGTAACATAGAAATTATAGACGGGTCTTCTTATGACTTCATCAAAATTATCTACAGATGCAACGATCTTCTTCTTCGGCCGTGATTTTTTCAGGAGTGGAGGAAGAAGCTACTGCTTCTGCCTCAATATGTTTCCCTTCTTTCCTGATTCTTGCCAAGATTCGCATTGAAATACCACTGGCAGCCAGTACTCTTCCACACAAGCTTTTCAATGGAATTGCTAATCCATTTACAGCCTCTTCTGATATGAATTTCCATACACTGTATGCTATTTCACGCCTTTGACTCTGAACTACTCTATGATTTCCCATCTTAGGCAATGCCATAATGAGGCGCTCAGAAGGACAATGTTTTCAGTATAGCAAAGAACTGAATATGTGAGCTCCAAGCCTGTTGGCCACTTGTCTCAATCCGAGTTTCGCTGTTTCACTGAAATAACTCTACAAAATTTTGAAGATGAAGCCGAAAATGGACGTAACCTAATAGCTACCACTTAAAAGAGGAGAGGGGTGAGAAGCGAGGAGCATGACAGCAGCATCGGGAGGAAATACCCGTGTACTCATTTTTGTTAGATGCTGAGTGCGGTCGGAAGGATTAGGTCAATGGATAAAATCCATGTCTCTGTCGGGAATAGAACACGCGATCTTCCGGCTTTACAGCGTTACGTCTTAACCGAGACGCTACCTCGCACCCCAAGACGGTGTTACAGTGAAATTCTACTAAATGAGTTAATGAAACCCTCCAAGTTGCCGCGACGTCTTGAAAGAGAACAAAGTCACGTGTAGCCATGGTACGTTAAGGAAAGAAACCCAGTCGTTATGAAATGTGTAAATAGCATTACTGGGAAAGTTATCAATTGTACATTTAAATATTTAGCTCCAAGTGAATAAAAACTAGTTACTGCTTAATATAGCAAATTTTAAGTTCACACTACCGATTCTGTGAATATAGTCAAGTTTATTCTTAAACTTATAAGTTATAACTAGAGCTGAATATTACTGAACAAAGTTTATACTAAGGCACGCATATACTTACAGTACTTACTTACAAATGGCTTTTAAGGAACCCGAAGGTTCATTGCCGCTCTTACATAAGCCCGCCATCGGTCCCTATCCTGTGCAAGATTAATCCAGTCTCTATCATCATACCCCACCTCCCTCAAATCCATTTTAATATTATCCTCCCATCTACGTCTCGGCCTCCCCAAAGGTCTTTTTCCCTCCGGTCTCCCAACTAACGCTCTATATGCATTTCTGGATTTGCCCATACGTGCTACATGCCCTGCCCATCTCAAACGTCTGGATTTAATGCTCCTAATAAAAGGCACGCATATAAAACTTAAATTTTCCAGTAAGTGCTTTAAAATGTGTGAATAAAACCCAGTTAAAACTATTTAACTACAAGTTTAGTCTTACGAATTTCCAAATGTGCCTCTGACCAGGCTTAAAATCAGTTTGTGAGGATACATAATACAGAATGGCTGCTTTCATGAATATTCGGACTCCTAAATTATACAATAAGACAGTCTAAATTGTAACAGACCAATAGAAATTATTATACATCTTGATTACACAACTTTTAACATATATCACTTCGGAATATGTATTATATATCTTTTTCGTGTTAAATTCTATCGTACCTGGTTAACATGTACATGTAACCAGGTACGATAGAATTTAACATGGGAAAGACATATACTACATATTCGGAAGAAATTATTAACAAGTATACTTCAGCAACACTGAAGAACCAAAGACTACAACACTTTGGCTAGATCAATACCTTCGATTGGCAGTGAAGTCTGGATCACATGAAAGTGCGACAGCAGTAGGAACATAGCCAGCAAAATGAATTTTAAGAATTGATGGATATAAAGAATATATTATGTATACTTTGCAAGAATTAAAGACATAGCCAGTAGCGTTTTACATCGATCAATATTGGCAATAACATGTCCTCCGTACGAGTACGTCTAACTTGATAGTTCCTGAATTAGCCACAAAAGTATTAAATCATTAGGGAGATTTTATTTTACATACCACCGGAAATAATAATAATTAATAATAATAATAATAATAATAATAATAATAATAATAATAATAATAGTAATAATAATAATAATTTTTGTCTATAGTTTCACTTTAATTACCATGTCACCACCTGTATCATCTTCATCATCATCATCATCATCATCATCATCATCATCAACAACAACATTATTTCGTCATCTATATTCAAGAACTGGAACTATATGTTTTTTCTGTCCTCAAATCCGTGAGGACCATCATCATCATTATTATTATGATTATCATCATTACCATCATTATAATTACTATATTATTATTATTATTATTATTATTATTATTAGCCACCAGCTTAGCTCAGTCGGCAAAGACGCTTACCTGCCGATCTGGAATTGCGCTCGGGCGCGGATTCGATTCCCTCTTGGGCTAATAACCTGGTTGGGATTTTCAGAGGTTTTCCCCAACCGTAAGATGAATGGCAGCTAATTTATGGCGAATCCTCGGCCTCATCTCACCAAATACTATCTCGCTATCACTAATTCCATCGACGCTCAATGACCTAGTAGTTGATACAGCGTCGTTAAATAAATAAAAATATTATTATTATTATTATTATTACATAAGAAACGAAGCTGTATTGGAAAGAGTGGATGAAGAAAGAATGATGCTGAAACTGATGAGGAGGAGGAAAAGGAATTGGCTGAGCACTGGTTGAGAAGAAACTGCCTTCTGAAGGATGCACTAAAGAAATGGTGAACGGGAGAAGAGTTCGGGGCAGAAGAATATATCAGATGATAGACGATATTAAGATATATGGATCATATAAGGAGAAAAAGAGGAAGGCAGATAATAGGAAAGACTGGAGAATACTCGGTTGGCAGTGAAAGACCTGCCCTTTGGCAGAACATTATAAATTATGATGATGATTATTATTATTATTATTATTATTATTATTATTATTATTATTATTAGTAGTAGTAGTAGTAGTAGTAGTAGTAGTAGTAGTAGTAGTAGTAGTAGTATTAAAAGAAGAATGTGTGACTGATAATTCATGTTTTTGTAATTTCGTAACTAAATTACATAAAAAAATGAGTAGTGTTTTGAGGAAGATTTCAGCTTAGTAATAACCAGAGACCGGAACTTTGGCAGAATTCCTTTTTAAATGTGTTAAATCTATTTATTTATTTATTTATTTATTTATTTATTTATTTATTCTGGTATAGTTAAGGCCATCAGGCATTCTCTTTCACAACACCAGGAATACAAATACAATAATCTTCAATAATCTATCTTCATTTTGAAAGTAAATCTGTACGAATTATACCTTTCTGATTGAAACGCCACAGTTTTATGTTATCCTTTTCTGCATTTTTTAAAATATAAATGCCTAATCTGCAAAATAAATGCTTTTTTGCATTTATTTGATTATTCATCTATTATTTATTAATTTATTATTAAAAATTTCCTACAGGTGTATTTTAATTTATTTCTATAACCGCTACAATCAAAGTGACTTCACCGAATGTACAGTATATTATTGTCTTTCAGTCAGTTCATATTCCCTTTGCAACAATGAGTGCTGCCGTGCAAAAATGTATAACAATAAGCGTTTTAATTATCGCTGGGGTTTATTTTACAAGGCTACAATGAGTGCGGGTCTAACGTTATTTTTAACGGTTATTCTTCTTTCAGTTTTCATTGCGACGTTGTTGTAGCTAGCTAAATATTTCATATCGCAGCATATCAGTACAACCAAACACAAAAATGCACTTTCCAAGGCTACTGGGAAAAAAATTTATTTTCTCCCAACAGTAATTGCAACATCGAGTCGAAAATCTCAATTTGCATTCGACTTATGTAAAGCTTTTCTTGCTACCGAAATCCCTTTGTGGAAAGTGCAAGATGGTGGGTCTAGTACAAGCAGGGTTGCCAGATGTCCATATTTGGCGGGACATGTCCCGATTTTCATATAAAAATCCAGAGTCCCGCTTCGATTCGAGGCGGGACGCAAAAAGCCCCTCCTTTAGAAAATTAACATCACTTGTATGACCTTATGGTTACCTAGTAACTATTTTCTTCTAGGCCTAAATAATTAAATTACATTTAAAAGTTTAGTTTTTTATCATAAACGAATATTTTGGCAAGTGTAAGGTTTGTAGCAGCGAATTCAGTGGTGAATACGATATTCCTAAACATTTGAAAAGAGACGTTCATCAGAAATGCGTGGCACAGAGAATGGAAAAAAGCTTGTTGAAAATGCTACACTCCAGTGATAAATATGTAGGGCCTATGTAAACTCTGTAAATGTATACGTACTGTATGTTAAATGATGGGTTTTGAGCAGTGGTATGCTAAGGCATAAAATAATATGTCAATTTAGATACCAATAAATTTTATGTCATTGTATTCAATTAATAAACACTGAAAATTAAATATTTTGTCACATGTGATCCATCTTTTGGAATTTGTGCTTTATTATTAATATTAAACAGCTGGGGAAAACTATGAGACAACTGCTATTAAACCATTAAGTTAATAATTTCGCATAAACACATTATTGCCCCAAGCCCTTCAAAAGGACGCCAGAGAAATGTGATGTAACTTACAGCCAGATAAATATTGCTTTGTACTTGGAAACCTGTATCTACAATTTGACTTTTATTAAAATTGCAGTTTTGAGATTCATATTAGTCACTAAAGGCTGGTTCACAATAAACCGGAAACGAGAATCGGAACGAAAACGAAAACGGTAAGATTGTTAAAATGTATACATTTAAATGTGAGCATTCACAATTAACGAAAAGCTTGCCGGATCCCGAGATCGGGAACGGAGAGTTGGCCAAGTTTCAACTTTGGCGTTCACGTTTCCGATCACAGCCCACTAGATTCATTCTATTGCCATCCAAATACTATTTTGTCGTCGTATATTTTGTAGCAAGAAGACCGTGACATAACCTATGCATTATTTTGTTCTGTGCTGTGCATCAAGGAGCAAGTTTTATTTGATGAGATTCTAATATTAAAATCCTCACATATACAATAAGCGGCTCGCCTCGTATAAAGATGAGAAAATGAAGGAAAAAACGTGGCTTTCAATAACTGCATCTTTGAACACCGATCGGAAATGAATCATATTTTATTACTGTATTGGTTGTATTACACACTACATATTTACGCTTCAATTCAATAATTACTGTTGTGTTCATTTTTGTTCTATTACAAATGTTTCTTCTCTAACTATTTTACGTTATGATAGACTTAAAATAGGGTGTGATAATAAAGATGCATGGGCATATTATACAGGGACATCACTTTATTTTTACTAACATTTTTAATATTAACCTGGCTATACCTTTAGAGAACCGGACACACCGTTTGCTACCCCCTTCCGCAACTGTATTTCGATGATACTGGCGTAAAACACAAACAAATCACTTTACTAGGTACAGGAGGGAAGAAAAGTAGTTCATCCACTTACGTAAATTTAGGAAATATCGCGATTTTGAGTTCGATAATTTTCATTAGGTTTTTGTTTAATCAAAACGCATACTGTATTAAGAATAAGTGTTTTTACTCACGAACTGAATTATCCGTGCGAACGTATTCATTATGCAGTGTATATTATATTGTCTACAGCACATTAGCGTACAATATAGAGAAAGAAGTTAAATTGAAAAATAATCATAATGTGGATATTTAAACACATTTTTTAAAATGGTGGCCGTTCATTTCGATACAAGCTTCAGTTCTAATGTGCATATTATTGCACTATAGACTATTGCATCTAATTCCAATTGCCAGTTTCGTCCTTCGTACTAGTAACTCATGTTGAAATAATTCTGTACCTAATCTATAAAAGAGTACCTTACGTACTGTAAATTCAATCTTCACTTTTGCTCGATCGGAAAAGATAAAATTACTCAGACATGCTATCTACTGTCCGTCCAAGTGGTTATGCCGCAGGATCGTAGGAAAGGGAGAAATCACGTGACAGTTAATTACTTAACGAGGCCCTTTTATTTAAGTTATTTTAAACAATTGTATAATATTACGTAAACGTCCAATTCCTAACAGGAATTAATGTTTTCAGAAAAGAGCTAAGACACCCCAGCTTTTACAGAGGGGCGTCCAGAAGCAGGTGGGTGAAATCGGGATGCGACGTAGGTAAACGGACAGTACCTGTGCGAAAATATGATTCAATATTGAAAGCTCTTTCGTCACTGGAAAACGCGAACATATTTCTGGAACGTACTGTACTCACTAACTCAGTGCTGTTTACTATACGCGGCCTTGATTCTGTCTGGAGAATAGTTGGAACTTCATTAGTAGAAGGGGTGGGAGTGAAGTACATTCAAAAACTTAGGTACAATAAAAATTGAAGTAAAAATAAAATGATGTCCCTGTAGTACCGTACCTAATGAAATGTTTCAGTTGAAATTTCGAAGTTGGTTAACCTGTGTTTATGTAGGCTGCCTTGTACTCATGAGAGAACACCATTGGTCAATTATACACAAATAACATCAGAATGCGTAATATCGACATCACATATCGTTATTGACATACATATCGATATGCATAGTCGTCTACGTTCTCGGTTTATTGTGAATAAAAAATTTTCATATTCACGTCCTCTGCTTCTCGTTCCTCGTTTATTGTGAACCAGCCTTAACTGCACATACGTAGAGGGCTAATTTTTATTCTTTTTTTTTTAAGATAAAAGTAAGTGCTGTATTATACGATGGATAAAAGATGTCCCTCCTTTGTATATCTAAAATCTGGCAACCCTGAGTACAAGGTTTTTGTAATTGCCTTTTATTGCGTATTTTAGCTATTTATAATGCCTTTTTGCCTGCCTATTTTAGCTATTTGTGATGCCTTTTTGCCTGCCTATTTTAATGATTCATAATGCCTAAACTTCCGGTCTCTGATAATAACGCATCAATAAAGATATTACCTTAAGAGATCAAAAGGATGTACTCTGTATCTATATGTACGCGTGATCTTGTCTTGCACAAGACCTTTAATGTTGACACGCGAATATCGTGATGCCTAATTTGGAGGAGTAAAAGCCGCTACTGTTACTAAATCGTAGCCATAACTGCTCATTCCACAATAGGCATACTGTGTGCACGAGACTACAAACACGTGTGCACATACGGAATGAATTGAGAGGGGAAGAGATTCCTCTCGGCGCGCCGGGTGGCAAAGCATCGCCGAACCATGCGTCTCCGCCGCTCGGAACTCGTTGACTGAGGACCCCCTCCCCAAGACTCTGACTAACACGGCGCCGTCGATTCCCCAGCACGCCGCTGCGAGCGCCACGTGCCACAGGTTCGCGCCGTCGCGACGCTCACACATACACATCCCTGCGTCGCTATGGCAACGCTGAGGATAAAGTAATAAAGAGCGGAAAGTTGGCCCGAAGAGCATCAGTACAGTGGTAGCAGTGGACAAGTCTAGTTGTGATCTCTCTGCAGACTTCTAAACAAGACTGTCAACAAGCAAGCCCCTGGCAACTCAGCTGTTCCGGATACTTCCCGTGCAAGTCGTCTCAAGACACCGTGATTTACAGGTAACAGTAACAGCTTTCCATTGTCAACAAGTAAACATTTTTTTGTTTAATTTTAGATTTAATTAAACTGCTATAACGTTAGCACTTAAAAATTTTGCATGTTTGCACGTATTTCAGTTTTACAAGTACTTAATACATTCTGTGTTTGATCTTGTAAAACACTAAAATTTTAACAATCAACGTGCCTCAAAATGGAAAAAAGATATAAATAAAAATTAAGGCCAAATTCTCATCTCCAGAAAACAAACATGAAGTAAAATGTAGTAGCAGCTTCACACACGTTTTTATTAATGTAATATTAAGTGGAAAAATAATGTCACCTTTATGTTTACTTTGTGGTGTCACAAACCAATCTATATAAAAAAAAAATCATAAGCATTATGCTCGAATAACAGAAACAAATACTTCGCACTTTTTTCTGTATAGTAAAAACAAAATTGTAATATCTCATTTGAGTGATAAATCATAATGTGATATAAATTTTAATCCTCCACTGTGGCTCAAGTAGTAGCGCTTGTGATTGAAAACCCAGTGGGCCGGGATCAATTCCCGGCAAGGAAGTGTAGAGAGTATGTGTTTTGTACTGTTGCATCACATTATGCTGATTCAAAATTCCCGCAAGACTGAGAACGGTAGCAATGCAAGAGTTCAAGAGAGATGTAGATCTCAGTGATTGTAAAATTTGAATTTCATATATAAATATAGATTTATAACGAGTAGAAAGATAGCAAATGGAATATACTAATCAATATTATTTGTAAAAAATTCATTTATTAAATATATTTAACTTCAAATTTTTACTAATTTCACCTATTTCACTGTTACTATTATTTTGAGAAATATGTTATACTAACAGGTTTAGGCCTATGCATAACTATAATGTAAAACGCCACACATATCAAAATATTAACAAAACAATGTTATAGCAATATTAAATACACATTAAAATCATTATAACATTGCTTACAAAAGTCTACGTTAATGTCCTTGATCGGTACATAAGCACTTGGCACTCTTTATTGTGTATAAGAATAGGACAACACAAGAAAATGTTCATTAAAATTTAAATTTTCTTTATTTGCTGATCTCGATAAAATATATTCTTATGAAAAAGTAGAAATTTTAGATACATACGAGTACATTTTTCCAATAGCAATGACTATAGGCTTGCAACATATCACTTCTAATGTCACTTAATTCTTCTTAATGTGGAAGTGACGCTTTTTACTATTCTATTCAATTATTAGCCTCGTTTTTCTTTTACATATTTCACAAAATATATTTCTGCATGCTTTTGCTTATACAGTCTAAATTACTTTAAAATTAAATGTACTGCTAACTTGTAAAGAACAATTAATATAGCTATCAAATTAAATATTTTTAAGTATATCAATCTATAATTTTTGTACGGTATTTATATAATTACTAGAATACTAGCCTTCTTACTCTAAATATTTGAAAATATGTCCTCATATATAATAAAATTATTTATATTTAACAAAGTAATGCATAAACATATTAACCAAAAATATATTAACGAACATGGCATGCATAATTCAAATGTAAAACTTTTTTTAACTTCCCTTATAGTATCTTGTATTGTTTCTGTACTAGTGTGATCAGTGTCAATATTCTTAAGTTAATATTTCAATATCTTGTGTGTATGTGGGAGTGTGTATTTATATGTATGTTCACTTGTTTAACCAAAAAAAGCAAATTATCCCAGGATTACAATAAATAATTTCACACTTAGAATACATTACATTCATTATAAAATTTAAAAATATGCTTTATTAATTTGTTTAACGGATTGCATTATTGAAATATATCCATTTTTATGTTCCTACTAGTTTATTAATGTAAATATATATTTGAGAATGAATATTATCAATTTCCTTCAACGTTCGTTCAACTAATTTTACCGTACAAATCATTATGACATGTACTTCGATTTTATTCCTGTGGGCGAAGTCCATCCTTTAGTCTCGTGTTTTCATTGTACTGTCTTAAGTGGAAGCATTTTTCCATGTTGACCAAATGACTAAAGAGTCTTTCCTCGTTTTTAAATGCCTAATTTTGTTAATAATCGGTATAAATATTTTATCAATATTTGTAAATCTTAAAATCAGTAATAATATTAGTACTAGAAAGTAGAAACCCAAAAATAGATAAAACAGTTATTAGAACACCAACAAATAGGAGACATACAAAGACTACTGGATCCGGTACAGTATATCAGTTACAGGTCTAATGAAAGGGTAAGCATTATGAACTTAGACTATATCTCAGAGATATAATTTATTTTCTAACAAAAGCAATCAAAATTTGGCTGAGATTATGAACTTATAAAAACATTAATCTGAATATCTTAACAATGATTATGCTACTACTGTATATTGGTTATCACATGAATGTAATGATGATGATTATGACGTATTCTTGAAAAAGAACGATTTGAAGTTACTATAGAGAATTCTACGTTAAGAAAAAAGTATTGGGCATATGGGGCTATTCCATCAAATACGATTTGAAGTTGCTATAGAGGATTCCACGTTAAGAAAAAAGCATTGGACAAATGAAGCTGTTCCAGCAAATGACCAGTTACCATAGAAACGCCTGCCTAACACATAGCTTCTATAATGTACCAGGCAAAGCCCATAAAACCATTGTTTTTTTTATTAAGATGGAGTTCTCTTTATATAATAAAATTAACAAATGTACGTTTTATGATCCTACGGATGGATGGAAAGGCAAACCCGAATCTTAGTTCATTTTATTGCACTCGTATGAAAATATAAATGCAAACAGTGACATATGTTCGTGTCCTCAAAGCCGGATTCCACATTCAAGTTTATGTTAACTGGCAAGTGGTGGTATTTTGTTTTCAAATTCAGAACCATCACTAATTTCTGCTCCAAGTGTCTAGTCCAAAAGCAAATAAAGCAGTCTCCGTGGCGCCCGAATATTGAAATTATTTGCCAACAGATCATTTTATTGATTTCCTCCCCTCACAATTCTTCGTCTTTCAGATGGAAGCGTCTAGTTGGCGACATTTCTTCGTCGGTAAAAACGAGGTGACGCAATTCAAGGAGCCAAGAAGCGAATTTATGATAATGTCGCGGGCTGGTATAGCGAAAAATGCTAGATCGACCGCCAAAGAATTTGTCTCAGTTTAGGAGCTAGTATGTTACCAGGAGAACTCTATGTGGCCGGCATAGAGCCAATTACACACAGCAGGATTAGAGACTCCTCCCTTTAAATTATCAGCAGGCATTACAGTTAGAGGAGCGCGCCAATGGTTGAAATTCTAGAGACTCGGGTTTCTAAGCTAAAGGCGTGAATATGAATACTACAGAGTATAAGTGCAATAAATGATGAACAAGGGTACCATCACAGGTTTTCTCGAGGTACTTCGGCTTCTCATGTAACCATTGGACTACTACATTCTTAACACCACCACCACCACCACCACCACCCTTCATCAAGTGAAGAGTAGTACAATAATTATAAGCTTAGAGTCCAAAGAGCATAAAAATTTATGGCTAAAGGAGCAAAACAATAAAGCATTTTTTTGTTTCATCTTAATTTTAATATGTTATTTAACGACATTATATCAACTACGATTATTATCTAACGTCGATGGAATTGGTGATAGTCTCATCTTGCAAAAATATCTGAGAATTCAGCATGGATTACCTGACATTCGCCTTACAATTGGAAAACCTCTGAAAAATCCAACCAGGTAATCACCTTAAACGAGATTCAAACCCAGGCCCGAGCACAGTCTCTCATTAGGAGATCACCTACAGCGATGTCTAATACGGTCTTCCACCAATGCACAACAAAATAATGAAAAGCAATGCAATAGATTTCATAAATGCATAATTATATTAGATGTGAGCTTGTCAGTTCAACTCGAGCGAACAAGAATTTGAATACCGACATGAAAATGGAGACTTCCTGTCTCTTTCTCTTTCTTTAAGTCTCATCTTGCCACCCAGATGGAGATTATGAATGTTTCCCCAAATTTAAGTAATTTCTTATTCTGCGCCATGCTGCAAACATGGACAGGCCATGAGGTTCTGCTACTTGTGAGCGCCCAAAGTTGGCTCACAATACATATAAATAATTACGATTATGAAGAAAAGGGATGAGGTATTCATTCCTTAAAATGTAGCTATCGTAAAGAGATATACAGTTCGATAACACAATATCCAAAAGTTGTAATTCTAAAAGCGAAAATGTCGTTTCTATCTCAATCATTAACAAAAGGATAATTTGACTTGCTCCGTTTTCATTCTTATGAAGATTTTGAATCAATATTGGAAGTTGTTAAATAGTGAAACTTACTCATACGGTTAACACAGTACAAAGCTACACATTAGGGCCTATATTGTTGGACAAACACATGCAAAAGACACTCAGTTCTTCTGTAACATGTATAAATTTCCACTTCCAATCTGGTAATAGAAGAGATCACCGGGGACTAGAGCTGGTTTTCTGATCCGTGGTTACGCTAGGGAGTGGGTTCGAATCTTGGTTGTACTTTTTCCGATATTTTCCCCAACTTTAAGGCAAATATCTGGTAACACATGAAAAAATCCTGTCTCATCTCGCTAAAATATAATCCCACTATCACTCGATAACGTCGTAGTTGATACATCGTCGCTAAATAGCTGATTAAAAATAATTTAATATGGTTCACTAGAATCTTGATCAAATTTTGCCACTTGTAATACAGTGAAGGTTGCGAAAATAATGTCCCTATTAAATCTGTTGAATATAAATATCAAAACAAGAAAGTTTTATAGTATTTGAGCTTGAAGTGTCAGTCTCAACAAACTCATCTCATAAACATATGAAAAGCGCATTGTGTAAACGCCATGCTATCTTAGAAATAATATGAAGTCTGGAAGCTCGGAAGAATGTTTAAGTTCTCCTTGCATTAAAAATGGAATTTGTTTTAGGATTAAGTACTAACATGTCATCTTCAAATAACTCCTGTGGAAGTAGGTGAAGGAAAGATGCATAATGCACCGAAATTTATCTGATTTTAATTACCAAAACACACTTAACGTATAAATGGGGAGTTCGATGGCCTTCACTCGGATCATTGCTTTTCAACGGAATGGCGGCCAGAGTTAGTGGTATTGTCTTTGGCACAGATTCATTTTGTCCTCAAGAACGAAACCGTTTCGACAACGATGAAGAAATTAGCTTATAAATCTTACTTACTGTGACACACCTTTGTTTACAAGAAGATTTTCTTATTTTTGCTAAACAGGCCTAATTAAACAGATTTTATAACTACTTTCATGAAACGTGACTAGTCTTATTTTGATTTTCGACGTATTTCAACTTGTATGCCAGAGACGAAGACTTTAAAATGAATTTTAATTTGCATACAATAATTGATGAGGATTTGTAATAATCAGTCAATATACTGCCTATTAAAAAAATCAGTTTCTTATCTAATTTGTACTAAAAATAAGATGTTAAAATTCCGCGTCGCTTATCAAAGACTACTAGAATAGCTAGGTGATTACTAATATTCTCCAGATATCTTAACCTTAATTTATATAAACCTTCAATTTCTACTAGGTAGTCAAACTGCACTGGAGAACTTCCTTATGAGTTGATGTAGAGAGAATCGAAAATCGAGGAGGAATAGTTCCAGTCCGTTAAGAAGTTTCTTTATTGTATACCAACACAAAAGTGTATTATTATTATTATTATTATTATTATTATTATTATTATTATTAATCAAATCTGGCTTTCAGGTAGGCCTATAGCTCTTTGTGAAGCTTACTTGATTAATTTCAAGAGAAAGATTATCCCAGGGCCGGGTATCGAATCCGAAACCTTTGACTGAGCACGCCAACGCTCTACCGACTGAGCTACTCAGGAGCTCTACCAAATTCCAGCTTAATTATTTCCCTTATAGCCTATCCACATAAATCAAGTGGGTTGACAGAACGTCAGAGCCCAGCATTGAATATACACTTTATGTGTGACTCAAATTTGTGGTTTTCTGTTAACGGTTAAGGAATATTATTCAGTATTATTATTAGTATTACTATTACTATTATTATTAATTATCACCATCTATATTCATGCATTCGCTTGGTTATATAATCAGCAAGACACAAAGGAACTGCTTGAAGTAATACAGGACAAACATTAGGCAAGATTTGAGATATCTCTCCATTTTTCTGCAAACAATAGAATTCACAATCGCTACTAGTTGAGACAAAAGCGTAAAATCACAAAAATTTAAGTTTACTTTCTCAAAGACAACATTTCGTTCAAAATATCAATGTCAAGTCATTAAAGAGATTTATTCAAATATTAATCCGTGGTAGTTTCTTCTTCGATAATGAAAAATGTTTAAAAAACAGTTACTAGTAATGGCAACGCATTATTTAATGATACTCTTAAATTTCAGAAGACAATGAGATTGTAATACAACCAAGATAGAGTAACGGTGAAATAAAAATATGAGGAGAGTCTGAAATGCACGGAAAAATTCCGCTCCACAATCGTTTTGTCTGCAGCAAAACGCAAAGAAGCTATCACAATATAAGCACCCACCCTCTTCGGTGAGAAGTTATCTGCTAATTGACTGGGTCTAAAATACATGCTGAAACTATTTTTTTAATGTATATTCTTCTGTTTCGTATTGGAGACGAGAAAGAATTGTACAGGCACTTAGTAGATTGCTATATGACTCGTTCTATTTTCTTGTTCTTTTCCATATTCCTCTGCTGCTTAAATGAAGCGACTGTTGTTTGAGCCTTCGGCTTAATTTATCTCCAGCAGAGCAGCCAAGGTCCTTATTGGCAAGTAAAACGCTATGCTAAATAGTCCAAACAAGACGCTATATCTTCTCGAAATGCTTTGAATTCGAATAACCTATATTTTACTTCCCTTAACGTCAGCCTATTACACGGGTGTCAAAACGCCTGCACTGCGTGGTCTCTAAACAACATTTCCTTAAGAGCGATGATAGTACTTAATCTTGCTGATAAGTGAACCTTGTTGGATTTGTATTGCTTGCAGTATGAGCACGTAATACAGGCGTTTTGACGTTTCTGGCTTATTGCAAACATAAAACAATTTTACGCAAGTGTAGAAATATTAGAAAGAGTGGAAATATTAGACAACAAATTTGTTCGTATCTTTCATTTATTTCAATGTAGATTAATATTTTAATTTATCAACTCGTGGTGAACCCATTCAGACGATTTCAACGATTTCAGACGAGTATGTCCAAACATGTTAATCGACCTTCGAACGCTGTAACTCATCGCCACTAAAATTAGAATTACTCCATCGTACAGTTTTATGTAACAATCTTTTTATGATATAACTAGGGACTCAAAATAGAAGTTTAAGAAGTTCTTAACATTATCAAGAAGGGCTTCAAACCTGAACTGACCTTCAAAAGATATAAACATGTCCATAGAGAAAAAGTACAGAAGTTGTGCGCAGTTTTCTCACATATGGGATACGTTGTTCGATGTATGAGGAAGAAAGTTAGAGCCAGTCACCTGCCCGCAGATTCATGTATTGTTCTACTAACGTCATAAAACGTTCATCTGGATTTGAAAAGTGCGCAGTCCCCGTTTAGACAGAGCCTTGGAGCGACGCTTCAACGTCACGGCCATCAAATTTATTGACGCACTCGTTTTCAACGTGTACTTATGTATTACTCACAACTGACTATCATTACAAATCCACGTTGTACGTTTCCTCGACTTTTTTCAAGGACTCTGAACATTTACCCCTCACGTGAATGAAAACGTTACAACACAAGTCTTTCGAAACTAGTAAACCCTCCGGCAATCATTTGAGACAGCAAAGAGTAAAAAGAGATTACTAAGCTCTCCTTGTGTGTAGAAAGTAAATATTAATCTTTGCCGGAAACTGAACCAGGATGCGCTGTGATTAAAGCCAAAAGTGACTATCACTATATACGCTATTATTACAGTTAACATTTTTTATATATTTTCACCCTATACACACTTAATAAAACAATGACAATATAGTGTTTGTACTCATCGTATTTGATGGGTAGCGATTCTATACACAATAGTAACTATATTGTAACTAAAGAATAAGCTTATTAACATAAAATTGAATTAAAATTTTAATGAAAATGGATGACAGAAAATTATTTTTGCTTCACTTGTGACAAGGCGTCAGAAAAATTAACAGTAAAATTTCTAAAGTGAAATCAGTACTAATTGGATTTTATATAAAAACGCCCAGACATTTTAGAAAAATAAAACGATATCATACTCTAAAAAGTTTCTAACTTCTTGTAGCTCACAAGTAAACATTCTCATGGGGGCAGATAAAAAAGTTATTTTTTTTCTTCCACCATGTTAATAATGTCACAAGTGCTTGTACAAATTTTAGCCACTCGACCGCAATTACGAGGGCTGTAAAAAACAAGTTTCCCTGGGTCGTTTTCAGAAAGAAAGCACAATTTCATGGAAATATTTATTGGAACAGATACAGCAATTGTTGAGCTATTTTTCAACATATTCCCCAATGGAATTGAGACATTTGTCATACCATGGGGTCGACAGAGGTGTGCAAACGGCTGTCACACACTGGTTTCGATCCTAGTTGGCAGACTTTTACGACACAGAGAAAAATAGCTCCAACAATTGCTGTATCTGTGTCAATAAATATTTCCATGAAATTGTGTCTTCTTTCTGTAAACGGCCCCAGGGAAACTTATTTTTTACAACCCTCATAATTGCACTCGAGTGGCCAAAATTTGTATAAGCACTTGTTTTGACATTATTAACATGGTGTAAGAAAAAAAAAAAACCTCTTTATCTGCCTCCATGAGAATGTTTGCTTTTACATACAACTTTATACTAATGATGATTCTGAAAATAAGCATACATAATATAAACTCATGTGTGACAGAATCAAAGGAAGATTATATAAAAAAGGCAGGGGAAATCCAGCTTAAATTCTACTATGCCGATGCTTGAGAGTTGAATTCTAAACTAAGAGCAAAGTGTCGAATACAGAAAGCGAAAATGAAGTTCCTAAAGCCTGTATAATTGCTCAAGAATTAACGAAGTTAGAAATGACTATGTTTAGTTAATACATATATTGAGCATTAATTATAAAATTGCAGAATATCCTAAAAAAAACTCGTACAAACATGTCATCGAAATGGATGCCGCCAACTACCTTATTCAACGTTGCTATGTACAAGTCAAAAGGAAGAAAAAACCTAGGAAGACACAGAAGATGGGTCATGTCTTTTCTGAAATAGACTAAAGGGATACACCTTGAAGAAGAAGAAGAAGAAGAAGAAGAAGAAGAAATTTTTACCTTAATATAATTTTCTCAAAGTTTATTTTATTTTAAAGTAGATTATCAAAAGAAACAAGGAATAAAACTGCCAATAAGGTTTATGTAACATAAAATGGACTAGCTAACAATAAAATGGAAAAAAATAAAAATTCCAAATAAAAAAAAACTGACAAGTCTGAATGTGGTTTTGATGGATCTGCTATAAGCATTCTCTTATTCAATTTTTGCTTTGTAGATAACATTCAAATTGAATCAGAGCGCTGTCGTGAAAGAAATCTAACGTCTGCTGGTACAAAGCTGAAATTGTGTTTATAAAATCTACCGCTGGCTGCCACGGAACGTTCAGACACTACAAATACTGTACGTCTCGATTCCATTTGAAGCATCTTCCCACGCGAAATTCAAAACGGCAAAGTGCAAATGACTCTCTGCCCTCGCTCTAATGTAAAAAGTCTAAATTACTCAACACAATGTGAAAATTGTAAAACACAACTTTATACACCGTAATGAACTCAAAATCCGCGTTGAAAATAAATCTCATGACTCACCAATCAGCGATGTCTTTTCTATTCAAGATGCGTACGCCGAAACAAAAGCCGCCATTCATGATTCACACACTCTCAACATCACTTTGAACACAAAATAGCTTTAAATCCCTCACTGACGTACTTCTCCTCCAATATAAACTGTTTAACCTTAAGGCAAGAGAAAAAAAAAACAAGTCGATGCCATATAAACTCCTGGGTATATCTGCTCCACTCTCTTTCCTGCTTTCCCGATACGTACATGACTGCGACCAATCAGATGTTTTGTTTTCGTTTGCTTCTAGGAGTTCCCACACCCTTCCACCAGCATCAATATGAAGACCGAAGACAAGACCAACATGCCCCGCGTGAGGATTGCAGTTCTGGGGAAAATCAACGTGGGAAAATCAGGTAAGCATCGCTGCATTTTCTTCAATACTGCTACAGAACTTTAACTAATATATTATAAACACGTTAACATCACACAGCAATATCTTAAAATAGCTGAAGGGTCGATGTTCTCTCGAAGATGAACCAATACAAACGAATGGTTAATGCATTAGTCACGACGAAAGATAGACTTTAAGTTTATTGCCCCATTCTATTATAGAAATATTGAAATGTTGTATGTATCAGCCAACCTTAGACCTGGTCGTGGCAAAGAATGGAAAAATACGTAGGTGTTTAAATATACTTCCTTCTTTCTACGAAGTATCTGGTGGAAGACGACCGACTGCACGTATGCACCGCAGTTTTTTGTTATAGAAATAACATCCGAAGACTGTTGAAAGCCTTGAGCCTTGATGAAGAACTTAGTTACTACATAGTGTCTATAAGTGTACTGAAACATGTAAGCAGAGAATAGTTTTAAAACTATACTGAATAACGATAAGTCTGGTTCAGCGCTAGCACTAGTCTTCCATCCAGATGGACCGGGTTGGATTCCCCGGCCTGGTAGTGATGGAATTTTTTTTTTGTAGACAAAGCAGACGTTTCATTCTTCCGTACCACCATAAAACACCACCTTCCACTTATTCAATCTATAATCTGCAATCTATATCAAGTTAGAAATAGGCTGGGGTGATGTCTTGAGAGTAACAGACTCTATAGATTTCCTATGCTGATATATTAGTAATAATGTGTATGTGTAGAAGTTCTATAATCCAGTACACAGACAGCATGGTTTAATATCTCTTAGGCGTGAATATTTCATAAAAGTGCATTGAAGGTTGAATATACACCCGCCGCTGTAAAAGAATTTTTCACACTTTTGCCATTGCCACAATACATTTCATTTTATTGCATTATATATGGGATGTTCACTACATTAACGCATTCACTATTGCACAAAAAAACACACCAAAGGAAAAAATGTTAAAAAGTTATGAGCAGTGGTTTTAGCGAGTTGCCACACTGGCCTCTTCTCAGCATGCCGCGGTACCTCCAGCCTCTTCCACTAGGTGGCTCCCGACTCGGCGTCTAGCGTCTCAAAACAAAATGATACTAAAAGTGGGATCTATGTTAGAGATTGATGACGTTACATTCAAGATTAGAGACAAGTTTGATTAGTTTAGTTTAGGTGTACAGTATTATTCACCCATAACGCTTCCGACCATACATAGCGCTAAAAGCATAACCTTCGCATTTCTCCACAGTTGGTGAAACTGAAATTCCTTTCTTATATTACATCACATTAAGGAAATGGTGGTGGTTTTCTTTCACGTACGGAAAATTTGGTACATAAATAAGGTACTGTATATATTCGGGCGGGTTATATGGACACACAGCCCTCCTATTGATCACATTTCAGCTCCATTACTCCATGTTATATAAACGCTAGCGATTTTCTAGGTATTTTAGTAATGTCTCCTAGTGGCGCATACATATTCAACCTTTGAAGTACAAAATAATTCCAGCATATCTAACCGAACAAAAGTTAACAATTAAGTCCTTACACAGGCTCTCCAAAACCAATCTAACTGGAAGGACAGTCGCAAATACTGCAGACAGACGATGAAGAATTGGTAAGGAACGTTTGACTCGCTCTATCTTCGACTAAACAAAACTCAACATTCAAAATAAACAGGACGTTAGCATCTAATTGCTATATATACAAGATCAGCATTCCTACTTAAGCGTCATTGATTTCCCTTCATTCCGTAAAACCGTTTTACATTCCAACTGAGAATAAACATGACTAGAGAAATTGATTACCACTTCTTACAGTGTAAATACCATAGAGAATATTGGCCTGGCGCATGCGTGAATGGAAGAATGAAATGAACCGATTCGAGCAATGACTGGGATTGTCGTTGTAAACACAAAGTACAAGGTCAGACATTAATCACAATTCTCCGGCATCCTGTCAGCTACTGGAGTGGAATTAGAAATGTCCTGTACAAATTAAATAATAGACTTGTTTTTACCCTCTCTTCACAAACACTCTAGTTATATTCCTTTTGTCTCGGGCTTGATATTCGACCCTAAAGAAAGAATGTAAAATAAAAGTTAGAGATAATAAAATCATTTACGCTTAAAACGAAGAAGGTTAATATAATTTGAAAACGTACAATTAATTAGATGTGTGTTATATAATTTCCTGTAAATATAAGGGCAATATTGATGTTTCTCTTAGTGTCGGATCTGTTAAAGCCCAAGACTAGCAATGATCTCGGGGAGTGAATTCTACTACATCATTTTTCGAGGATTTTTGTCGCTTTGAGAACCACGTTTGAACTCCAATAAGACGTAATAAAAAGTACATATAACTGAACAGTTATTTTAGTTGGTTATTCAGCGGAGTTTTGCCAGCTACTATGTTATTTAGCGTCGATGGAGTTGTTGATAGCGAAATGAGACCGAGAATTCGTCATAGATTATCGGACATTCGCTTTACGGTTGTAGATAACCTCTGAGAAAATCCAACCAGACAATCATCCTAAGCGGGAATCGAACCCACTCTCAAGCAAAGCTCCGGAACAGCAGGCAAACGGCCTGTCGCCTCAGCTAGGCCGGTGACTAAGAAATAGTTACAGCACTTATCACTTACAAATGAGAGACATCGGTTAATAAAAAATATGGTATATATTAAAAGCCCTCTGCAAGCTGACCTGAAATGCACACGCTGTAAGCTAAGTGGGGTACATATTGTATTCCACGTTATTTTATTTGAATTGTGTTTTAATTTAATTTTAGGTGCGTGCGCAATAATAAACTGCATAAAACTACTTACTAATGAATGGCGTCTGTCTTTGTGTCTGTCTGTCCACACAAATATAACTCGCCATCCATGAAACGGCTTTGTATAAAATTTTATATTTTATTTTTTTTTATAAATCCTCTTAATCCATTTTGATTTTTTTAATTGCACAAGTCTAACAGCTCCTTTAGACAAAGTTGAAGATTTTTGAATACATATGTATATATTTATGTAAGTATATAATCCATATATATATATTTTTTTCCAAATCCAATCATCGGAATGTTAGGTAATTTTGTATTTATATTTATTTATGCAGTAGAGTCTCGTTAATCCGAACTACGCTAATCCGAAAATCTGGTTAATCCGAACAAAATTATTTTAAGAAAAAACTAAATTAACTGTAATAGTACAAAGTAGCGAAAAGAAAAAATGTATAAATTCACTCAATTTCTTTTACTTAAAAAAAATATGAAAATAGCACATTCAAATGTACTTACAACAATTAGTGTTTTCTGTACATAATTTACAGACCTGTCATGTTCATAAAATCAAGCAGGTAGGTAGGTAGGTAGGTAGACAGTGGTTCTAAAATAGCAACAGGGTACTCCCACCACCGCCTCTCAGCGCTCGTGAATAGCATGCATTGCATTACAGGAAATATTTCTGTTAATCCGAAAATCTTGTAATCCGAATAGGTCTTGGTCCCAATTAGTTCGGATTAACGAGACTATACTGTATTTGTATAATTGTGATCATTTTTACCATCGAATAAAGAAAATCTAAATATTCAGCTATACAGTAAAAGCAACTAGTCAAATTTCTTCACTCATTTTCAAGATCCAAAGAAAAATGCGGTATGGCGTACAAAATAATGGACCCCGCCCAGCTTGCCGAGGGTTAAAAACAGTGAACAGGAATTTGAGTTTTATTAAGAGCAGTCAAAGTTTGAAGAAACTGTGTAAAATCGTTCATTCCTGTAGTCATATTCTATAGATCTTTTGATCAGAACTTCTCAGATTACGAGTGATCTATAACCATAAATATTTCAAAACCAATTCAACATCCATAGAATTGTTTGTCGCAATTTGAAAGAATTCCCAGTAATCAAAGACGGTGTCTCTGGACACCTATAACGCTCATTGGCGTCATTGGAATTAGTATCTGGTATAGTCGGGAAAGTTGACAAATATGCAAGCAAGTACATAATTTCATGTGACCCTGGAACCTCGCACACGAATACATGTGCCATCATTCACCTGTTTATGCATTTAATTGCTCCAATGTCAACACTATTAAGTGCAGTCTTCTGTCACTGGGTTGGAAATATTTTGGCACATGTAAACGGTCTTATAAATGCGTACGTGTTCTGTGCACTTGAAAAATATGTGATATAATTTTTCGCTTCACTTGAAACGATGTTCGCATAGTACTTTCCAAAATTCCTGAAAACACCATTGATCATCCGGACTGCATTAATTTTAACCAGTGCGCATGCCCAGGTTGGAGTTGGAATGCGCCCGCCTTGACCGCACAGTTTGAATCATCCCACAAGCTACGTCGGATTCTTGGAATTATTATCTCGTGCGTTCCAAGAGTCACCGCCATTCTAACAAGGAGAACCCAAGTGTAGACAAGTTGAAGCTTCTTAATGAGGTGTTAATACTCTTATTAAGGCACGGTATCGGGTACTGAAGGTCTTCCACGAGGTTCCCTGATGACTTGTGAACTATTTTGAAATAGTTTGTTCATACGCCAGTTTCCTTGTAATATTATAGTTATGCAGCTTTATGAAGTGCCAGTCCTTGTGTTCGTGACGTATGGAGCGCAAATTTAACGCTGAATGATACAAACGTTTGTCCGTCTACAGCCTACATAAGGAATGGATTTTTTTCCGTTCCCTAGAGCAGCGTTTCTCAAACTATTTTGAAATGGGGACCACTTTTTAAAGTCAGAACAGTTCCGCGGACCACCTTAATCTTGTTTTTATTTATTTTATTGGGTTATTTTACGACGCTGTATCAACATCTAGGTTATTTAGCGTCTGAATGATATGAAGCTGATAATGCCGGTGAAATGAGTCCGGGGTCCAGCACCGAAAGTTACCCAGCATTTGCTCGTATTGGGTTGAGGGAAAACGCCGGAAAAAACCTCAACCAGGTAACTTGCCCCGACCGGGATTAGAACCTGGGCCACCTGGTTTCGCAGCCAGACGCGCTGGCCGTTACTCCACAGATGTGGACTCTTACTCTTGTTCCCTACGAAAGCAAATTTATCATTTATCGTAGCATATTTTAATACCAGTTTACTTATATTTTAAAATTGAATTAAGATTCAGTACTTTGGTCCTCTGTTATGAATTCGGGTGGTCCCTGGCTGGGTTACAGGCGCGGCGCCAGATGTGCAGGGAAAAGATATCGAGAAACACCTTGTTCATAGTGCTTTAAATCCCTCTTTTGTAGCTGAGAGTAGAGTGGGAAGTCGATAGACGGGTATGGTAATAAATTTCATAAAATGTCTGTACTGGGAGAAAAAGTGAAATTCGATTGCCATGTGTCATTTCCAGACTCTGAGATTTTAAGCTACAGTGTGATACGCAAATCGTTCGAATTTTATTTTTTCTTCTGTCTTTTTTGAAGGACCACAAGAGCAGACCTCGAGGACCACAAGTGGTCCGCGGACCATAGTTTGAGAAACTCTGCCCTAGAGAGTTTTTGCACCCTTGTTCTCTAAACGCTTAACGCTATGTTGACGTCATTGACGAAAGAACTAATCAGAAACATTCACCTTCACATTATTTCCACAGGGTGGAAGTGAAATAGCCTTGCAGATTCCCAGAGAGAATACCTCAAGTTTTAACAAAAGAAAACTATAATTTCATATTGGTTGAAAGTTCATAGTTTTCTCAGAAAATAAAAAATGTTTTTTTCCACAAATGTTTAGAAATCTCTTATTCGGTATAGGTCTCGCAAGCAGGGAATACCGACGAAAGGAATGCGAATGAAATAATGCGATAAGGAAGAGCGGGCGACAGGAAAGGTCACGAGATAGCTTGAATGATATTCAAGAGTACAGTCGGAAGAGAAATGACATCGATAGAATCAGTCTTGCGTTGTGATAGTTACATTACGACTTTAATTTGTTCCATTGCATTATTACAAATATAGCTTATAATAATTCTGGGCGCATGTAATATTTAAATTACAGCGAATGAATCTTAACAATACAACTAGGCAACGTTGCATCAGCGCAAATGCCACGTGTTGTTCTGGGCGGCTGAAGAGCCGCGCCCACTGTGAACTAAGTCGCATGAAAAGGGGTATAATAATAATTATTATTGCGCATACCATACACGTGTTCTCTTCCTCGTTTCATCTTCTCGTTAAACTTGAACATGGACGGCATCGCGTGATCGTTTACTCACTACAATAAACACCACGTCTGCCAGCCATTGAAATAACTCCTTGTATTCGCTAAGAAAATGTGGAAGTTCGATCAAACTTCAGGGTGATTCATTGAAGTGTTTTTTCTTTGTTTTAAAATGGAACGCTGCTAACATGTGGTTTAATGTTTGTTTTTCTTTTTCTTTTTGTGCGCAGCTCTGACGGTCCGGTACCTCACCAGAAGGTTCATTGGCGAATACCGTTCCAACACAGGTAAGAGCACTTTTTGGAAAGTCATCGCAAGGGGAACGCCAAGGTCTTTCAAAAACAGAATATCTAAGAATACTGCAGTCCAGACCATTGTTTGATAATAGATCGAAAAACTACTTTAATTGCCAGACGCTGAATAAACAAGAACGTCTAAATTTACAAGTAATACAAATAACTAGCTATTCGTAAATCACTTACTGCACTTCTGAAATACACTTATTATGCTTTCAAACAAGTTACACTTAAAATAATTTATTATCTGAATGCATGCATTAAATAAAAACTCATAACATTAAAAAATATATATTATATTAAACGAGTTACAGAAAATTTAAGAACTAAATTTAGATTAATAAATATTTAATTTAAGTCCAATTTTAACGAAAAATAATAATAATCAACAGTATTAAAAAAACTTCAAGAGAAAAGACGAAATAAACATGTTATCAAAATATCCAATCAGCTATAAATTTGAAATATAAAATCGATCTTTTTGTCTTATTTCTTCCTTTTCTTTTTCTCATGCTCTTACCTTCTCCTACTTCTATATTTTCTTCTTTTTACGGATTTTTTTTTACGTCTGGACATTCCATCTCGATTTAAGTGTTAACGTGTCTACTGACTTCTTAAGCTTAAAACGACTAATTCTACCTGAGATGTAGAACGTGATAAAATCAGATGGTAGAAATGTTGTAATTATTTTTTTTTAATTATTTTATTAAAAATTATTTTCATATATCCCCAGTTGTGCAATAAGTCTGGGCTATTCTTTTAATTATAAAGATAATAAACTCGCATACTACCTACTCACTGATTTCTGAGTTTAAATGCATTAGCTATAAAGAATTAATGAAATGGTAGTAGTTTTATACACCACAAATCGAAATACAAATAGATTTTTAATAAAAATTATTTTGTGAGCAAATATATTTTAAATTTACATACTAGAAACTAGAGGAAATAAAATTTATAATTAAGTATTAAATGAAATAGGATAAAGGATGGTAATATCACAGTCTAGTATATACAGTCACGAAGCTCAATACATAGGGAATATGCATCCATAGATAGTTGCTAACCACTAGGATCGCTACTAACGCCTCATCACATACAATGTGAAACAGTACCGGCACAATATTGTTCCTAGTATCCTCATCAACTCAAGCTTCGTGACTGTATGTACTCGACTAGACTGCGGTAATATTGTGATATGAGTAATATTGTGATAGTTATTTTTGAGAATATATTACAATTCTACTAAGCGAGAGAAAGATCGGTTTTTTGCGTCAACGTATTAAGGAAATGTTTGTGGACAAGTTGCTGCACAAAACTGGTTCTTCTCTCTCTCAATAAAATTGTAATAAATTCTCAAAATGAACTATCAAAATATTACTCTATCACAGTAATACCAACCTTTACCCTATATTTAATTTGCAGTTTGCTGCGATAGCTACTTAATTTCCCTTGAATTCTAATTACACAAGAACTTGGCACCTGAAACTGAACGTCCTCTAGAAACTAAATGGTTCACACAGCACTGACCTTACGTTCCCCTCGCAGATGCAATGTCGCTTGATTATTTTTACTATACTTAAATAAACTTGCACTTAACTAGAAATGTGATCATAAGGACAGCAAATGAAGTGTATTCAAATGAATAAGTAGCATACGCAGGTTGTGTGTTAATATTTGAAAACGAATTCGTTAATGAAGGCAAACTAGCTAATTTTAATTCTGCATTAAAGTGACCTTACTCCTACTAGCAATACTCGACATATTACGTTCCAAAAATACATACCTATCTCAATTTCCTCCAGACAAATCAATGAGCCGCTGTAATGAAATTGTGAATTTGCACCAACATCACCGTGAAATAACAAGTTTACCGTTTTAATTAACCTCCACGAAATTCAACTCTACCCAGTGCTAAAAAATTGTAATTTATATTTAGTTCTTATTGATCTTGTATGTCCGTACTGTATTACTGGAATGGTATGTTCACAAGGAATTTCGTGCAATATTTTCTGTTCTTTATCAAGTTTCAAGACTGTTACCAGAAAGTCTGGGTTCTACGCTTAAGAAAAGACGTCATTGTAGAAGTTTTGTTTTTAGGATACTATCGTTTCCTTTGTCATATACCAGACCTGTAGAACTGTAGCTCTTGAGAGCGACCGCTTTCCTCCCCTCTTTTACCCCACCCACCTTTTCTATCTGTGCGGTCACGGCGTTCTAGTTACGCTCGGCTGCATCAACATTCATTCTCGGGGCGGAAGTCGATCATCCCCAATAGAAGTGGAGTGAGGCTGACGTCATAGTTCCCCTACTTTTGAGTTCTGCAGGCCTGGTCATATACCCACAATTTCTACAAAATTAATCATCCGTATCAGCTTCGAAAAAAATTGAAATTATTTACAATATATCTCAACGATATGCAATAAATAACCAAAGCGGCCTAGATTTTACGTCAACGACTGAACCAGCCGTGGCAATGACATAACGGGTATGCTCTGCAAGCCGGAAAGTCGCAGATTCGAATCCCGATGTGGTCATAGATTTTCTCTATTTATATAATCATACCAGCCCCCCATTATGACCAGTTTAGTCATCCTCTAACAAAATGAAGATCAGAAATATTTCTTCGGTAGTAAAGGCGGCAAACACATTGGACTGGCATCCCTAGTGTCTATGCCGATGTTTAGAAAATGTGGTAACTGACAGATAAAATAAATGTACAAAATTTCAACTGATGCATCTTTGACGTTGCGTGGAAGTCAAGATAGTGAGTTAGATTGTCGATATTTGTTCTTTTTCAATGTTCTATGTTGTCTCAGATGAATACATTGCATAGTGCAGCTTCCCCTGTTGTAGCCTACAGGCATTCTGGCACGTAGCCCTACTTATGGTATGTAAGAATGATACATGTAATTATAAAATTTCTCGGTTATTGTTAAAGTAGTACTAGTTCCATCTAGAGATTAAGTGAACCCAAGTTATATTCTCGTTAGGAAAATTGAGATTTATTCTCTTCGATAGAGAATAAGTGTGCCCTGATATTGTGTTTCTCCTGTGTTAAATTAAGCACTAGTCTTCTCCCAGTAAAATTTAAAATATTGGTGTATAAGGTACCGAGACCAAATGGAGGAAGGTTCCTAATTCTTGAAGGTGAATTATTATGAAAGAAGAAGAAGGTGATGATGATAGTAATGATGACAGTGATGATGAGGATGATGATAATGAACAGGGGACACTCACAATGGACGATCTCTTTCGTCATGTGGACAGCATGGTGCAAAATCGCTTTAAGACACAAATTCAAATCAAATTCCAGAAATTCTTGTTTTACAACTACAATTTCTATCACTTGAACCACAAAAAGAGGTATAATAATAATAATAATAATAATAATAATAATAATAATAATAATAATAATAAACTTTAATATAAGTTCACTACAGCCAGAAAAAATATTCAAGTGAATAAAGTAACTCGCTGTATCAACGCCACAAATTCCCTTAATTAGAGGAAGATCTGATAAGAAGCCACATAAACTGGAAGTCTTCAATAAGGAAGACTCAAATTTAGAAATCAGGAGCAGGAAGCTTGTGCCTACATGTGAAGCAGTCATTACCGCCCAAGTAGAGGAAACCTTTTGAAGACGCGCCGAACATAGTTTGTATGGGACACAAAACAAAGACGAAGAGTTGCTAAGATGAGAGACCCAGCTCTGAGAGGAAATAACGAGCACTGAAATGAAGTGGCTTGTGTTCGAAATAACAGGCGGTGTGACTGGAATGCGGAGGAGTTCTGCTCGTGCAGCTGATTACAAGCGATATGTGCAGCGGAAAATGAGCGGAGAACTGACAGTTACTACTGCCCTTGAATTAGGAATGTAAACGAAGAGAACTCTGGCCCCCAGCCATCATTGCAGGCTTCCGAGAGATCCAATGAGTCTACTAATGCTCCGTTCATGTTTCACCATTTATAAATGTATGCTCCGTTATAATTTTAGTAGAGAATTCATGTTTTATGCACATGATCACGAGAAATTATGCAGAGATGAGGTTATACTTCCTCAAAATAAACTGGAAAGAAATCGACCTCGTGACCATCTGAATAATGTTTATTAAATATAGAGAGGAGTGGGACTGAAATATAATTAAAATAACTACAGACTGAACAAAACTTGACTACACCGCTACACGGAAATGTTTCTGTCATCCGATGCATCAACACAACCGCACCCAACTTTTGTTGAAATCTCGCGTATTACCGTTTTAGAACTTATAGTTCAATGATTTAAGTTGTTGATTTCAGTGAATTCTCCTCTTATAGTTCACGAAAATTAAAAAAAAAATGAATGCATAAGATAAAAATAATTACTGTGATAAATTATCACGATAGCATTAATTTTCCATTGAGTTGTTTAGGTTGTGATAATCTGAATAATGTTTATTAACTATAGAAAGGAGTGGGACTGAAATATAATTAAAATAACTACAGATGAACAAAACTTCACTACACTGTTACACGGAAATGTGTCTATCATCCGGTGCATCAACACAACCGCACCCAACTTTTGTTCACTTCTCGCATATTACCGTTTTAGAACTTACAGTTCAATTATTTAAGTTGTTGATTTGAGTCAATTTTCCTCTTATACTTTACAAAGATTTTTAAAAATGAATGCATAAAATTAAAATAATTACCGTGAGAAATGATCACCATAGCATTAATTTTCCATTGAGTTGTTTAGGTTGTGATCATCTGAATAATGTTTATTAAATATAAAGAGAGTGGGACTGAAATATAATTAAAATAATACAGACTGAACAAAACTTCACTACACCGCTACAGGGAAATGTTTCTATCGTCCGGTGCATCAACACAACCGCACCCAACTTTTGTTCACTTCTCGCATATTACCGTTTTAGAACTTACAGTTCAATTCTTTAAGTTGTTGATTTGAGTCAATTTTCCTCTTATACTTTACAAAGATTTTTAAAAATGAATGCATAAAATTAAAATAATTACTGTGAGAAATTATCACGATAGCATTAATTTTCCATTGAGTTGTTTAGGTTATTTACACTTCAAGTGGTGTTTGTTCCTTATTCTGATGTGAGATATCTGAACACCTTCTTTGAGCGAATACGAAAACCATATAATTATGATGATCACATTTAAAAAGAGGGAGAAGAAGATGAGAATGGCAAGAGAAAAATGAACAAATTAAATTGGCGGCGGTTGCTTGCACTGTTTATTTATTTATTTTATTTTGCTAATAATTGTAACATAAAATATAATATATACAGAAAAACTTTAGCTCGCCCCTGAAAGAGTACATAGAACTCGTGCTCAGGGACGGATTTCTGAATTGAAATTAAGAAGTATATAATACAATTTGTCTTATGTCTACTACGCAATAAGAATATATAAATTTAAATTTACAATTTTTCAGTTTTTATAAAATGCATACATAACTTCTTAAATTTAATGCTAGAACTATTATAATTGACAAGATTAGGATATTTAAATATAAATTTGTTGTATATTCTTGGGCCTAAATTACTACTATGATTAATTATTGTAGCAGTATTGTACTTTGGTTCAAACAATCTTAAAGAATTCATACCTTTTGTTTCATAACTATGAGAATACAATTAAAAATTATTTCGATTTTTATGTATGAATTTTATTAACACAATGTAATAAATTTGTCTTATGTTAAGAACATTAAAGTCTAAAAACAATTTTTGAGATGAAAAATCAATAGGTTTATGAAGACTGTAAGAATAGAATTGATTTAAAAAATAATGTAAGTTTCCCTTTGCTTTCAATGCATGCTTAGGAATAATTGTGGCTTGTCCGAAAATTACAGGATGACAGAAGTGTTGTTCTAAAATAAAACTACCTCAGTTAGTTGTTCACGTCAGTTGGTTATGACGGGATTCAAATCCTTGTGGTAATTTGACGCTCCAACTTTTCGAATAACTGATTTAAAGCAAATTTAAAAATAAATAAATATTTACTTACTATACGGTACTTATTATTTTTGGCAAATTGTGGCGTGAAGTAGGATTTACGAGCACCTACATTTCCTTCTGGGTCAACTGGTAGTTAATTTGGAACCACGCGTGTGCCAAGTGGTACTGTACGATCGCGAAAAAGGAAATGATTCGACGGCATCTGTTCTGTTGACTAGTACATAGCCTCCTTCTCTATCAATATTGCTGTTAGAAAGACAGAAGGCCGTGGTAACGCTTTGTAACATTAACAGAACTGAAGCTGGCAACAGACGATCAGCCACAACGCCGATATCAACATAATTATTTCTGTTGCTAAAAAGGTAGATAAGTGGGTCAGCGTAACAATGCCAAATAACAAAAAAACAAGTGCAATGTTTTTGTGTTGGCATTATACAAAAGTATTTCCTCGGACTTCATTATCAGACACACTTATGATGACAATGATTGAAGTTCTAGCGATCTATAAAACACTTCTTGTTGCACTCTAAGAGCTATTAAAAGAAAATTCGTAACTGTATGGGCATAAATTATATGCTACACATTTAACTTTGCTAAAAGAAGAACAATAACGAATAAATATCTATTAACTATGTATAACAAATCACCTCATTTATTTCCGTTGCACGTTCTTGTTTATTATAAGTACAGGAAAAAAGTGTTTAGGCCTATACAAATGAAAAATTGTGTACTGCAATACACATGCGAATCTTAGATTTCAAACATATTACAGTATGTTTAATAAACAACACTGTTATTGGTCAAAGTAATAAAATTAGACGTTATCTTAGTACATACGAGTAAATATAGATTTCTTTTTGTCTAATGGCATACCCCTTTAACTTGTCATGCGCCCTGACTCTGCGAACGGACTCATAGATGTCGTTAGTGCCGAGAAGCGTAGACTACATAGTTCGTCAGAGACTATCCAGAGCACACCACAGGCAGTGGGTCCACATTACACACGTAATGAAATATGATTATGGAGATAGCAATAATGTTACAGACAAGCCATTTATTCCTTCATTCGTTCATTGTGTTCAGCCGAAGGACAGGTCTCTTTCACTCCAAACCCAGCATTCTTTATTCTTTCCTATTTTCCGCCTTCCTCTTAGTTTCCGCATACATGTATCTTAATGTTGTCTATCATCTGATATCTTCTTGTGCCCCGAACCTTTCTTCCAAAGCAAATTTCATAGTCATGACTTTACACATATATCTCGCAAAATAAATGGGCAGAGCCGAAAAAAATTGAAGATAATAGTAATAATAATAATAATAATAATAATAATAATAATAATTTTACTTGGTTATTTAACGACGCTGTATCAACTACGAAGTTATTTAGCGTCGATGGGATTGGTGATAACGAGATGTTATTTGGCGAGATGAGGGCAAGGATTCGCCTTAGATTACCTGGTATTTGCCTAATAATAATCATTTATTTTATTGTTATTTATTTAGAATATTAACGTGCAAAACAACAGCACAAGGCCAATTATAGTTTAGCACAAGATACAAAACAAAACAACAAATGATGATGAGAATGAATGATAGAAAATGGCAATAATAATAATAATAATAATAATAATAATAATAATAATAATAATAATAATAGTAGTCAATATAATTACTCTTGGACAAATTTTTAACCAACAATAGACATTCACAATTACCATAACTCTTTGGGCATGTGGTTAGCACAGTATAAGACCACCACTGGACGGACTTTAGAGACATACCTCCTGTTCTAATAGAAATTTAATAAATCTCACTTTTTCGCAAGAAATCGAACCCAGATGTACTCGATTCGTTGTAATTAATACCACTTAACTCAGTATATAATAATAATAATAATAATAATAATAATAATAATAATAATAATAATAATAATAATAATAATAATAAAAATTTTAATTCGTCCTTCACAGGAAAAGTCCAGCACTCAAGCGTGATTGCGTCTTTTGCAGAAAGCAACGTAATTTGCTATCAACACTTTGTCAGTTACGATCAAAATGTAAATTAGTTTACGTTGAATCTGTGCAGACATTACGAACTGCCAGGTTGAAGTGTACTTCCGCCGATCTATTTCATTCTCCAGTCGGACCATACACATCCCGTGCACCTTCCCCCTTCACCTCGCCATTAAAGCTATTTATAACGGATTCCACCGCAATTCCTAAAAGCCTCGCATTTACATTGGTCATAAGCTGAGGCTATTTCTAGACTAGAGTTATCCCACGCATTTTTAATGACGTCAGGCAGAAAACCATATGCTCATAAACAAACGGATTTGAGTGAGGATCTCAAGAGTAATGCATATAATTAGAGTTACCTAATTACTGCAACCTGGCCAAGTCGTACTAGCTCAGACACCTGACTGTTTCTCATTAAAGAGCACGGAATTCGATTTCTGAGGGTCACTGTGAGATTTATGTTGCACAAAAAAGTGTCAGGTGGATTTTCTCCTAATAGCCTACTTCTGTTCTTTTATTTTTTTTTATTTTTTTTTTTCAAATTTTTATGTATTATTTTTGGTTAAAAACGGGCTTGAAACTAATGTAACTTTCAGACTGAATATTTGCTGATGTCTGTGGGACAAAATTTAAGTAAATTCATAAAGAGCGGAACATTTATTATACGTTAAGATGCAGATTTCAGAATTTACCGATTTGGAACTTGTAGTTCAATCTCACTTTTCAACAAATGACTGACAACGGATTGGCAACAGGTAGGCTCGAATGATCAATTGTATGATTAGTAATTAGTACGACACCATATCCTCTTCGCTACGGGACCGCTTCTAACAATACCTCCTTTTTGCCCGAAGGATAGCACTGCAGCCTGAGACTTATGCTTATAGTCCCGTCGCTCTAATTTCCGGTAGCCAATCGCGTTGCAGGTCGGCTACATTTAAACGTGTCCGTCTTGTGATTCGCTTATGAAGACGTTATTCATTTGTTAAGGCTCGATAAATACTTAATATAATCGCCCGCCATTTTGGCTCTTTTGTTGGCGCTCGCAGAAAGCACACGAAGACGTTATTTGCCGCTCAATTATTTGCTGAATTACAGTTCGTTTGATTTATTATCATAGGAGCTACGACATGATAATGTTCAACGGTGTGGCAAATAGATTCCTCGTATGGTAGCTCGGGAACGAAAGAACAAAAATGGCGAAAGATACTACCTACCTAGACTTTATAGAGCCTTCACTTCCTAAGACGTAAGCAAAGAGGCGGAGTCACGCCGGAAATAACGGCGTCGCGACTATAGTACTCCTATTCCCTGAATGGTATCTGACGCCGAACGGCGCGCTCTTATACGTATACAGCACGCTGCACAGTGAACTTAACCAGGGCTATGGTAATAATGACAATGTCATATCGCTGTTCCGGAAGAACAATGACGCAGAGCCACCGGCGTAGCTCTGTCGGCTAAGGCGCTTGCCTACCGATCCGGAATTGCGCTCGGGCGCGGGTTCGATTCCAGCTTCGGCTGATTACCTGGTTGGGTTTTTTCCGAGGTTTTCCCCAACCATAAGGCAAATGTCAGATATTCTATGGCGAATCCTCGGCCTCATCTCGCTAAATATCATCTCACTATCACCAATTTCATAGACGCTAAATAACCTCGTAGTTGATACAGCGTCGTTAAATAATCAAGTGAAAAAAATGACGCAACTGCAAAATTAAAAAGACCCCTAACTCACTAGTGCTACTTAAAAGTAATAAAAAATTACAATATTTTGCTTTATTCCGATTGCCATATTTTTTATCATTTATTTACATATGTATATATATAAATAAAATTCTGTTTTTTTTTTTTTTTTTTTTTTTGCTTCTCCTGGAAAATATTTTATGTTGCACTTACATATGTATTTACATCTAAATAAAATTCTGTTTTTTGTTTCTCCTGAAAAATATTTTATGTTGCACTTACGTCGTTGTTCCTCCGGAATAGCAATATGGAAAAATGATGGCGAAATGAGTCCGAGATTCGACACCTAAAGTCACTCTGAAATTCTGCTTCAATTCGTTGAGGGAAAACCTCTGAAAAAAAAACACTTGCCTAACTTGTCCCACCAGAATTTGAACCGGAGTCCGCTCGTTTCACAGTCAGACACTCTAAACGTTACTCTACAGCAATATGCGATAATACCTCCTTACGTTAGTCATCTATCGGCAAATTCAAAAGCTACGTAATATCTCGAAAGTCAGGCCTACTGAATAGAATTTTACGTCGGATATTGTGTCATCGTTTATATAGATTCACTTCATGGAAGTTGTACAAAGTTGTCTGTAACACGACTCTCCTTGTGAGCAGAATTGTGGTGCTATTATCGCAGGAACATTAACTTTTCTTTCCAGTAAAAGCCTCAAACTTACGGAGCTCTAGTACGAATCACTCGAGAATATCGACTCGGAACTGAGAGAAGAAAATAAAGCAGGAAATAGGAAGTAAGAAGAATGGATATTTCCAGGGTGAAAGCAGCAGGAGAGTCCATACTCGTCTAGCTTTCAATACGGCCGTCCTCCACGCCCCATGCCACGGCCAACAGAGCGTGGAAGGCTGGCCTCGCTTGGAAAAGCCTGACCTCGCCACGGGTCATCTCACACAGTGACCTGACACGACATTCAGCATAGAGCTCAACAGTGGCCTTAATCATCAAAGCTCAGGACGCGTTTATCTGTCAGCTCATTTTAAGCAAGCGGTTATCTCCAATTTGGGAAGCCCTGACTGATTTCTTCCAGACATCCGACTGGACGACGGACCTTGAAACGTTATGGCTGTCGTATGGCGTCTCTCTCAACTTTTGACGTAAAGTGGCGGCAGACATAATCTTCGTGAAATGACTTTCAAGAATTCTGCTTTTAGATCACACAACCCATTCAGTATGCCTTGTGAACTGAGAATTTACAACGTCTTAAGATGACGAACATTCTGCTATTTAAATCGTTTTAAAATGCTTCGAACAGTGACGGTTCAGTTTGAAAGCACAAGTTACGTGTTAGATGGTATTAATAATACTTCTCCTCTATATTTTAGCCGTAAATTGGGATGGTCTCGTGGAAAAGTCTTATTAAATATTTTAAGCTTTTGCGATAGTTGGTTATGATAGACCTAGGATGTTTAGGCTCGTTTCGTGTAGGTTGAAACATACGTTCTTTAATGCGTCTAGTTTTAGGCAATAGCATCGCTCGAGAGTTTCTCGTGTTGCATACATTTAGGGATTTTATATAAAATTGTTGCAACCTATCCTATTCGAGCCTAAAAATCCGAGGTCTAGACTTATGATATTGTTTTTTTCATCATTCAACTGTATATGGAAATTTAATTTCTCGAAATTTCGAAGACTTTTACAAGTTCCTTATAGCTCTAGACCTGGACATTTTGCTTACTTTATTTTTCCTTATGCTTTTCTATCTCAAACATATGAATAGTAAGCCGTATTTATTTGCTCATTTCATATTCAAATTTGATAATATTTAAAAAAAAAAACTGATAAAATGTGTTCAATTATAACTTCCCCACACCGTCACCTCGAGTCATTTTAAATATTCTAAGATATGTTTTTATTTATTCCTATGATTTTAAATTAGATCATAATTTTTTCAACACTGATACGGATCCACTGTATTAAAACGTTGTAAATCGAAATGCAACAGATATCACAAAACTTAATTGTAGCACTTATCAGCATTTCAACATAATTTTAAGTGCAATTATAAACTAGTGATACAGCAATATCAAATAACCTATTAAAAATCATTAGCAGTTAATATCATACTAATATGCTTTATCTATAATCTTCCAATAAAAGCTTAGTCATTCTGAAAACGAATGAATATGTCGCAGGCTGTTCATAACATTCAGCACACTCATACCGTTTCTCAAAGTAATCGTACCAAAGTCCGGAAGGATTTTATGTCCCACTCAAATTATGTGTACATAAACGATAGCTAAAACCATGCAAAATCCTCATAAAATGACTCTACAAAATGTAAACTCAGACTATCACGTGTAATATCTTACGTCATTCATTTCCCTTCCATCTCACATCGTAAAACAAGATTTATTTTCACAAATGTTAATTTTGCATCTATCAAAATATCACTCTTAAGTGCACTTTTAGCCGAAGAGCTATAGCAGGTCGGTTTTCCACGCGGAGACAAGGATTCAAATTACAGCGAGTACAAGTGGAATTTGAGATGAATTTGAGTGTTAGACCAATTCACCAGTCCATCTTTGCTAGTCAACACTGCAACATAGCCTACTTTCCCTGTATAATACGGGTTTCATATCTCACAACTTATTTTGTTAGAAGACTGACTGAGGAAAAAAACTATTTTAATTATATTTACTACAGCCATTTAACTGAAATAAATTATAACGTGATTTCACATTATCTGTACAACAAAAACAATACTGATAAAGACTTACAGTCAATTTCTTCCTTAAAATATTCGTAACCACATAATTTTATAAAGCTTATTTCACTTCTAGCGGTTTTTTTTCAAATGGGTAAAGAAGTAAGACACGTTCCGGACTAAGGTGCTAATATAGGTTGACCTGAATATTTCAAATAAACAGAAGTGTTCCTGGCTCCAAGAGTACGGGGGTAAAGTGCATAACCTATATCCTGGCAGACTGATGAGATACGAAATTTAATGGCAAGCGTCAACAACTATGCTTGTTGTACAGTGTCATACCATGAAATATTGTGGTAGTTCATTCAGTTAGCTCACACCCAAGACATGACCCTTTCAAAGCTCAGAAAACTTTCAATGTCTTGCATCCTGTGTACCTCAGAAGATACTCTCTCTTCCGCTCCTCGGCCTATATTTCATGCCAGTGTATCGTCACACAGGATTTATCACTGCATATCCAATTCCTCTTAGCATTTGCCAAACAGATGAAAAGTTGACCACTTCAGTTCCACTATGTCATTTTATTACTAAAAATAATTTGCATGTCTAGCTGAGAGGCTATGTTTTGTTATTGGGAGATGCCTCAACAGATACATTTCACTAGCTGTACTCCCGGTTGATATATTCGCATCAGAAGTGGCCTACATATTAACGTTCTGGAATAACGCTCATACAGTTCGCTGACAAGCAAATTTAAATATCAGGATTGCAGTGAAAATATTTCTTGAAATAATTTCATTTTCAGCAAGTCTGGATAAACTCAATATTACTCCTTTCCAAGTGGTTTTCGCTTGAAAATGGAATAATAAATAATCTATGTGCATTAAAAATATATTTGTGTACATATTTTTTCCATAAATTCCATTTTTCTCCGAATATTTCAGTTTCCCCTGCAATTCTAATTTTACCAATTCTCTACTATGCACACGATGTTTTAGAAACTAATGGTATAATAACACTTAATAGTTTTAATAATAATAATAATAATAATAATAATAATAATAATAATAATAATAATAATAATAATACGCAATTTTTGCGCTTTAATTACGTGCAAATTAATGTATCGTGAGAATATTTCTATGCTTACTTCTTAAGGATAAATAATCTTAAATTAGTCACACTGCTTTAATAAACGTCAATTAGATATTAGTCTATTGCCGCAATTTAACAAGTTGAATTCTCGCATCTGTAATTAAGAAATTATATCTACTGAAAAAAATGTGCAAGTCATATTGGATACAATCTGTAAGTAAACCATAAATTTATCATACTACTTTATCATGCCATAAATGTACTGTTATCTATCTAAACGCCATCTGCTTTCATAAAGTCGACATATAAACAAGAGTAAGGTATGAAAAAGGCGTAACATAAGAAGTCATAGTTGTTCCATAACACCAGAAATCAAGCCCCTGACGAAATAGGCCTATTTTGAATTAAATATTTGGGGCGGATATGATAGAATTACTCTAATCCTTACTCTCCATCTGTAAGTCTATCACGTCTGTCACTAGTTTCATTTGTTCACGTGATCTTCTGTGCTTTCAAAATGGCGATAAAAGGACATGATCCTAGTTTCTGATGGGGAAAACCGATTCTTTAGTTATTAAGTCAATTCTGCAATTTATTAAACATTAACGGTCTTACTAATAAACAGTGTATAATTTTTATATGAGACTTATGCAGAGTTTGAACAGAAAACATTACTAATAAACCATGCATAAGCGATGGATGTATAAACAGTCTGTAACTATACATGGGAATTGCTTTGCAGTAGTTGTATACATGAAACCCCTTGTTTAAGGTGATGATCATGAAATTAGAAATGGTGAACAAATTAATATTCCATATTGTAGATTACACAAGAGCAACACAAACTTTTCAATTATGGGGATGAAATTATATAATAAGCTCCCCAGTCAATATTATAAATTACCAATTAATAGCTCCAAAAGTAGATTTTACAATTGATTATTAAATAATACTTTTTATTCTGTTGGTGAGTTTTCAACACAAACTTGTATGAAATTGTTTTTTTTTTAAATATGTTTAATTTCAATTAGTTACAATTAATACAGTAAGGGTGAATTGTTTTATTTAATTCAAAAGTTTCAAATTATTTCATGTTTTCATTGTATTACTTAAATTTTACTGTTTCTTTTATTAGTGTTTTTTCAAATGTATTATATGTTTTTCAATGTATTCTGACGGAGCCTAAAACTATATGTCTAATGGCAAAAATAAATTGAATTGAATTGAATTAAGCGTTATAGGGCCTATATATAGAGGAAAAATGATCGCCCCTCTAACAGCTGTTTGTATCGATTGTTATTTTACAGAAGAACAAACCAAAGAGCAAAAAATAATTATAATTATATTGCTATAGCTGTACCCTTTGACCAAAATATAGCGTGGCAATCGATCAGGCCCAGTTGTACTATCGATACTTAGCGCGGCACACTAGCGCGCACTATCGAATCCAATAGAGAGCCCCAGATATTCTATTACCTTTCATAATGAAGTAATGACGAAACTATGACGTAGCTGTGTAACAGTTATACTGTTATACACGACGTATGTAGTGATTATTAGTAAAAAATTTACACACGACTTATAAACGAGCTATTTGTTGCGTAAGTATAAGACAGTAAAACGTCTGTATAAGAGTTTTTATTAGTAAGATCGTAAATCGTGTAGTTATTCTATACTATAATAACAACTACTAGATTAAGAAACAAAAGTGCTTCTTTAATGTCCGCTTTTTATCCATATTGGAGAACAGAAGAGGATAGCAGCGAAGACTCTGTGTTTTATCGCCGTCCACGCACCTGTGGAGAGTTCCATTGTTCCTTCAGAAGTGCGATCCCTGCCTGACCCAGTTTCCAGTCTACTCATTAAAGTGTGACAGACTGCGAGGCTGCTGGGGGGGAGGCCCTCGGTTAGTTAGCTCTACACGTCATTTAGTCTCCAAGTTGATGCGCCGCCTTAGCGCCTTCTCTTCATGTCAAAGCAAAGGCCATTTCAGAACCATAAATATGCATCTTATAATGAATTTGCATGAATTTGGAAGTATATCCTCCGGTTGAATTCAATAATCATTAAATGGAAGGATAAACGCGATGTTGGTAAATTTAATTAACGTACGTTAATTGTATTATTTGCTGTGCAAACATTGTACGGCATGACGAAAAGTTAGTGTTACATTGAATATAATATAAAATAAAATAAAACAAAATGACTAAATTAACCTCTCTCAGGAATACAATTCGCCCTTCAAATAATAATAATAATAATAATAATAATAATAATAATAATAATAATAATAATAATAATATCCATAATAGCTTTGCTACTTTCACGGTGAGTTAATAATATTTCAAGTTTACAAGCAATTTGCATAGGTGTTAGCTAAATTGATAAGAACAACATTGCAAGAAGTTCGAAAACAGCCTCTACTGTAATGAATAAGTATCAAAATATGTCCTAATACACATCCCCTAAGAATGTTAGTAACACTAGCTCTCCCATGGTTACGTAGAGGAGATTAGAAACAGAGGAGAGGATCGACTGTACGAGATTTTCAATTAGTACAGGTCTGGGCACCGGGAGCGATTCCAAACTCTAAACGGGGACGCTTAATGTTCATCCGTCACGACATCAACGTTGCGCGCTGTTCGGCGGGGAAGAAAGGGGTTGAAGAGAAGTCATATGGCTCCTCGTGAGAGAGTAGGATTCGCTCTTGGTGCCCAGCCCTGAATTAGTGCTACTAATACCTAACTCAGTAATTAAACTAGGGTGACTCGAAGTGCCGGATTTTAGATACTTGTCCAGTGTAACGGAAAGTGACTACCGGGACGCTGATTTGTCCCAGATTCTCAATTTTGTAAATTTTGTCTGAGGAAAAAGTATTCAGTATCACAAACTAACATTGTAATGTGTTCAACTAATCCCTCCGCAGGTCAAGTGTAATTCTTAAGGTTCATTTTCACGTCTCCGCACTGAGTCAAGTGTAGTCCTACAAGGTTGAGAGTGGAAGAAATAGGTGTATCGTCCTTACAAGCAGGCAGTGCGTTGCGGAGGGAATAGTTGAACGCACCGTATAATAATATATTTTTATTTTTATTATTATTATTATTATTATTATTATTATTATTATTATTATTATTATTATTATTTACTGGCTTTCAAGGAACCCGAAGGTTCATTGCCGCCCTCACATAAGCCCGCCATTGGTCCCTATCCAGTGCAAGATTAATCCAGTCTCTACCATCATATCCCACCTCACTCAAATCCATTTTAATATTATCTTCCCATCTACGTCTCGGCCTCCCCAAAGATCTTTTGCCCTTCGGCCTCCCAACTAACACTCTATATGCATTTCTGGATTCGCCCATACGTGCTACATGTCCTGCCCATCTCAAACGTCTGGATCAGTCCCATTCCGAGGCTTACTGTTAGGTTTCGTAACAAGCTGTTTTTTACGGTGATGGGTTGTTAGCCTTTCGCCCAACCCCCAAGCTGGAAGACCACCCCTTATCGGCAGTCCACGACTGCTTATCCAATATATTCGCAGCTACCCTCCATATCTGGAGGCCGTCTCCTCTATCCGCAACCTGAGGACGCGCCATGCCGTGGTGATAGGGACCCACAATACATGGATTTTTATTTTAATACTTTCAATAAAAATATTTTTGAGGAAAAAAGCTTTCAGCATCAGAAACTAATAGGCCTAGTATATTTGTGCAATAATAATAATAATAATAATAATAATAATAATAATAATGTTTTATTTTTAATACTTAGACCTTAAAATACAAAATGATTTCTGAGAAATAATTTCGTTCTCAAAAATCCCCCTGATTTTGGCTTAGACAATTTAATCACCTAATTAAACCGACTGCATTGCGACTTTCTAACGCTCTTTATTTTAATATGAATGATAAATATATAGGCTATATAATATTATTTTTTCCTTTGGTTAAAGAACAGACATTTTAAATCATTACTGTATGTTCTTTATTTCTTGTTTTATTTAGATCGCTTCCTCGCTTTTGTTTAGCTTCGGTAAGAGAAAATAATTAGTATATTTCGACAAACAATAAACATATAAAATTAATGGACCACGTTCAGATTACAAAAATCATAAATGATGACAAATGCATCTAGAACCGAACCCTGAGCTTCTGAAGTCTAAGTAGTACTTCACATCGTGGATAGTCTAGTCTAGACTACCGGGCTGCCTCTGTATGTTTGTTTTGACTGAATGAGAAAAAGAAAACTGGCAATCACGCCTCGACTTCAAAATCTGAAGTCTGTGTATAGTACTGTTTAAAATATGTGAAAAAAGAATTGGCAGGTGAAAACTGCGATCTCACCCCAATATAATAGGCTCTACCAGGCTCTATCTAGGCAGATGTTTGTTTCCTCTCAGCAGGAGGTCCCCAAACTTCGTCTCCTCGTGTTGGAGCCCTGTAGAATAAATATAGAAATTGTTATGGAGCGGTCCACCCAAGCTGCTCCTGTTACTGGCCAGCCTCAAGCAGTTGGCCGAGTCTCCAACGAGCAGAACAAATAGTGCGAAATGTTAACCTCTCCAAGAAATGGGATTAGAGCATGTAACAGGGAGTGGGGGAAGAACATGTCCGACTCTTTCATGCTGCCACTGTCACAATCTTTATTTAGAACTTCATTCTTTAAATGTGGCTATTACCGTCGAACACGCGTGGACGTTTCTTAAGCAAAAGACACTTTAAAATGATGTTACAATCTGTTCTGGTTTAAGAGATGGCGTTACCAGGTACAAATTCAGAGGCCTCCTTTAGACTTTCGACAGAAAAGTAGAGAATTATCTCCCTTTCACAGAAAATTGATGTCTCTTCCCTCCGGTGTTTATTCGATGTTGTCTAAGAGGTAGATGGTGACATGAATAAATAGTCATGTCTCTTATGTATGTTTAATGTTAGTTTTTATTCTCACATTAGTGGAGATAGAATGGACCTAAAAGCCCAATGTTTGAAAAAAGATTACAACTTCATTTCTTATTCTGTCTGTCCACTTCATATGCTCCATTCTTCTCCACATCCACATTTCAAGTGCTTTTATATACACTAAGCAGTTTTAATGTTCTTTAAACTATGACAATTTGTGTAGCGTTTTATTCATCCGGGAAGCGTTTACATGCTAAATTAGACCTATTCAAATATTTTAATGTTGATGTAATTCTTGATTTGAGCTATGTTAATACCTACAATATATACTAAAATCTCTAACATTCCAGTTAATATATATATATATATATATACATACACGTTTTTTAATTTCATAATAAACGTCATAAAAATTTGAAGAATAATATGCTTTAAAAAATAAACTATATATTCTTGAATAATTTCAAGGGAAAAATTCTTTCGGGGCCGGGTATCGATCCCGGGACCTCTGGTTGAACGTACCAGCGCTCTGCCAACTGAGCTACTCGGGAACTCCACCCGACACCGTCTCAACTTTTCCCTTTATATCCACACAACTCGCGTGGGCTGACGAAACGCCATAGATCCACATCGAGTGCACACAAATCTCTGTGTGACTTGGAATTGTGGTTTTCTGTTAACGTGCACAGTGACGTATATATTATGCAAATCTAGTCTTTGTGTACGTCACTGTGTACGTTAACAGAAAACCACAATTCCAAGTCACACAGAGATTTGTGTGCACTCGATGTGGGTCTCTGGCATTTCGTCAGCCCACGCGAGTTGTGTGGATATAAAGGGAAAAGTTGAGACGGTGTCGGGTGGAGTTCCCGGGTAGCTCAGTTGGCAGAGCGCTGGTACGTTCAACCAGAGGTCCCGGGATCGATACCCGGCCCCGGAACAATTTTTCCCTTGAAATTATTCAATTCTGCTTTGCAGGGAGCTTCACCTGAAAGACTAGATTTGCATTATATATTCTTCATTAAAGATTTCGAGTATGTTGTCCACGTGGAAAAACTTTACATGCATGCAAAGTTTCGTTAAAATATCTTAAGTGCTTTTTGAGTAATGTAAAAGCTGTCCTGCTGAACAAAACACTCGAAAAATTTTCATAATTAAGGAAAGTAACTAGTAGGTTTTTAGAAATATTAAAATTGCTTACAGATAGTGTATATTAAGCATGACAATTTTTATTTCCAAGGGATCTATTGATTCTGCGGGAAAAAATGTTGAAATATAGTAAAATTATGCTAGCGTAGTAGTAATACCCAGCTTAGTAGGAAACATGAAATCTTAACAACGGCTAAAAAAATGAAATTACAGTATTCACAAACCTTTACACCTTGAAAACCTAGATCATAATAATATCAATATTTGTTTAATCTTAATTACCAGAGTGGGGCGAAATCTGAAGTTAGAAAACGAAATAAATTTGTCTATAACGAAGAAAAAAAAAAAATAATAATAATAATAATAATAATAATAATAAATTAAGCTTCCCTTATGAAAAGGTTGCCAGATTTGACAAAGCGTATTATATAATGAATGTCATATACCGCGAGAAAAATAATAGCTACGGATTTATGGACAATAGTAACAAATGTTCTCTATGGGGTTAAAAAGAATTTATCAAAATCTGCGAAAAATAGGTATATTAAATTGTAAAATGTATTACATAAACATACTGTTAGAGGTCTTTCGTATGAAGAAAATAAACAGTTGTACTAGCAATGAAATTTCGTTACAAACGTATATATAAAAATAGGAATAAAAAATACTTCATTCTCAAACAAGGAAGAACTGCTGGTATGTACTGAAGTGTATTTCTTCCGAAGACAGCGTGAAGATCTTTCTCAGCCGTTACTATAACAACACATTTCTGCCTCATTGAAGCAATAAAAATGCGAACTCATGCAAGAGAATGCAAATCGCTTGGCTCACATTCTCTTCCTACACATTTGCAAGAGGAAATTCGCTGTTTTCCTTGCTATAACTTCGATATGCCACAACACTGAACGCCAATTTTTTAACCTTTCCTCGACATTAAGAAACACTAAATATTATTTTTCATTGAAAATATGCCACAACATCAAAAATATGTGGTAGTAAAAAAATAAGAAATATTTCAAGGGCAAATAAAGCAAATATTTCAAGGGCAAGTACGATGTCAAGGATTCGTTTCCTGAAAACTTTGGCATGTTTAATTCAAGTTCACACTTGTATACATAAATTAAATGCCAAAGAGTGACTGTGAGAAACAAAATCGATATGGGTTAAAGCATTTTTATTAGCTAGTGGACAAGAAACCTCGACTTTAAAAATATGTTAATGACTTCAAAATATTATCAACCCTGACACCATTCGTAACCACCGCTTCTATCGTACAGCATCTGAAAAAATAAACAATACTGCAAAGTACAGCCGTAAGAAATATAACTGCAAACGATTTCATATGTGTTTGATCTTGTATACATATCTACTGCCAGCATACTGATGTTATGACCGATTCAATAGTATACATGTTTTATGTTCTAGTTAACAATCAACATAAGGTACGCCGTAACATTTTACTTTATAGATCAAAATATGACTACAGCACCTTTCTTGTAATCCGTTCATTTTCTGAGATATTGCAGAATATTATTTTGGTACAAGCGGAGTTTTAAATTTGGAATGAAGAATTTTTCTTTATATTTATTTATTTTTTGACGAATATACAAGAAGTTTATTTATGAACACATTATTTCGTGTTGTTTTTGGGTAAATAATTCAATTTATACATTTTTTACTATAACGTTTTATTCTATGTTACTTAATTGATATTAAACAAAATTATTATTTTCTGCATTCCATTAACTTAATGGTTTTCATTTAGAGAATTTTCAAACATTATGATTTGCGAAAAAAAACTAAGTTTATTTCATGTACAGTAGTGGCAAAAAAAAAGCCGGACCGACCCTTGCAGCTGATTTCAGAGCCTTGTTCACTCCACAGCACGATAGACTGGTAACTGAGACTTTCGTGGTTCGAATCCTGCCTGGGAAGGAAACTTTTTTTTTTGTTCCTTATTCAAAAAATTATTCCCAATACTTTTCTATAGCTGGTAAAATTCATTTCTGGGAATAATAAGTTAATTAAGTAGTAAAATATCGCTGCAATCGAAAAGTATTGGGAATAAATTTGAATAAGGAACAAAAAAAAGTTTCCTTCCCAGGCAGGATTCGAACAACGAAAGTCTTAGTTGCCAGTCTATCGTGCTCTGGAGTGAACAAAGCTCTGAAATCAGCTACAAGGGTCGGTCCGGGTTTTTTGCCACTACTGTACGCTGATGTGTAGATAAGTTTATTTCTCGCCTTACATAACTTTGAACAAAATGCGAATATCTTATAGGCCTTGCTTCTTTTTATAACTATCAGTTTTCATTTATAAAAACTTAAAATCTTTATTTTGAACTTTATATAAAGTCTCTGTATGAAAATAAATTTTCAGTCTCTTCTTACGCAACGTGAAAATTTTTAGAGAGACTGTATTTCAAGGTCAAATATCTGCAAATAGAAGTGACTGCGTCAAACGGAGAAGTGCATAATCGTTTCATGTTTTCTAAATAAGTTAATTTTACTTTCCTAGTTGAGTGAACTCTGTAAGAAAGGAGGTTTATTTTTCCACTTTTCCAGTAAATCATTAGTCTGCTACAATATCGTGCCATTCTACATTCTATCTGATCTTCTTCACATAAATCAGAGCTAGAACTGAATGTGGTCGACTATATTTTAAAAAATTCGTTCATGAAACTCATAAGAGGTCGATTCAAAATAGGTCACCAGTTCGCCTTAAATCCGGCTCAGTCATAATACAAGATCATCCCAGCCGACTCAGTGTAAACCAATGTGATGGAAACTATAAGATGCTTGTAGTTTAAACTATCTTCTCTACTATTTTGATCTGTTTGTTTACTTTTTGGACAGCTTAATAGAAATCAACTCAACACTCTATTATCTGCACCATCTTCAGTGTTTTGAGATGAAATTACTGTCAGTTAAAAGACGAAAAAGCTATCTAATTTCAGCGTGAATGACCAATCGTTAGTGTCCTTCTTTTCTCTTGTTAATGTGTTTAATTTTATCACATTGTTTATAAAACCTTGTTAAACTTATTAACCAGAGCCAAAAAATGAACACATTAAACAATTCATATAGTGCACCATTATCCGGATGAAGGTCGCGTATGTAACTCAAACACTAACTCGCTGCTCTTCCATTCAGGCGGCCCGGGTTTGATTCCCGGCCAGATCGTGATTGAATTTGTAGTGGACAAAGTAGACATTTAAGAGGGTTTTTCTCGGAGTACTCCTGATATCTCTCTATCATTCCATACCATTCTCCACTTTTCCCTCATGTAATCTATCATCTTTAAAAAAGACAAGTGAAGTCCAGTACGGGTTTCCGATGCTGATATAATAAGAAGGGCTCCGGGTTCTCGTTTGAGGATGTGATCTGGCTTTGTCAGGACTGAAGCACCCACCTGTCAGCATTGGATTCACGAATACCGCCCCGGCCACCTATCAGACAATTATTGCATAATAGGACTCATAATGGGCCAAAGCAAGCCCAATTTCAAGGATCCATCCCGGGTTCAGTCCTCGAAAAGTCAAGTCAAGCCAAAGTCGAATGAAGACAGCGTCGGCTTTCCACTCCGTAGATTCGGATTCAAGCTCAATAAGAAAAAAAAGGCGATTTTTGGAGTCAGTTTTCGTTGGGTATCTCATTTTCTCAACAGTCATTCCACCATTTCTCTATTAATCATAATCATATTCATTATCAACATGTCGTCGTTTCCGTTCTGGTACAGGTTCGTGTTCGCTGTCAGGTTATGGTATTGTTTGTGTTTTTGTTCCTGAAAGAATTTTAGATAAGTGCACAAATAGCCATAGCAACTGACGCCGTCCCCATTTTTTATATGGCTATTTAACGACGATGTATCAACTACTACGTTATTTAGCGTCGATGTGATTGGTGATAGAGAGATGGTATTTGGAGAGATGAGGCCGAGGATTCGCCATAGATTAACTGACATTCACCTTAAGGTTGGGGAAAACCTCGGAAAAAACCCAACTAGGTAATCAGCCCAAGCGGGAATCGAACCCACGCCAGAGCGCAATTCCAGATCGGCAAGCAAACACCTCAACCGACCTAGCTACGCTGTTGGCTGCACTCCCCTTTTAAACAGCTAAGTAACTACAGATGCGTGGACCTCATCCCAACACGAACAGTTCTATAACAGCAAAATGATCTGCATTTTCGTCACCTTACGACTAGAGGAGGTCCTAACACCAATGAAAGTGCCCGCCGTTAACAAAGGATATTTAATTAATTTTTCTGACCGTAGGCGCTTCATATATGACCAATTACGAGTGAATATAAATAGGAATAAATGTAAATAGGCTATAATTATCCTAATCCATCAAAATTGCTTACAGCACTTGTTTTCCTACTTTGTACATACAGACGTGGACATAGACTAAATTAATTACATGTGGAACGAAGCTGTATTTATCGGTAGAAATAATGAACAAAAATGTATTTTGCACAGATATAATGAACAGAAAATTGAGTCTGGAGGTTACTAATGTTTTGTGAACATTCCCCTATTCTTTATCAACACGTTGATTTTGTCAGGGTGCTGGAAATAAAAATTTGATACTTTCTTTAAATATCAGCATCATTTAGCCAGATATCAGACAGTGCTGAAATGAGTCCATATTTAGTTGCAACGCTCCTTTTGTTCACTTTCTTCTTCAGTATAGATCACAGATTTTCAATTTCGTTCATGTCCGGTCTTCTTGCAGGCCATGAGAGAATATCTTCTGCAGTATATAATTAAAACACCAGTAGTACCAACATAACCAGAAAAAATATACTTAATCATTGGAAAAATATACCGGTACCAGAAGATGTAAACAATCATATTTACAACAATAGAGACTCTGTGAATTATACTGACAGTTGATATGACGAATTATGTTTCCAAGAAAACGTTTTAGTCTAATAATTTGTCCACGTCTGTACTTGTCATCTCTTAGTTTTTTTTTCGTGTTGTTTCCCGAATTATTTTCATTCCAGCGACTATATACACAGGAATGTAGAGTCGTGCTGGCATTTCAGGCGTGGGTGGTTTATTAATTTCGACAAGCGGGGTGACATATCGCATATGTGGAATACAAGGCAATGTGTTCATCTGGAACCTCGATGGTAATGTTATGGAGTGCCTTGACTATTTGCCTGGCGCCAGAGATTCCTGGCAGGCAGTGTACGAAAAGGAGGTAAAGACACGTCGGAACGAGAAAAAGATCTTATTCTAAACTTAGCTCGAGCAGTAGCTATGTAGTTGAACGAATCATCTTGAGGGGCTATGAAACGATCAATTGAAGTCAAGATTATAGCGTGGTAGTCTTCAAAAGCAAGAGTTTACTCTCAAATGCTCAACTTTTTATCGACAGAAATAGAACAGATTTTTTTTTGATTCGCTAAGTTAAAGATGTTATTCTAAACAAAGTTGCTCTAAACATGAAAAGATTTAGAAGCTATCTGACAACCTGTTGTGCTGGAAAATGTTTTCACTATTGTAATGTTCTACTACTGTATACAGTATTTTTTATAATGAAAGTTTGTGCCAGATGTAAAGTACGTAAAATCATAAGATATAGTTTGTTGACCTAATGTCGAAGTTTCACTAACCGTGAAATGAGTACTACGTGCGGAAGCGAAGGAACATCATGGAGGTCATGGCAGTTACTAAAAAAAGAATTAAAAAAGACTAAACAGAGTTCACTGGGAACTCCATGTACTGCGCGAAACAAGGAAAGGGGCTTGTTTACGTTTATGCTTTGCAAAGGTTTCAAGAATTGTTTATTTATTTTGTTAAAAATAATAATAATAATAATAATAATAATCATCATCATCATAGTTTATATTGATTTCTTTTATATATTTCGGTTTATTACGAGACTTCTGTAGCAATCTCTATAATAATAATAATAATAATAATAATAATAATAATAATAATAATAATAATAATAATAATAATAATAATAATAGTAATATATATATATATATATATATATATATATATATATATGTAATTTATTTCCAAGAAATCGCCTGCCGGCATCCTGGGTTGCCAAAAACACAGAATAGTATTACACACACAAGAATAATAAGATTACAGTAAATATATGAGTCAAATTAAATGTGAACTTAGAATTTGAATTTTAGAAATAATATAAATTATGCATATATTTATAACAATCACACATTAACGAATAGAAAAGGTGGGGAATTATGATATTCCGTATAAATGATTTTTCAGAATTGCCACAGACCCTTTATTAAATAATAATAATAATAATAATAATAATAATAATAATAATTATTATTATTATTATTATTATTATTATTATTACTATTATTATTATTATTATTTATATTTATATTGAATGTGCTGTACAACAGCCAGTGGCCAATAATAATAATAATAATAATAATAATAATAATAATAATAATAATAATAATAATAATAATAACAACAACTTAGCTTTGGTTTTTTCGGTACAAAATATTTAAAATTTACCAGAACAGGAAAAAATATGTAAACCACAACACGTTATTCTATTTATAAACACCTACTTATATAGGCCTAATTCGGTAAGTGTTGTAAAAAAGAATCACACTCGTCAAAGTACTCGTTAGAAATCAGGATAATCTCGAGTAGATCTTGGATACATAATATAACTGACAAACTATACTCCACTATACTCCTCACAATGTTAAGAGGAGATGATGATGATGATGATGATGATGATGATGATGATGATGATGATGATGATGATGATGATGACGACGATGATGATGATGACGATGATGATGATGACGATGATAACAGACGCATTTTGCGGACAATTAAAGGATACACAAGATAAGATAAATTAATCAATCTGGATATTAGTTAAGAATCCTCAATTGGATATAACATTAGGGATAAAATTGAAAGAGACACTATGGCTATGAATAATGTTCATCAGTGCACAGTCAGCTAAATTCCCGGTAGTATGTGACATGTCTGTCTATAGACTAAGTATTGTCAAAGTATTTCGGTTTTCACTACCTATATCATGCTATTATTTCTCCATTTTGTTGTTTTATTTTCTCTGAGCAGTCTTTGAAATTAATCTTTTGTTGTTTACATCCTTGACTTCTCAAGCTTTAAGTTCCGTCCCAGAGTTTAAGACAAACATTCTAGCATTAAAACGCAATCCTTGAAACCGAAGTAAAAGTGAAAAACTCTTACTGACATTCCAGGTTGTATGAATTGAAGTAAATAATCATCCATCCAGAAGTTTTATATATTACATCATAATTACCATCCCAGAAATATATATGAATGATTTGTTTATTCTGGCAACCATGTCCCCTTTAATTAAATCTAATAAAAACAGTCGCCAACCGGAAGTCAGTTGAAATATATCGTTCGTATACCTTCTGACTCGCATGCCCTTGCACGTTTCACGCCTCGGGGGACTTCAAGATCGAGAAGCAAGTCGAAAACAAGTTCCATTTGTCATTGTGAACTTCCTGCACACCCTCAAGTGATACCATTACTTCGCATTAGTGGGAGACAAAACATCGCACGCAAGTGCTTTCTTAAATTCTAAAGGGTTCAACGACCGACCTTCCTGCAATGCTTCCGGGACTCGAACTAAGTGCAAAAGTCTTCCGCGTGCTCTGCCGTCAATCTTACTTAACTTTCCATTATGCGGCTTCCAAAGCTTTGAGTGTAATTAAATTTTAGCAGCCAATTAAAGTATTCAACGGAATCGATCTCACTCAGTTTAATTCGAGATGTGATATTTGGGGCATACAGTATTTTGAAACATGGAACATACAAACTGATACATTAGCTTGCTCTTTATCTGCTATTTAATGAATAAATATCAATTTAGGCTATACTACAAACTATAATAATAATAATAATAATAATAATAATAATAATAATAATAATAATAATATCCGTCAAGTTTCTTATGGTAACGAATCAGGACACAAATACAGTGGACCAGTATTCGATTCCCGAAATGGAAGTAGAAACGAAATATTAATTTTTTGCTTTGTTACACTGTATCGTACTAACCTGTTTCTTTGCGTCATGTTGACTATATGCCCGGGGAGTCCTGCTATTTGTAAATGAATGTTCGTTGTTGGTTTAAAGTCGTTACTATAGTGAGAACGGAATAAGTGAAAGACGCGAGTTCTGAGCAGTACATAATGGTTATCATAACCATTATCATCAATGTCGTCATCATCACTATCCACATCTTGAGTTAGATCTCTGTTGACTTTTCGGTTGCAAGTAGTTTCTACTCCTCGTGAATAAAATGTTGTTCAAAATTTATTAAATTTATTTTATTGTGTTCATTAAAAGTTTCCTGTTCAATTTTTCTGTGTTACTTTAGTCATTCTACTTGCTCGTTTGAAATTGTGAAGCATTTGTTTAATTTTATAATCAGACATTACCAATCCGTTTCTCTTTTTCTCTTTACTGTAAATTTTATTTTTGTATTCATACAATAATAATAATAATAATAATAATAATAATAATAATAATAATAATAATAATAATCGTAATTCTAATATCTTAAAGTCGCAATCTATGCAAAAGAGTAAAATGGTGATTTTAATTGTTATAAGAATATATCTTTACACAGAATTGTAATAGATAATTATGCCTCGTTTCTTTCGAACTACAGAGACTACTCAAAGAGGCAAAGAAATAATAATGACAATTGGACGCATGAGATGTAATGGACAAGGAAACTAGAGTACTAGAAAAAAAACTATTCCTGCAACCGCTATGTCACAATTACGTAAAATAAGAAAACACAGAACTTTAAGAAAATAATTTATTTTAAATTACACTAATACGTATTTTTTTATAAATTAAAAAACGCATTTATGTGTGAATTTTCACAATTAAATTGCCTAATTTTTAGTATACAAATTTATTTCATTATTCATATTTATTTACTTGCGTATTATTTATTTTCCTACTTATTTTTACTAATTTATTAATAACACTGTAAACATAAAGCACAATATCATGTTCAGAAGTTCAGTTTACAATATTAATAAAATTGTAGCCATATATTGCAAAAGTGTTATATACATATTATAGGAGTAAATATTACGAAAGACAAATCTCAAAGTCTTTTCTCTCATTGTTACAGATCTGTTGTATCGCCAGACGGTGACCGTGAACAACACACCCCTCGAGGTGGAGATCGTCGACGTATCTGGCGAGACGGTAAGTTACAGTTTATTTATGAACATTTGAACCCTAGCTGTATTTATTAATGATATACAATTATTGAGTAAGGTCAGTGAACATGATTCGTAACACCTGTGATATCGATCGATATTGCATAGTCAGGATGCGTTTCCGATACTGATGTTATTACGCTTTATTGCCAATTATAGATAATTGCTAAGGGCAATATCACTATTCCCCGGTCTAATTTTGTAATATGAAAGAGAGTTTACAGAGATTTAGTTGCAAATGTCAAGGCTAATGGACAATCACAAGTGGAAAACTTAAAGGAGTAGTTAATAAACAGTCATCATTAGCATTATCAATTATGAATTATGTGTTAACACAATTGTTTCGGTCTCAAAAAATCGTTTTTTAAAGGCCTTGAGGTTTTTGTGTCAATGTCTTCATTCTGGCATTCTTCTTTCGTTCATTGTCACGACATATACAGAATTATCCGTAAGTAATGTAATTGATTTCAATGGTTTATTCTTTGAGATATTTCAAACAAAAAAATGTAATACCATTTTGCTCGTTTTTGCTTCCTTTTCAAGTTAAAAATTATTTTAAAATAAACATTTCATACCGTATTTTCGGAAAGCCATTGAATTAATTCCCAATATGCTCAGTCAGTTTAAAAGAGCAGTGTATTATAATAATAAATGATTGAATTTGAGTTTTTTTCCTTTAAATGTGTAGAAATTCGATCTGAACAAATGTAACTTTTTGTTCTGAAAAGGAATTTTAAAATGTTGCATTTTTTCCGATCAAATGCATGCATGTTTACAGGACAAAACTGAATTTCTTTCAATCATATTTTATTATCATAATACCCTGTTCTCTTAAATTGACTGAACATATTGGGAATTAATGAATGACTTTCTCAAAACACGCTATGAAATGTTTAATATAAAACAAATTTTATCTCGAAAAGGAAGCAAACACGAGCAAAATTGTATGAAATATTTTTGTTTACGTGTGCTTAAATGCGACAGGCTCATGTCAGTAGATTTACTGGCATGTAAAAGAACTTCCGGCACATCCGGCGACGCTGATATAACCTCTGCAGTTGCGAGCGTCGTTAAATAAAACATAACTTTTTTTGTTTGCAATATCTCAAAAAACAATCCCTTGAAATTAATGACATTACTTACGGTTCACCCTGTATATTGTATTCATTTATTTCTATATTTATCAAAAATGTGTAAGTGAATTATATCACTTTCAGTTCACCTAAAGCTAGCTTATTTCTTTCGTCACAAAATGTGTAACTTTTATATTTTCTTAAAAATTTCACACCACCTGATTTCAATCTCTTGCGTTTTTATATAAAATTACAAATTTCAATCCCACGGCAGATTGGGAAGGATTGGTGTATTTTACACTTAAATTATAGAAGTAACTCCAAAATAAATTTGATCTTAACCCTTTGAAGCACAAATTAATTTTTTATGTTTTTCATATCATGGATCATATGAAAGCTTCGATCAATTTTGTTCAACATTTTAACTCTGCACACAATTTCAAAACACACATGGCACGTCTATGTATACTCAAGAAGTGGTTCCTTGGTGGAATATCTGTGCCATAAAATTTAGAAAGAAAGAAAACGGTGGTTCTTCTGAACAACCACTATGCTGGAAAGGATTAAAGCGTCCTTCAGTATTTGTAAGATTTACGACACATGTTCTACTTTCCCATCAAATAATCTATCAAAATCTAGTCCTAGATAATATAAAATTTAATGATGATTTTTCCGATATAATACAATCACGTAATCGTTTATGAATAGCTTCTGTATTTTACAAGGACATTAAATTAATAACTACAATTGCAATAGAATTTCTGTATAAGATATTTCTCATGAGACAAATAACAAAGAACAATGCTTTGATTTAAAGCTGAAATTATTTAAGGCGCGTGAGGAATAGTATCAATGTACTTATCATTTTTTATTTGTTTATTTACAGAGGGATTCTACGTTCCCGTTGGAACAGGTGCAGTGGGCCGACGCTTGTGTCGTGGTCTACTCCATCACAGATAAGCAGTCCTTCGAGTACGCTGTAGAAGCACTCGAGAACTTCCAGAAGTTGCGCCCAGTAAGCGCCGTCCCCGTTACGTTGCTCGCCAACAAAGCGGATCTGGAGCATCTCCGGGAGGTGAGTGACAACTCATTTTCAAAGCACCGCGATATTCATAAGGCCAAAAAAAAAAAAAAAAAAAAAAAAATTGAAGCGTGTGATCCCAAAATGCGTTCAGTCCATTTTTATGGGAGGACTGGGCTAGTTTTTTATTCACTCCTTCACGAACTGAGCGACTTTTCAAGTGACATGCACAATAACACAAACTTTTAGACAAAGATTTTTTTTTTAAGAAAACAAACTTAAAATATAATGATAATGGTCTCAAACATAATCATGTAGTTATTATGATGTACCCGAAGCACATATATCTCCGTGCAGGAATTCTGCGTTACCATATGATGAAGGATGGATAGAACAGAGAAAAATTCTCTCCGGCACCGGGACCCGAATTCGGGTTTTCAGCTCTACGTGCTGACGCTTTATCCACTAAGCCATACCGGATTCCAGTTCCGATGCCGGATCAAATCCCCTCCATCCGGCATCGGAACTGGAATCTGGTGTGGCTTAGTGGATAAAGCGTCAGCAAATAGAGCTCCCGGGTTCGGGTCTCGGTGCCGGAGAGAATTTTTCTGTGTTCTATCCATCCTTCATCATAATCATGTAGGCCTATATGTATAAATCATAGAAATGGTCAAATTTACTGAGGTAGTTTTGGAATCACACTCTTCAATTAAGATCCTTCTATATGCTAAATGTTATCTTTTTCGCGGAGAAAACCGTACTTGGGAAATACTTCTTCAAAAAAGAATATATTGCTCCGGTTAAATTCGACCTTGCCATACTTTAGTAACAATTATATATTGGAATAAGCTACTTATCTGGAAAGCATATTAGTGGGTTATTTTACGACGCTGTATCAACATCTCAGGTTATTTAGCGTCTGAACCATAATGCCGGTGAAATGAGTCCGGGGTCCAGCACCGATAGTTACCCAGCATTTACTCATATTGGGTTGAGGGCAAATCCCGGAAAATCCTCAACGAGGTAACATGCCCAGCCTGGGATTCGAACCCGAGCTACCTGGTTTCACAGTCAGACTCGCTAACCGTCACTCCACAGGTGTGGAATTATTTTCTTTCTGGCTGAGTCTTCTTTGTTTCTGGCTCAGTGGAAGAGAAGCCCTGATGGCATTTACTCTGCCAGAATAAATAAAATCATGATAAATCATAAATCATTACTGAGAACGATATGGTTTAACATCTAAAAAGCCACCGGCGTGGCTCAGTCGGTTAAGGCACTTGCCTACTGGCCTGAAGTTGTGCTCGGGCGCGGGTTCGACCCCTGCTTGAGCTGATTATCTGGTTGGGTATTTTTCCGAGGTTTTCCCCAACCGTAAGGTGAATGCCAGGTAATCTACGGCTAATCCTCGGCCTCATCTCGCCAAGTACCATCTCGCTATCACCAATCTCATCGACGCTAAATAACTTCGTAACTGATACAGCGTTGTTAAATAACCAACTTAGTCCACGCCTGTGGAGTAAAACGGTTAGCGCGTCTGGCCGCGAAACCAGGTGGCACGGGTTCCAATCCCGGTCGGGGCAAGTTAACTGGTTGAGGTTTTCTCCGGGGTTTTCCCTCACCCAATATGATCAAATGCTGGATTCATTTCACCAGCATTATCACCTTCATCTCATTCAGACGCTAAATAACCTGAGATGTTGATAGAGCGTCGTAAAATAACCCAATTAAAAATAATAACCAACTTAAAAAACGCCTGAAAATGTCGTGAAACAATTAATCCTAATTGATTAATTATTTGTCCAAAGGTTTTAAAACACAAAGATTAAATCCCATGCATATATTCATGATGGTTCAAATAAGTTCATGTTAGAACCTCTGTGCCGCCATATGTTATCTACATGGTATATTTCCTTTGTTTTCAGGTGGAGGAGATGGAAGGTCGCACGGCAGCAATTCAAAATGGTTGTCAATTCTTCGAAGTGTCTGTCGCCGAAAACAGCGCCGACTTGTACCAGGCCTTCGAGGTGCTGGTGAACGAGTGCCGCTGCCTTCAGGGCAATACCAACAACGGCCACCACAAGTCGCGCAAGTTCTCAGTGTCCAAGATGATCGGCACGCTGATCGGCAGCAACAACAGCAACGGCAAGAACGGCAGCGTGGGCAACCAGACGCAGCAGCAGACGCAGGGCGGCACCGTCGTGGTGTGCCACAAGTCAGACCTGCACCGCAGTCGCGTACTCAAACGGCGCCAGAACTTCACGGCGACTGCCTCGCTGTGACTGGAGCAGGGCCCAGCGGGTCCCAGCGACGCTGCGACTAGGTGCGCCACTGTGGTGCCGTGAGCCGTCCGCGGACGATGCCTTACTCGCCTGACGAGAGCCGGGGCAGCGACACACCAGGGCTCCTTCTCCGCGCCCCGCTGCCGCCGCTCTTAACCTAAGCCACCAACAATCACACTCGTTCGCGATGGCAGGACTCTCTGAGTCCAGGTGGGCACTAGCCTACTTTCATAGAATGCCAGCGACACGATTATCAAAAACTTGGCAAGGATACATCTCGGGCAACGCTCCGATTTCCAGAGTCGGGGTTGCTGTCAAGTTAAACTGGCATGTGAGAGGAGTTATCGCTCCGACACATCACGTCACTGACGAGGAATATTTTTTCCACTTCTCGCTCTCCCGGTGATGGATTTAGTACCATCAGCTGAACAGCTTCCCATCCCCAAAGCCTCGGAGTGACGGGCGAAGACGCCACATGATTTAATAAAACAAATCAATAAGAACAGGCCGGCCTATCTTGGATTAGTCTCACGTGTAGCAGAATACTGAATACATATCAATGTGTCTTGAATGTCTGAAGAGGCTGGGAAACAATGAGAGCAGAGTCTCATTTTATGCATGAGTTTTATTTAATTTTCCAATAGCTTTAAGTTTTATTAAACACACCTTTAATGTATTATTTATTCAGAACTTTTAAAGTAATGCATTGTACTGCAACATCCCTCTCTATAAGAACTGAATTTAGAGTTACCTATTTTATTTCTAGTCAGATTTCCAATCGTCATTTCAGGCTATACACAAAGCGCTGGGTAACTAACCAATTGCATTTAAATTTTCCGGCAAATAAGTTCGTATAAACAAGCGACAAAGCAATCAGCTGGTGATTCGTTTTGTACCTTCAAGCTAAATTATCTAAAATTACATGACAAAGGAAATTAACTGCAGAAAGAAAGCAATTGCAAAAGAAACAATTATTTTATGGTATTTTTATTGGCTAAAAGGATGTGACATTTTAGAGCCACTGTGTAAGTTAGTATCCAGCGTGTAAGTGTAAAGTCCTGACATACGTCGAGATCCTAATAGCATTTGCAGTATCCCATACGAGTGGGTTGGCAGCGCGTCATAAATTAGCACTGAAAGCTCTAACTCTGGCCAACAACGTCACGCGTTACGTTGGATTCCAAAAGTGACCCTATTCAATCAATCATACTAACGCCTCACTAGCTTACTCATGTGGGATACTGATTAACTTGGATTGTTTATAGATGGTTCTGTTTTGAGGTACTTTCGGGAGTTAAAAACTTGTCTTCTTTGGAATGTCTAATACGCGACAGTAATCGCTGACATTGTACATAGCGATATAACAACTTCATAAACAGAGAAGATATTCAGTGACAAGTAATATTAGACATGTCTCTGTTTTTAGAATTTCGTTAGATAAATACATTCCATAATTTATACTTTTAACTTGTGTGTATTTCTCAATAACTTATTAGTAGATTTTCCCTAAGGATAATTATAATAAGGAAAGGTTTATTTGAATTTTAAAATGGTACAAAGTAGGATTCTTGTCGTGTAGGATTGCCTACATACAATGATTGAGTCCACTGAAAGGTCTGGAAAGCAACAATGATAACGTAACAAACTATTGTTACGTCATCGTTTGCTGGTGCCAAGTTTCCAGTCTGAAATATGTCTTGTATTTCTCGTTGCTGGATGAGGCTTCTTTTTAGTTAAGACAATGCACAATATAAAATATGTAATCATTTGATATGTAAATATACTGACTCGTAATTTGTGTTTACATGTAAAATTGTAAGAAATCTAGTCTTTCGCATGCGTGATGCGAGTGTTTGTTTTGAAGTATCTGTATATAAAAACTCAATGGTTGAGACTGGCTGAAACGCATCGTGTTGTCAAGGTTCAGAGAGTCGGTTATGTCTTCTACTGAGTTTAGCGTAAAAAATCTCAGTGCTAGGCGTCTTGCCAAGATCGGAAACCGAAATAACACTGAAGCATCTGGACAAAGACAGCATTCCCTCGCGAGAGAAGACTTCGGGATTTGCGTCAGTAGCTGAAAATGTTCTCATATACATAAACCTAGCTCTGGATTAGCGAATTTACTTGAATGAAATTGCCTCTAGATTGGAAATCCGCCCCATGAAGTCTCAATTCCTTAATATAGATATCGTGTAATACAATTGTCTCAATTTCAATTATTCAGTCTACAATTTTCCAGCTTTCCGTCGCTAGAATATGAACTGCTTTAACGTGAACTTAGTGACAGTAGATTATTACGCTTAATATACAATATTAAATTTCGACAATATTCTCAATAATATACAGGGACATCATTTTATTATTACTAACATTTCTAATATTATCCTGGCTATACCTTTGGATTAGCGATTGAGAACCGGAAACACCATTGCTACCCCCTTCTACGACTGGAGTTCGATTATACAGGCGTAAAATACAAACAAATCACTTTACTAGATATAGGAGGGAAGAAAAATAGTTCATCCATTTACGTAAACTAGGAAATATCGGGATTTTCAGTTTGATAATTTTCATTAGGTTTTTCTTTAATCAAGGTACAGTACTGTATTAACAATAAGTGTTTTTACTCGCGAACTGAGTTATCCATTCGGACGTATTCATTATGCAGTGTATATTATACTTCTACAGCACATAAGCGTACACTATAGAGAATGAAGTTAAGTTGAAAAATAATCATAATATGGATATTTATGGCTATGTAACAGGGTCATAGAAAGGACGAAACTCACATGACAGTTAATTACTTAACGAGGCCCTTTTATTTAAGTCATTTTAAACAGTTGTAGACGTCCAATTCTTAACAGAAATTAATATTTTCACAAAAGAGCTGAGACAGCCCAGCCACTAATCTTTACAGAGGGGCGAACAGAAGCGAGTGGGGGAAACCGGGATGCAACGTAGGCAAACGGACGACAGGTACGAAAATATGACTCAATATTGAAAGCTCTTTCGCCACTGGAAAATGCGAACATATTTCTGGAACGTACTATACTCACTAACTCAGTATTGCTTACTACGACCGCATACCCGGCCTTGGTCCTGTGTGGAGAACGGTTGGAAGTTTACTAGTAGAAGGGGTAGGAGTGAAGTACATTAAAAAATTCAGGTACAATAAAAATTGAAGTAAAAATAAAATGATGTCCCTGTATTTTTAATCTATCTATCCAACGTTTTCATTCCCTACTATCATATGTTCATTTCTCGATCTACAATCCCTGGAGACACTGTTAGACCGTCGTTGTGGTGCTCCAGTATAGAAATTATTTTGACTAGAACAACACATATGCTTTGGACGAGATTCGAAATTTCGGCCGTGATTTCCACGCAAATACCAAAGCTTCATCCTTGACTTTGCGTACATCAAGGCCTCCATATATTTTGAAATACTATAAAAAATAATTAATCATTCAAATAAATTGCATGCTAGAGAAAATAGAATAGCATTTTTATTCTCATGTACAAACAACACGATGCTAAATTCAGGAGACGAAGTCTTGAGTCCTTCAATAATAATTACGCACGTTCAATTTATAGTAATAAGATGTACAGTTAGTGCTTTACAAGCACTTAAACATTTTAAACTTATCGGAATTGATCGTTGATTTTACAAGGCTGTGACATGTGACATTAGGAATCTATTCCTTTCGTTTATAATTGCCATTAGAAATCCAACAGAGATTTCCTGAAGTAAATTGGACGTGCAATATGGGACAGTGAATGAAACGTGATGGTGCTATTTTATATATACAGGATAGCACAACCAAAGTCTAGTATATACAGTCACGAAGCTTGAGTTGTGAGGGTGCTAAGAACAATTGACTGTGCCGGTACTATTTCGCATTGTCTGTAATGAGGCGATATTAGCGATCCTAGTGGTTAGCAACTAATCTATGGATGCATATTTACTACGTATTGAGCTTCGTGACTGTATATACTAGACTGTGCTACAACTCTGAAGTGATGATGGAATGGAAATTGTTGTTGATATTGTTGTTTGTTGTTGAATATGTCACTGTAACAACAATGCGTGTTGTCTGTACCACACGCGTGCTTTCATTACTTCCGAAATAACTTTATATTGTTCTAGATTTTGAAATGGCTGTGATCTACTTGATTTTTTGTACGGATTTGTACAGTATACAATGAATTTTGGTACAATACATGTAATTTAAAGAAAGAAAAACTGAATTCATTTCTTTATTTTTAAAACCCACTCCCGTCCTCATACAATCCTTCATTTCTTTTGTTGACCATTCCTGTCGACTTGAAAGGGATTACATTTGGGGAGGAAGAAGAATATAAATAGGAAGAGAAGGAAAAATAAAAGAAAACATTCATCATTATCAAAACGTCTATGAAGAACCAGAAAGAACGTCTATCAAGAATGGAACAATTTATACTTCCAAAATCTATATCAGGATAATAACGGGAAAAATGTGGGAGTATTCAAAAATCAAGAGAAAGAAATAGTAAACCTTGAATCCATGATTAACGTTACAATAACGTTAAACAAGTCACTCAGCTGAGTGCGTTCCTAGTATAATGGCAGTTGACATTGGACATATTGTATATGCTTAACTTGGAGTCAGGCCACAAAATGAAACATTGAAGAAGGAGGGTACGGTCCAGTGCTGTGGATTGATTTCGGCGTAGCTCAGTGGGCAGAGCGCTTGGTACGTAGAACCAAGGACCCGGGCTCGATCCCCGGCGCCGGAGCGAATTTTTCTCCTCAAATTTTAATTGCCAATATTACAGATATTATTCTGTAGGACAAATTAATAAATCTATAATATTATGGTTTATTTTTCTAGAATATAAATTATTTCCCGTTTCCAATTTACTGTGGGCTAAAGCAAGGAGATGCACTATCACCTTTACTTTTTAACTTTGCTCTAGAATATGCCATTAGGAAAGTCCAGGATAACACAGAGGGTTTGGAATTGAACGGGTTACATCAGCTGCTTGTCTATGCGGATGACGTGAATGTGTTAGGAGGAAATCCACAAATGATTAGGGAAAATACGGGAATTTTACTTGAAGCAAGTAAAGAAATAGGTTTGGAAGTAAATCCCGAAAAGAAAAAGTATATGATGTCTCGTGACGAGAATTATGTACGAAATGGAAATATAAAAATTGGAAATTTATCCTTTGAAGAATACCTGGGAGCAATAGTAAGAAATATAAATGATACTCGGGAGGAAATTAAACACAGCATAAATATGGGAAATGCCTGTTATTATTCGGTTGAGAAGATTTTATCATCTAGTCTGCTGTCGAAAAATAAAAAATCTGAGAGTTAGAATTTATAAAACAGTTATATTACCGGTTGTTCTTTATGGTTGTGAAACTTGGACTGTCACTTTGAAAGAGGAACATAGATTAAGGGTGTTTGAGAATAAGGTGCTTAGGAAAATATTTGGGGCTATAAGGAATGATGTTACAGGAGAATGAAGAAAGTTACACAACACAGAACTGCACGCATTGTATTCTTCACCTGACATAATTATGAACATTAAATCCAGACGTTTGAGATGGGCAGGGCATGTAGCACGTATGGGCGAATCCAGAAATGCATATAGAGTGTTAGTTGGGAGACCGGAGGGAAAAAGACCTTTAGAGAGGCCGAGATGTAGATGGGAAGATAATATTAAAATGGATTTGAGGGAGGTGGGATATGATGATAGAGATTGGATTAATCTTGCTCAGGATAGCGACCAATGGCGGGCTTATGTGAGGGCGGCAATGAACCTCCGGGTTCCTTAAAAGCCATTTATAAGTAAGTAAGTACGTAAGTATATAAGTTATCTTCCTCGTCAGGTTTTATTTTTCTATAAAGTCTCATATATTCTGCGCAACTGCTTCCTGTAAACATGTTTATCTGTGCGTGAAGCAGTTGTTAATTTTATTGCACCATATTCTGACCAAAGAAGTTGCATTATCCAAACAAAAATGACCCTAATTCCTAGCCCTTAAGAGACGGATCAAAACGGGTCATATTTTTGAAAAAGTCCTATTTATTGGACTAACGTAACTTACAATAAGTCTCGATTCATCTTTTACGGTTTAGCTGTGTGTAGAAGTGGGGAAAAAAGTATTACATGCTTTTTGGTTATTATTTAAACAATGTACAGTTTTGTTTTGGATACAAAATAAATATACGTATTTAGATAGATCACTCTTTATTCTTTCATTTAACATAAAACATATTCCTATAAATACGTCATAGTTAATAAGTTATTAACATCCAAAGACGGAGTAGCGCCACTATTAACGCGAAAATACGAGGATGTCCGTTTCACCACTTTCTGTTATTGTTTTTCTTGGATCATGAAGTTATTTCACTTCAACGATTAAAGTTTAATAGCGATAAATATTTATTTTGCATTAGAAACATGCGACAAACACCATTATTATTTTAATTTTACTTAGTTTAATTTCTGCTACTCTTACGGCTATTACTACATTAAAAGATAAAACTTTGTTGTGAGAATACTTTCTTTTCTGATAAATACTCATTGTCTATAGCGGGGGCGGTAAACTGCACACACGTTTCAGGTATATGACCTAAAAGAAGTAATTTTCACACATGTAATTTGCACACACCGATTTTGGATATGTAATCTGCACACGCAAATAACCCAGGTAATAAAAACAGGATGTAAATTGTACACAGAGCTACAACGGCATATATTTACTTTGAACATACTCACTATTACAATAGTAACGTAATATCCAATATTTTTCATTGGTAGATGGTATTTGGCTCGCTTAATTAATTCCACTCGGGATATATACCCCACATTAAAATCTTTTATATTTCTCTCCATAGTTTCTTTCCTCCTTAAGGAGCCCTTATTTTTAACTTTTGCAGCAGTGGATATCCCCTGAATGTTCACGTATGTGTATATTTGAAGTTCAATTAACCTATTTGTAAAAGTATAAATATCTGGATGAGCAGAGTAAAATGTCTTGTTGAATCTAATAAGAAAATACGCACAGGCATTAATTAGTTATACGCTGCAAGCTTTCTGTTTTAGCTGCCCAGATTGAAGGAGGAAAGGTAGCGTCATCGTCTACATAGCTGTCTATTAAATAGTCACAAAAGTTATATAGTCTTTCATCTTGTGGCTTAATGACCACTAAATCAGATACAAAATAGTCTCCAACCTCATGTGAGTTTCAGAATGGTAGACTGGATACAAGTTTTAACCATCCGCCTATTTCAGAATCACGTTTATATTTCTTTATGGAAGCATATTTTTTAATCTGACGAAGCCAAAATTGACTTAGATGGAATCTACATACAATGACGCCTCACTCCATACAACGTCTATTGCAGCATGGATAGCACTTATAAACAACTGTGTTCGAGGACCAATGCTTTATGCTGAACTGCTGCATAACTATCCGTCCAAGTCAGTCTAACTCAAGCATGCCAAAATCCTGCACATTGTGCAGTCGCGCACATTGTGGACTTGTGTCTGTGCAATGTGCAGTTCCTATTCCCCTACCTGGAGGGAGTGAATGGGCTTGGAGGGGAACGCGGCAGGGCTGTACATTACCTGCAGTAGCAGAACAGCTTTGGTTTCAGTAACACAGATCAGTACGGGTGTGCTCATTGAGCTGTGATTGTGAATGCGTTATGAAAAATACAGTGAGTAGTCCACAGATATAACGAAGAAGAGAAATCACGAATCATATAACATAATTGTTGCAATGTTTTCCTCAGCCAACAGTAATTGTTTTAAATTGAAAGACTTTCATCGTCTCATGTTGACCTAATAGTGATGTGAGAATTTAAATCAGATTAGTAAAGTTCTCAAAATATGATGTTCGCCAGCTCTTATTTCTTAATCAGTACTCTCACGGCAAGACAAACGTGACAATAGCGTTGTTTTGGAGTCTGTACTAACACAGTCATCAAAGGTTAGATGACTCACGACTTCTATTTGGTAAGCTGATAGCTGATGAGGATATTGAGTGAAGAATACATGTGAGGGTCTTGAGCAGACATCTCCAAAGGCGTACTCGCGAGTAAGCCCCTGAACGGAACCGAAGCCAGTACGTAATGAGCGCACTCCGCCTCACCCATCCCCACCTGTACTGTACTCAATGTTTATGCACAAACGAAGAGCAGTGGCGGACTGCCATTATCATTGTGTTGGTCGGAGTGTTCCACCGTTTCACAATGTCTTCTAATCATGGACGTAGTACATTCAAGGATGAATAGGAAGAGAAATTTTTTTGTGTTAGTGGGGAGAATGTGAAATGCTTATTTTGTTCGAAAATTATTAAGGGTGTGTTGAAAATCAACATGCGACGACAATACTCGACTCTTCACAAAGAAAATCATACAATTACAGGCATGTTGGACATGTGAAAATAATTTATTTTGTGGCTATCTGTATAACTGTTGGTTATACATAATAATCAGTATATTACAATACGTTTACACTCAGTTCCGCATGACAAACATATAGTTTTTCGTTTAATTTTAGGTGAAATGCGTAGGCCTACAAATATTTTGATAAATATAAAACAAGAAAATACAAACACAAATCACACGCGTGTCCTCAGTATTAAACAAAAACAGCTTCTTGCTAGCTATGTTCTAGCTTGGAGTATTGGAAAATCAATGAAACCTTTCCAGAAGCATCATTTACAAAATCGTGCATACAGGACGTTACAAAAATACTGTGTCCAGAACAAAGTCAAGGTTTAAGAAAATTAAATTGTTTCCAATTACAGTTCAGAGAAGGGAATTTCAAGATTGTAAATGTAATTGAATCTGAAGTCGAAACCACAATTAACCAGTTTGTAGCTTATTCACTTGCATTGGACGAAAGCTCACCTATCCATTTTCATCCGAGGAGTTAATGAACATTTTACTGTGTCTAAATGTCTTCTAGATGTAATTACAAAATACAAATGGAGAAGATCTTTTCCAGGCACTGAAAGGCACCACAGAACAGAAGAGGTTGAATTTGCAGTGGCTTGTGTCAATAGCAACAGGCGGGGCTCCAGCTTCATAGTATGTCAAAATAATATACAAACGTATGATATTTCTTTTTCTTTTTATGTTATTATTTGTAAACATAAGCAGACTGTTGCCGCGATCCCCCACTGATCGCTTCCATCTGTTGAGGTACGTGTCTTACAGCACCCTGTGTTCGGCGGGCAGTATCGAGAGCACGAATGACGATACGCTTTTTGGAGACCTCTGGTCTTGAGGTTGTAAGGGAACGAAGAAAGCAACTATTTGAAAGGCGGAAAATTTTTCTGGAAAAATATATAATGGCGAATTTTCCATCGCACGTTATAATATTAAGTTTATATACTTACGTTAATAAATCTTTAAACCTGACATAAAGAAAATGTCCTTGCTTCACAGCTTGTGAAGTACTCTTTTAACTCATTTCAGTAACGCTCCCAACTTGCTGATACTTGCTCTCAACGTTTTCCAAATAAACTATAAGTAAATTTAAATTCAAGCTTAATTTATCCAATTTATTAATAATAATGTGAATTTATATTAGCATACAGCAAGGAAATGATTCCAGTGTAAAAGCCTCACAATGTCCTATTGCATGTGATTGAGAGTAAAATATTTTCTTTAACATTTGTGCACCAATGGTCCCAATAATGCTTGACGAACAATGAAAGAGTATTACTTTGAAATAATCAGTACCTACTACGTAAAATGAAATACTGTGTTCGTTTTTTGTTGTTTCGAAATTACTGCAATATTTATATTTTCATGAAATACTGTATACAAATCATGTAAATAAATTATTCTTTACAAAGACTGCTTTGTGAATTATAACTGAGTAAGTCTATTGTTTCTTGTGTTACAATTGCCAAATATAGACACTGACAATAAACTGTGTTCTTGTCCTTCTACTAAGTATGTTTATAATGTTCAAACGTCAATTTAATTGAACACTAGAAGCGCAGAATAGATTCTTGTACACCCCGGCTAAGAACTGTAAGAGCAACACGTGAATGACGCAATCTGCACAGACCGGCGTTCCGCGCACATACACTGCACATTCAGTGTCTGATTTCTGGCATGCCTGGTCTAACTCATAAAGTACCTCTAAAATCCCATTACAAGCTGCGTAAGTCAATTGTGCTTGTCACCCGTAACATTGGTTGACATTGCGTTCGATTTGCATGTCATTTATTAAAAAAATAACCCGAGTTATGCTGTGTGTATAATTTACATACGACCTCTACCACCTAGGTTTTGTTGTGTGTGCAGATTACATACCACAAGTGTACAGCAAAGGTGTGGAAAAAATATATACTTGAAAAGTGTGTGTAGTTTACTTCCGCCCGTCTATAGGCTAGATTTGTGAGATGAAAGAGTAATGGAACGGAGAAAAATTCTCTCCGGCGCCGGTATTTGAACCCCTGGTTTTCAGCTCTACGTGCTGATGCTTTATCCACTAAGCCACACTAGGTACAGAGGGCGGCCATTAGAGGGAACCCAAGAGTTGGAACTTAAACTGAGACGATTCTGTCCGACGCCGGGGTGGGTATCCGGTGTGGCTTAGTGGATAAAGCATCAGCACGTAGAGCTGAAAACCCGGGTTCAAATCCCGGCGCCGGAGAGAATTTTTCTCCGTTCCATTACTCTTTCATCGTATGATGACGCAGAATATCTGCATGGAAATATCATAATTATGTAATTTGGTACATTAAAATAATATATAGATTTGTGAGACCTGTGTGCCCTTAAATCTAGCTAAAACGACTCTTCGATATAAGTAACAGTATAGGAAATATTTAACATAGTTTGAGTGCCTCATCCTGTATAACATAGAGATTTACTAATAGGTACAGTGCTTAGGTTATTTGTAAGAAATACACGCAATAAAATAAAAATATCTCTTTCACAGTCACGGGCACCCACAGGGTAGCGGGAGGTTAGGGTTCCCACCTTTGCAGATAATCGGTATGTTACTTATTTAACCCCTGATGAAAACTCCCTGCTACTTATGTTAGAGGATCATCGAACCGCGGGTCCATAGCGTAGCCGGAAGGATTAGATCAATTCGAAAAATCAGTGACCCTCTCGGGAATCGAAAGCACGATTTTCTTTTTTGTAGTGCAAAGCATTAGTCACCACGCTAACATGTGCCCAGTGCGTGCAAATTATGTACATAAATACACCCATGAAGTGCATTGCACCAACTGGCCGGGATCATTTCACACGTGTGCTTTTTAAATGTTCAAAGAGAATATTTTGTCTAATTGTCCACACTTCCATATAATTATGACATAGTTAACATTATTGGCACACTACAGAGAACAAGCATACAGATGCACGTATTGACGTCATTTCACGTGATACCACACAATATTTATCGCATTAATGTAATTCCTCAGGTGGATAAATCGCTCAGTGATGAGTGAAATTTCCAATTACATTAACGAATATCATAGAATTTAAAGTAGACTACATATTAAATTAAATGTGTTACAAATTATAACATATGAATATAAAGACCTCGACACATGTGAGACTTCAGAAGGTATAGCCACCGGCGTAGCTCATGCGGTAGGCGCATTCCCTGCTGATTTAGAGTTGCACTCAGGATTGAGTTCGATTATCAATATTTGTTACATATTACAACGAATATTAATTAATTATCTCTAAACAGGTAATAACTTTCATTTAGGTAAGCCTGGGATTTAGGTCATCCGAAAAATGATAGCTATTTGGGGCAAGGCATGGTTGCACCCCACTGTCAGGTAAAATGCAGCAGATAAAAAAGGGTCCCTGTTTTGTAGGCATAGTTGCGCTCCGTTCTCATCAGGTAGAAAAAATGAGCATGGCATAGTTGCGCCCCGATGAAATAGGTAGAGAAAAAGACATTACGGGAACTCGAGCCTCGTAATCAACCAACCTTATTGATTTCTTATTCGATTTAATATTCATTATCGATACCGTTAAAATGAACACCATGAAGTTGGCAGTACTTTATTGACTGCTTTTCTACTGTTTATGCAGTGATTATCGATAGTCTATCATTAAAATTAACACTATGAAGTTGGCAGTACTTTATAATCTGTTTTCCTACTGTTTATGCAGTGATTATCGATAGCCTACCATTAAAATGAACACCATGAAGTTGGCAGTACTTTATTAACTGTTTTTGTACTGTTTATGCAGTGATTATCGATAGCCTATCGATATCGATAGGCTCCGTTTTTTAAACCACGTGATCGAGGAATTCAGAAGCGGTAAAATAGACAGATGTTCTTAAAAAATACAACTACCACTATAATATTCTTAAGTAATTTATTTACTTTATGGCAATCACTTTCGTGTGTACTATGCCCATCGGGGCGCAACTATGCCATGTCCATTCTGCTACCTGATTTCTTCAGGGCGCAACTATGCCATGTCCATTCTGCTACCTGATTTATTCGGGGCGCAACTATGCCATGCCTAGGCCTCCGAATTGACCGCGGGGCGCAACTATGCTATACCGGATATTTGTATTCTCTCGTTTTATGAGTTTTGTACAGTAGTGGCAAAAAAACCGGACCGATCCTTGTAGCTGATTTCAGAGCCTTGTTCACTCCACAGCACGATAGACTGGTAACTAAGACTTTCGTAGTTCGAATCCTGCCTGGTAAGGAAATTTTTTTTGTTCTTATTCAAATCTATTCCCAATACTTTTCGATAGCTGGTAAAATTCATGTTCTGGGAATAATGACTTAATTAAGTAGTAAAATATCGCTGCAATCGAAAAGTATTGGGAATAAATTTGAATAAGGAACAAAAAAAGTTTCCTTTTCAGGCAGGATTCGAACCACGAAACTCTTAGTTACCAGTCAATCGTGCTCTGGAGAGAACAAGGCTCTGAAATCAGCTACAAGGGTCGGTCCAGTTTTTTTTTTTTTTTTTTTTTTTTGCCACTACTGTACATATAACAGTTAATGTTTTGTCGTCAAACCAAGTTTCTAAAGCATCGTTGTTATAAAAGCAGTTCCCCTGGAGATTATTGGATAGAAAATGGAAAAACGTATAAATCTGAGGGCGTAAGATCGGGAGAATAGAGGGGATGTGGAATTACCTCCAAACCAAGCTCCTATGTAGCTGCTTCCGTCATGTTAGCGAAGTGAAAGTGTGCATTATCGTCTTGCAGCAGCAGCAGCAGAAGCACTTGATGCAGTCTTCCCAGTCTTTATTCTTCTTCCAGCTATTATCACCCATCCCATGTTCTGAAAACAGTTCTCCACTAAATCCTCCAAGTAGATGTTGAACATGGTAGGTGATAAGGACATCCTTGTCGTACTCCTTTTCCTATTTCACTTCCTTCAGACATTTCTTCTTCTATCCTGACTTTGACTCGTTGTTTCATATAAGGGTTCAGAATAGCCTTCTCTCTTTTCAATCCACACCTATTTTCTTCAGGATCCCCATCAGTTTATTCCAATTCACTATGTCAAATGCCTTCTCTAGGTCCACAAATACTGTATAAACTTCTTTATTCTTCTCTAGGTATCTTTCGTCGATTGTTCGTAGCAGTCCAATTGCATCTCTAGTATCTTTTCCCTTCCTGAAGCCAAACTGTTCTTCTTCCAAATGTCCTTCTGTCGTAGAATATAAACGTCGATTCAGTATTCATAATAAGAGTATAATTACAATATATTAATACTTTCTGTTATCGATAAGGCATAAGAATACTCGATGACTAGGAAAAAGTAGAATTGGAATGAAAAACTTCCTAAATAAATATTACATTACAGACCTAAAGGAAGAAGAGACATAGGAAGACCACTCAAGAGATGGTTTGATAATAGACACCGGAACAGGTGATATCACCTAATCCTGAAATGAAAAAAAAAATCTCTTGGACTTTCTCAAAGGAAATGTTTTGCAACTGCATTGTACAGTTGTGCCGTGCTTTGTTCGAAGATTTGCGTCGGAAATGTTTCTGCAACGCAAGGGCGCGTCTCCAGGAGGTGAAACAAAATTGTTAGCACACTGAACACTGTTTATCCACTAGATACAATTTTCCACGCTTCAATTTTTGACTTCATAAGAATTCTGCATTAATATTTTTGTGAACACATACTGTATTCTACGTACACGATGAATCAAAGGTCTGGAACCATGTAAATATCTTTCATATACTTGATTTTCGATTACTATATGTAGGTGTTACCAGATTTGTAAGATAAAACGCTCTACCAGTGACACATCGATTCTAGCCCTCAGCTATCTCAAAAGTCGCCATTTGGATGTAACTTTGAAATTTTAAATGGAAAGAGGGTCATGTAGGTATTCAAAATCATGCGAAATTTTCTGAAAAATCAACGACGCAATCCATTTTGAGATATCTCTAATCGTTTTTAAGTTATTTAAAGATAACTGTCATAATGACACAGACATTAGTTACTGCATCTACAGATATTTTGTAACATGGTACAGCACTAAGAAGGCTTTGGAAAAGGTACTTTTATACAATTCTGGTAATTAACGTTTTCTACTTTACTGTTTGGTTAACCTGTGACAGTTTCACTGCATTGTTGTGATTATTTGAAGTTTTTCTACCGTATAACAAATTTATCTTCATATACCAAGCTCTTTATGTAACCTCAAAAAAAAAAATCAAGAGGTGTTAAATCTGGAGACCTGGCCGGTCATTCTACTGATTTATTTTAGTAGGTTATTTTACGACGCTTTATCAACAACTTAGGTTATTTAGCGTCTGAATAAGCTGAAGGTGATAATGCCGATGAAATAAGTTCGGAGTCCAGCACCGAAAGTTACCCAGCATTTGCTCATAATGGGTTGAGGGAAAACCCCGGAAAAAACCTCAACCAGGTAACTTGCCCCGACCGGGAATCGAACCCGGGCCACCTGGTTTCGCGGCTAGACGCACTAACCGTTACTCCACAGGTGTGGACCATTCTACTGATCTACGCCGACCAAACCAATGTCCAGGGAACTGTTCGTCCAGTCTGCTGCAACATTTCTGTGGCTTAACCTAAAAAAATTAATAATGATATCAATTCTTTCCTCTTTCCATAATGTCATCACGAAAATAAAGAAATTTGTTATAGGAAAGCTTGAAATAACAACAATGCATTGAAACTATCACAAAGAGTAAAGCAGGAACAGTTAATTACCAGAATTGCATAAAAATACCTTTTCCAAAGCCTCCTTAGTACTGTACCATGTTACAAAATATCTATAGATGCAGTAACTAATGTTTGTGTCATTATGACAGTTATCTTTAAATAACATGAAAACGATTAGAGATATCTCAAAACGGATTGCGCTGTTGATTTTTTCAGAAAATGTCAAATGATTTTGAGTATTACATGACCCCCTTTCCATTTAAAATTTTAAAGTTGCATCCAAAATGGCGGCTTTTGAGATAGCTGAAGGCTAGAATCGAATGTGTCACTGGTAGAGCGTTCGTTCTTAAAAATACTGGTAACATCGATAGTAATCGAAAATCAAGCATATGGAAGATATTTATATAGTTTCAAACTTTTGATTCACCCTGTATTATAAATATAATGCATAGACTATAAATGAAACTCCACTTACCATCTATGTCAGTTCTCTAACAAGCAAAAGTCGTGTAAGAATAACTACATCAGTATAGTCTGCGTAATCTTTTCCTAGAAACCCTTTACGTATTTCTATACTCTTGTCTTAACAATGACACAAAGCTATATATATAAACTGCAATATACGCCAATTCTTTCAATAATTTGCCTACGAGAAATGTAATACTTTGTACCTCACCTTGACATACATTTATCCCTCTCGCCAACATCCAATAATATCTCATATCATGCAACGCTGCTCCTTCACTATGGTCGCAGATTTTACGCTCTATCATAAAATGGAAATATATACACATTCCTTAACTATTATATTTTACAGCCGAAAGAAGCTGAGGTCGCAAGATTGTGTTCAGTGTCAGCAGTCCCAAAGAAACAGAGACTATCTGACAGATAGTAACGAGTAATATGATTATGTGAACAAGTGTCGAGCTTCAATCACTTGGACTGACATTTCGCATCAACCCTCCTGTAGCTCAAACGCTAGAGCGTGGGCTTAATATTCCGCTAAGTTCGGAGAGTAAGGGTTTCTCTCAGAATTCTCCCTTTTCTTTGAACAATATCAATTCCATTCCATCGACACTCTTCATTTCGTCCTATCCGATCCTTCGTATTATCATAAAATATGTCGAAAGTTTTATAACTTTACTACACTACATATTTTTATACAGAACGAAATGTGGTTACGATCACCTGTCGACAGGTGCATAGCTTTACTACTGTTCTCCAACCAGGAGATTAACCGTGAAAGGTATGTGCTTACTATTGCGTCATCTATTGCAGCGAAGTAGATAGATTTTTTTTTTATTTTATTGGGTTATTTTACGACGCTGTATCAACATCTTAGGTTATTTAGCGTCTGAATGATATGAAGGTGATAATGCAGGTGAAATGAGTCCGGGGTCCAACACCGAAAGTTACCCAGCATTTGCTCGAATTGGGTCGAGGGAAAACCCCGGAAAAAACCTCAACCAGGTAACTTGCTCCGACCGGGATTCGAACCTGGGCCACCTAGTTTCGCGGCCAGACGCGCTGACCGTTACTCCACAGGTGTGGACGCGAAGTAGATAGATAATATTACCGTTATAACGTCAGTTTAAAAAAACATGCGCTCTCCTGCATATGTTATTTCCTGTATGGACGGATTAAAAGACTAGGAAATTAACCGTGATCTAATTTTGTAACTAGGGTAGTATAAATATGTGTATCAGTGTTATCGTTTGTGCTTTGAGAGTTAGCCAATGGAGATGCGTGTTCCCACATGTGTGACCTTATGACATCAGCATTCATTCATAGCATTATCTCGTTGTGTCTCATTCCCCTGAGACTTTCTCCTGGTTGGAGTACTGTATGCTGTATATCTTTACGTAGCAGTGTTGACGAACAGCAGCTTGAGAGAGGAGAAGAAGGAAAATTCAAGCTTCAAGGAGTACAAGGGAAATACAGGACGTATAAGGGAAATGCAATGAGAACAAGAGGAATATAAAGAGAATAAGAGGAATATAAGGTGAACAAGGGGAGAGCTAGGAGAAAAAGGAAAAGGCTAGGAGAACAAGGGTAAGGTTAGAAGAACAAGAAAAAATCAAGGAAAACAAGGGGAAGACATGGAGTACAAGGGGAAGGCAAGGAAAGCAAGGAAAAGGCAAGGAGAACAAGGAGAAGAGTACGAGAACAAGGGGAAGGTAAAGAGAAAAAAGGGAAACAAAGAGAGCAAGGGGAAGACAAAGAGAGCAAAGAGAAGACAAAGAGAACGCGGGAAAGGCAAGGAGAACAAGAGGAATGCAAGTAGAGCAAAGGCAATACGAGGAGAACAATGGAAATGCAAGAATAAGGGAAATACAAGGACAGAGATGGAAATACAAGAAGAACAAACAAAGACAAAGAGAACAAGTGGAATGCAAGGAGAATATTGGAAATACAGGAAGAACAAGAAAGAAGACAAGGAGAAAAAAGAAAATATAAGGAGGACAAGGGGAGTACAAAGAGAACAAGAGGAAGACAAATAGAAGAATGGGAATACAAGGAGGGAAACTGTAATATAAGATTAAAACGGGGAATAAAAAGAGAGCAATGGAAATGCAAGAAATTCAAAGAGAATACAACGAGAACAATGGGAATGCAAGAAAAACAAGACGAAATCAAGGAGAACGAGGGGAATACAAAGGGAGCAAAGAGAATACAAGGAGAAAACGAGAATAGGAAGAGAATACGAGGAGAATGAGAATGCAAGAGAAGAAGATAAGAACAAACGAAATGCAAGAAGAACAGAGAGAGACAAGTAGGAAAAAGTAAAAGGCAAGGAGAACAAGGGGAAAAGAAGGAAAACGGGAGAAGATTAGGAGAACAAGGGGAAAACAAAGAAAACAAGAGGAAAACAAAGGGAGCGAAAAGAATACAAGGAGAAAAGAAGAAGAACAAGGAGAATACAAGGAGAAGAATGAGAATGCAAGAGCAGAAGATAAGAAACGAAATAAAGGAAGAACAGGGAGAGACAAGTAGGAAAAAGTAAAAGGCAAGGAGAACAAGGGGAAAAGAAGGAAAACGGGAGAAGATTAGGAGGACAAGGGGAAAACAAAGAAATCAAGGGGAATACAAAGGGAGCGAAAAGAATACAAGGAGAAAACAAGAAGAACAAGGGGAATACAATGAGAAGAATGAGAATGCAAGAGAAGAAGATAAGAAACGAAATAAAGGAAGAACAGGGAGAGACAAGTAGGAAAAAGTAAAAGGCAAGGAGAACAAGGGGAAAAGAAGGAAAACGGGAGAAGATTAGGAGAACAAGGGGAAGACAAAGAAAACAAGGGGAATACAAGGAGGAGAACGGAGATTACATTTTTATGTGACAGTCAATTCACAAGTTACCCTCCGTACCTAGTGAGGATAAAGACGTAATCTTAATTCAAAAATATGGTTTAAAGATAGGTGTATGAGGTACGATACGTCGAGTGAAGACGACCACTTCGTTACTATTTCTTTGTCAATATTCACGACTTAACTAGTAGCAAAGGGACGTGAGATGATGGCTCCTGGAGGTAGGTTCGGGGTATTTCTGACGTGAGATGTTTGCTGTGTTTCTGCTTGGTCTACAGATCATGCCGCACGTTGACTGCCTAGGAGGTGCCGGTAAGAGTTTCATTGACCATTAGGAACCGTCCTGTGTCGGCTCCAGAGTTGAAATGCTGTCCTTAGGATCCTTCACTTATTCCTACCACTCATCATTGTACGTCTAATGGACCCAATTGCGAGGTATTTCGTAACCACGCAGTAGATACCTAAGTCAATTTTGTTACCTATATACGAAATCGCCTCTCCGTAAATTTATTTCTTATTCGCTGCCGCATTAATGCTTTATCTGTTCTATCAATCGATAAAAACAAGATAGTGATGGGCAATTGTCGATAGTATTATCGATACTATAAATAGTTATGACTTCAACTACCGAAACTATCAACAGTCAAATTGTTTCCAATATTATCGATGGTTCACGCGATTATTTATAGTATCGAAAAAAGCAAAGATCATTCATAATATTAGTAGGACACTGGAGTAGGACAACATGGTTCTTTTTTAGGATTCGATTCCAACGATTCAATGAGATATTACGACTCTTCCTTTGCAACCAAGAGAAGAATAAAAACGTTCCAAATCCCGTCGACTAACAGCAGTTCGACAGCGACATCTAGAGACCTTGAGAAAGGATAGAGTCCCTTTATAATGAGAGTTGAGACATAGGATGATCTCTTTTTGATTGCCTGGAACAAGTTTTCATGGCCTCCATTAATATACAAAATCATTCAAAATAGTTTTCCTTAATAATTTATAAACTCAATCTTACATATTTTGCATTACATCCCTATTTAACAACTAAGTAAATTTAGGCATATACTCATTTTTCATACTTGATTAAACAAATACAGTATTTTCCCCCCCACTCATCCATTCAGCCACAACTAAGTAATTTGGCCAGGAAATATTTGTGTTCACTGGAATATTCAGTTCCCTCGGAAAGACTGTTTTCCAAAACTGGAAACATAATCAATGAAAGGTGAAACTGTCTGTATCTCAACAAAGTGAAAATTCTTATTTCAATGGGGTACTTATCCTTGGAATAATGGTTACATGTTTAAAAACATAATAATGATTACTAATGTTGAGATTTTAAGGACAGATTATAATACCACAGTCTAGTATATACAGTCACGAAGCTTGAGTTGTTGAGGGTGCTAGGAACAATAGACTGTGCCGGTACTATTTCGCATTGTCTGTGATGAGGCGATAGTAGCGAACCTAATGGTTAGCAACTATCTATGGATGCATATTCCCTACGTATTGAGCTTCGTGACTGTACAGTATATACTAGGTTGTTATAATATTATATGTTATTGACCCTTAAATTCACAAAGTATCTTATAGGATACAACAGGCTAGTATATGCTATAATTTTAATAGAAGAATAAAAAAAAATTGGTAGGAAAATTAAATAACCAAAATTACACAAATATAGCATTACACAATGATAGCAGAAATAGCTAATAAGATGTTGAAAACTAGTATAGTCCCCGAAGTGCTAAAAATTGCTAGAACAATATTAATATTCAAAGGTGGAGACGAGAACGATTTAAGAAAGTGGAGGCCGATCACTATCTGCTCTGTCGTTAGAAGAGTCATAGTTAACGCATTAGATAGAACTGTCAGAGAATATATAGAATTAAATCACTATCAACGTGGGTTTGTCATGACGCCTGGCATCTTTATGAATGTAAACATATTAGATGGAATCCTACGCACACCAGGTAATAAAAAATCTTCAGCTTGCCTGGTATTTCTTGATGTCAGTACAGCCTTCGATAGCATTGGACACGCTCATCTAATAAATACGATTGATAATTCTGTCTTACCAGAAACCGCAAAAAGACTATTGATCAACTTGCTTGTAGGTAACACCACGCAAATACGAACTAGCAATGGTTACACGAGAAAAATGAGCTTAAACTATGATGTAATACAGGGCGACCATATTTCACCTCTTCTATTCAATTGGAGCATAAACCACTTACTTAATGAATTGACAGAAAGGAATGTCTCTAAAAACTACGGTTTCCAGTTAACCTCAGACACTGATCCCCTTACATTACTCTGCTTTGCCAGGATATTGTAATTCTTGGGAAAGACAAAGAAGCTGCTTCTATTCTTGTTACGAATGCAATACTACTATTGCATGAAATAGGTTTGAATATCAATACAGAAAAATCAAGCGCCATCATTAATCAACAATGGAAAACTTGAGCAAGATCAAATTTCAACTGTTGTGGGTCATATTAATAGCATCGGTGTAGATGAAGAAATTAAATATCTAGGCGCTACATTTAAACAAATACTAACATTCAATGAAAACCAAGTATTGGATAAACCAAAGACGCACCTCAACAAACTAACATCAAGTCATTTGCTTCAGCCACAATAAAAATTAGTCGTCTTAAACCAGTTCATCGGCCCAACTTTAATATACCCATTTCAAACTGCATATGTGGATCTGATCCCCAAAAAATTCCTCACTAAAGCTGACAATATGATTAAAAGCGCAGTAAAGGAAATATTACAATTGTCAGGTGACACTCCTAATAGCATGATATATACAAGTAACAAATACAAAGGATTGTCAGTGATGCGCGCTACATGGGAAGCCTATCTGTAGCAACTCAAAATCAATACCAAGCTAGAAAGCCTAAACGACCAGCACGTTAATGCTGCACGAGACTACGAAACTATAAGAACCCGTTGCTTGTCGGAATTGCAAGTGAGCAGAGATGAGGCTACAGGATCCGTGAAGCAATTAAGGCAACATCTTCGGTACCGTGAATTTAAAACCTGGTGTGCATACCCCCAGAAAGAAAAAGGAGTTGTATTGATTGAAGAAGTACCTGCAGCCAACTCGTGGATTATCAAGCATGACAGATTATCAAGTTCTGAATGGAGAGAAATGCTAAAAATGACTGCGATGGTGGCACCAGTACGTTCTCTCCCTGGTCGCTCTACAGGCACAACCCACTGTAGGCACTGCAGTGAGTATGAAACTTTACCACATGTGCTTGGGAGTTGCCCACAGGGAGAAGTACTCAGAATAAAACGTCACAACACCATACGTTCTATGATCGCAGATGCACTTCGATCCAAAAATCTAGACGTTCACGAGGAAGTTCATTGTATTGCTGATGGTGGAAGCAATCGTTGGATCGATATCGTAGCTATAAATAGGAATAAGCAGACAGCCGAAATAATTGGCCCTACCATCAGATTTGAAATCTCAGCCACTCAACCATCTGAAGTGAAACAAGAGAAAAAGAAAATCTACAAGTCCACGATTCAGTACCTATCGGCGAAATACAACATAGAAAAAATCACAGTTACCGGTCTCTTCTTCGGAGCGAGAGGCACCATTCCGAAAGCCTTTGTAAAGTGGAGGGAAAAATACAAGCTGACGAGAGATCTTCAAGATGCCATCGTCACCACCATAATAAAATTTTCTGTAGCGATATTTCGTCAGCATCTTTATGGTGTACATTCAATTTAAATTACACTTGGTTCTATTTTTTTTCTTATGTCTTATTCACCTTTGTCTGAAACCTGTTTATATAATTTTTCATTTTAAATTTTATTGTGAGCTATTCTGTGTCGCAGGGCAAATCCAAAATACTAGTGGCTTGTGCAGCAAATACTGCTGCAAAGTAAGTTCGTTAGACGTTCAAATAAAAATGTTTCAGATTTATTTTCAATGAAGCATACTTGTTTCTTTGATAGCTGTTTGCTTCCATAATAATGAAACATACTCCCTCTGAATGGATTTTTTTTAGGCCAAATACTTTTTCTTGAACCTATCCAACTTCAGTTTTTGAGTTTCAACGCGAAAACGCAAGTATCAATGTCAGGACGATAGCAGTAGCTATTTCAGGTCATTGTGGATTACAGGCAAAAGTTAAAAAAATTTCAGGTTTGCTAAGCTTTCTAACAATAGCATTTTCGTATAGCTGCTGCATGTAGAACTTGAAATGTAGAGCCTAAAATCATTTTATCCTACTAAGAGATCTTGCTGAAATGATCTGAAGAATACAAAATTTTCTAGGCCTCTTATTTTATCAGTAAGTAATACCTTTTTATCTTTCCTTAGGAACTGTAATTTTTGCGCTCTCTCGAGCTAATACTGAAGACAATGACACATATCAATATCTACAATACACCGCCATTAAGTATATGAAAAAGACCCAACCCCACTGGGTTAATAAGTATAAAAATATTTGATTTTTAATAACAATATTATTATCTTACTTAAGTTTTGTAGTTATATATAGCAGCCACTCAGTAAATTATAGAAATGAAGATCTAAATTAAGATATTCTCTACATTTACTTACATAACCACAAAACGTTTCACTTTCATGTCATCAATATAGCATCATTATTATGTACAACTAATGAAAAAATAGATGCATCATGATATTAACTATAATAATATTTAATTTCTAATGGTAATAATGTCATCAAACCACCTCAAGTTTCGTAGATTTGAATATCCAATACACAGCTGTACTCAGAAAATTATACACTGCAGAATCAGTTTTTAATAACAAATTGAATTGAGCTCTAAATATGTCGGCAATCCTGCAGGTCATGGCCTTCGTGTAATAGCCTATTGTTTATTGTAGTGTGTGTTTTGTTCTGAAATTCAATCAAGTCGGCCGTGATTCAGTAAAATTAGTTCTCAAGACTGACAAGAGATGGATTTCGGAGAATAGGAAAATTATGTAGGAAAATTGACATTTCACTGAAAACTACTACTTTTCCGAAAAACTTTGGATGCCAGGCATAAAAATGAGGGGTCACTCATTAAAATCCGTTCAGCCGTTTTCCCGTAATTTCCATTACCAGTTCAAATTATATATATAGATTGGGTCAGACTACTAAATTAAATGTACAACATATAAAATATAGACATTTCTATAGTTGTTTTCTTTACAGTCCGACACGGTTTAATAAAGTAGTGTGAGAAATGAATTTTTGCCAATTTAAGGGTTAATAGGTAATTTTTTAATGACTCCTTAGTTTTTTTTTTAAATTCGAATATGTTAGGAAAAGAAAAGTGAAATCAGCGAATAGGGATTATAAAGAATGGGCACTAAGCGAATTTTCCTGTGTTTTTTTTCTCTGTGCGTCAGCGTTTAGTTCTACTTTCAAGCGCTAGAGGTTAGTGTAATTGAGCATAGGCTAAGATAATAATTGAGAATAGAGTTGAGAAACAGGGTTCAAACATCGCCTACCTTATTGCATAATCCAGTAATGCTTTGCTTTAAATAAATTCAAGTTAACAGATTTTCCTTATTTCTCAGTGACGAACTACCTAGTTGTAATAATAATTTTTTTATATTTCAGATATAAATTATATTATAAAATAATATAATACATTATAAAATTATGTATCAAATTCGTTTAATATTTGTATATAATATAATATAGGTATATGATTTTACTTCTCATAAGAGTTTTGTTTTTCCATTTTCAGTGCTATCAAATAATTACATATTTTAATTGTTGTTGGGGTCAACGTCTCAACTCTCATTATAAAGGAACTCTAGAGTCTAGACATTACAGTTAATGACGGATTTATTATTTTATCGATCCAATTTATTTTATTTGAGTACATAATGTACCTAGATATATTAATTATATGTGTTATATTTCCGCTGTGTCGACTGCTAGCTGGTGTGATGTCAGCGCCAACTCTAGGGAGAAAGCAGAATCTCACGCTCTAGCTGGCTTGAAGGTCATTGAAATCAGTCCGGCTACATGAAAGGTACCGACGCGAAGTGTCCATTCTTTATAATCACTATTCGCTGGTGAAATCACATAAGATATTTAAATAAAAATTTCATCCAGAGAATTGGCGTCTGGAAAGGTTCCCAAAATGCTGGCTGCGTTTCCACGTTGCCGTAGATAATTGGTGCAGTGAGGGTCTCCAGTAAAAGTCACCCAACTTCTACCAATTTCGGAAACCAGGTCTTGAGATTCAATTCAGTATATATTATTAAATTAATAGTTCAGTACGTGTTTGGATGGTAATTCAAAAATGTACTCAGTTTACAACCAATTAACAAAAAAGTTTACAATGACTATCGATAGAACTATCGATTGTATGAACTACAATCGATACTATTGCAAGTGACTATCGCCCATCTCTAAAGCAAGGCGACGAAAATAAAGAATACTAACGTAGAATTAGCATACACTAACTCGTGTGAAAATTGTGCAATGCACTATAGCCACGCTAGAAATCACTCCCTCTCTATGAGGGAGACTGTAACTCGTCTTCTGGACAAAATATTTAAATAGAAATAAAAAGTAAAAAGCCATCTCTTTCTTTATATCACACCAGCTGCATAAAGCGCCATTATGAACTCAAACACAACAGTAAAGTTCAACTGCCAAACGCCCACACGGAGGACCACTGTGGAACAGGCAAGCTGTTGTGTAGTCTCAATGCACACAACAAACGAGCATGGGCTCCTCGTGCCTCTGTTTTGTGTTTAATAGTCTTGAGGCACGTGATCAGTTACTCGGATTCCCATGCCTCTCCTTTAACAGTCATAGTATGTGCATAAATGTAAACATTTGCTTAGTTAAATGTTGTTATAACGAACGAAAATGTCTCACTTTTACGAAATGTATTGTTCATCGTCATTTTTCTGTGCCGAATATGTGTTATACAGTGTAATTCACGAGGATTTACCGCCACTTAGGAGCTTATTTCCGAAGACATTCTGAGTAAAAAATGTCACATAAATATGTGTCCTAATCTCAATATTATCAGAGTTACACTAATTTGAAGTTGTTAGTAAAATACCTTTTTTTTTTTCTTTATTTTTAAGGGTAATAGTAATTTGCGTTACAAGAGCGGTATGTTGAAGTTTTCATGTTCGAGGAAAAGTTTGAAAAAGCGAAACGTAGTTGAACTTTTTTAATTTCCGAGAATTGAAAGAAAACATACCGCTCGTGTATCGTACATTATTTTGTGCGAAGATCGTTTATTACATACCTGAAAGAGGAATTTCTAATTAGTTGCAATGAAATCTCCATCTTGGTTTCTGTTCAACGACGGCAAATTTACAAAACAAAAATATCTACGAGGAGCATCCAGAAAGTAAGTTTCCCTATTTAAAAAAAAAAGAACACACACTTTCAGGAAAACATTTATTGGCAACAGGTACAGCAATGTTTCAGATATTTTTCAACATAGCCACCATCAGAATTGAGACACTTGTCGTATCGTGGGATCAACTTTTGTATCCCTCTGTCGTAGAACTCTGCCGCCTGTGAATGGAACCAGCGTGTGACAGACGTCTTCAGCTCTTCGTCGTTTGCCAAAACGCTCACCGGAGGACAGGAATTTCTTGAGGTGCAGAGAGAGAGAGAGATATGTTCGGCCCATAGACCTGACAGAGCTGCCGATGAATTTCAATTGGCGCAATGCTTTGTGCATTAAAGAACTTTATCACCGACCGAACCTCGCAGGCGGCGGGAGAAGGAATAAGAGCTTCCATTTCGGACCACTGCTGCCACGCTTCTGGCACCAGGCAGGACCTGTCCGGCTGGCATATGATTGATACGTCATAGATCTGTTACGCATGAGCAATTGACACGGCTAATTACGTTTACGTTCAAGGAGAAAAAATCGGGAAACTTACTTTCTGGATGCGCCTCGTATCTTCAACATTGTTGCTTTAAAATGTTTTCTGTGTTTACTATACTCCAGCAGGCCGTGATATACGTCTGTCTTTTTTTTCCCCCAGTCTATAAATGCGAACTTAAAACAAACGGTAAGGTTATGTAATGATTTATTTTTCATTTTAATATTTTAACAATATTATTTATATAACATATTGCAATAATAACATCGGCAAGTTTGTTGATTTTTTCAAGGCTTCCTTAATGTTATTTGCATCACGAATGCAGTAACTTTAGTGGAGTTGTAGAGTTTACTTAATTTTTGCAAATATTTAAAAACAATAATTAGCAGTGCAATTTAGGTGAAATTGCAGTGGTAAGTTTCCAATTTATAATTATTACTATATTGAACGTCTCTAAAAATAATATGTTAAAAGCCTAAAGCAGTAAAATCAATATGTCACTTAAGCGGTAAGAAGAGGGAAATTGTTATGTGTGTTAGGTTGGGAATACTGAATGTGGAATTTTATACTTTCCGCGGATTGGTTTTGTGCGGAAACCAAGCAAATACGCACGATCTCGCACAAAAGAATATTACAAATAGGGAATGAACTATGCAGAAGTATCATTTCTTTAATTGGCTAGTGTTCTGAATTATTACGATGTACCGAAGTACATATGATATTTCCGTGCAGAAATTCTGCGTCATCATAATGATGAAGGATGGGTGGAGCGGAGAAAAATTCTCTCCGGCACCGGGATTTGAACCCGGGTCTTCAGCTCTCAGGATTCAATCTGGCATCGGAATGGGAATCGGATGTGGCTCAGTGGATAGAGCGTCAGCACGTAAAGCTGAAGACCAGGGTTCAAATCCCGGTGCCGGAGAGAATTTTTCTCCGCTCCACCCATCCTCCATAAACTGAGAGGATTCAATCCGGCATCGGAGTGGGAATCCGGTGTGGCTCAGTGGATAGAGCGTCAGCACGTAGAGCTGAAGACAAGGATTCAAATCCCGGTGCCAGAGAGAATTTTTCTCCGCTCCACCGATCCTTCATAAACTGAGAGGATTCAATACGGCATCGGAATGGGAATCCGGTGTGGCTCAGTGCATAGAGCGTCAGCACGTAAAGCTGAAGACCAGGGTTCAAATCCCCGTGCCGGAGAGAATTTTTCTCCGCTCCACCCATCCTTCATCATAGTGTTCTGAAGCTAAAAATGTGTTGTTAATTTCTTTTTACAGATTTTAATTAAAAAGTGCATTATTCTTACGCACTTATAACAACAATTTGTTACAAATCATACGACTTTAGGAACTTGATTCTTTACAGTTTAATTATGCATCCTAATGTACAGTCTTAAAGAATTTACAAGAGTGGGGTGATTTATAACAATAATTGTTGTGATAAATGCGTAAGAAAAATGTAATAGTTCATTCTTTATCTGCGATATTCTTTTACCCTTAAAACAAAAGAATAATGGTATTTTACAAACAACTTCAAATTAGTGTAACCCTAAAAATATTGAGATCAGGACACATGTTTATACAGGATGATTCACGAGGAAAGGTAAAAAATTTAGGATACGATATCTTAGGCCATTTTGAGTGAAAAAGTTCATATGAACGAACGATGGCGGAGCTAGATGCATTTTTTTGGTAAAACGTCTCGCCCCAATGTGAATCAGACGTTACCATGTGCTGCTGACATGAGAACGTAAGACAAGGTCACCGATCGCTATGAATGACGTAACATTGGAATCTGCATTGTGAGCAATGTAGATAAGAGAAAGAAACCGGGTAGTGGGGCATTACAAATGTCCAATCGCCTGCCCTTGTCTGATGTAATGACACAGAACCCGCAGATAACACAAAAACACTATCATCAGTTCACAGCAGTTCAGTCAGCTACCTACAGTACAGTAGTTATACATGTACAGTTATCGGAAGTGTTAAGTTGTGTTTTTCAAGATGTCTTATAAATTTTCGACTACAGAATACGCCGATATTGTGTATGTTTATGGTTTGTGCGATGGAAGTTCCTTGCGTGTCGTCGCTGAATATGAACGACGCTTTTCAAACAGAAGGGTACCACGTGCAACTCTCCCAAGCGATGAGCGCGATTCACGCCCGAGCGCAACATTGCTTTGAAGCAGAAGGAGGTACCTTTGAAAATGTGCGAAAACATCGACCCCGACGTCTAGAATATTAGGTATTTATGCATACATGGATATGAACTTTAAATTTGTTTGTTATCTGTCTCTGAATGCGAGTCAGTACAATAGAATCTCAGAAGTTTTTGCGAAATCAAAGAGCCATGTCTCCGTAACCGTTCGAAAACGGACCTATATTCATATGAACTTTTTGACTCAGAATGACTTCAGAACTCACATCCCAAATTTTTTACCTTTTCTCGTGAATCACCCTGTATAATCGATAACGAGAATAGACCAGTGTAAGAATTAAATACTACATTCGGAAGATTGTGAAGTCTAAATGAGTCTAGTTCTAATCCAATAATTGCAATGGGATTAATAAACACAGACTAAACTTGTAATAATTTTAAAAAGAATTACGTCAGAATTAACCAGATGCTGTGTATAGGACAGAGGCGACAACTGTAATGTTGCATGGATATCGCAGTCGTAGTTTAGAATTCTCTGTACGGCAATGTTTATACGTTATCAATATAATATGTATGTATTGTCTTAAATTAAGGTCCACTGTCCTGTTAATCTCACGTAACGGAAATTTCATCGCGTGTTAGTCTATGTAATTTTATGTCGAAAAATTCACGTATGTAATTTTGATAATCGAGTCTATATTTATAACAAAAACTAGACAGGATTAGGAAGAAGAAAAAGAAGAAGAAGAAGAAGAAGAAAACAGAAAAATTATCAATAAGTCCACCACGACTATCGCGAATCAAATCCTCTTCCTGTTGTTCACAAAACGTCAGCTGACTGACAACGAAAACTTTCTGAATGATCAGGTCGAAGCTCTCCTCGGAAAGTCGTACACTGTTAGGTAGAGTAAAAGTGGGGTTGAATACACAAAATCAGCTGCCAATGCTAACTGCAAAGAACAAAAACAAGCTTTCAAAAATAGTTTTAAAGTCTATATTTGAATGTTCTTTTTGTTAAGTTGTTGGAACACACGTTGTTGACACTGTTCTCCCTGTTCCTTCACCTCACATCAGCTACTCTACACTTGTAAATCAAATATACACTCTCTGTTCTAGACCTTCTTTATCATACTAGATTGCAATCGGAAGATCAATCAACGCTTTACATTTTATCTTGGTTTTCTCTTCATTGTTTTCCGCAAAAAAATTACTTCAGGGTAAAGTGTACGAGCTTCAGCGAAATCGGATGGAGCTGGATTGTTGGGTTTCTGTCTCTCTATGAAACGTGCACGGCAGTGAACCGATACCAGACGGTGATTCTCAATAAGCGACATCGCTGGCATCCAGGAGCTTTCCGGTGGTGGAGGAAGGACGCCTCACAACCAGACTCGTTATCATCAGAGGGATAGCCATACAGCGTATTCCGAATCTCACCGGTCCGATGGCATCAATGACGTCACGTTGCAGCGAAATAAGGAACAAAACTGCTGGAAGGATCGATGGCTGTCATGGCGACTGTACAAGTTGTTGTCTGTGCTACGCTAGCAAAATTTTGCGAAATTTTTGGTACTCCCATCTCGTTCAAAGAAAAGATAGCATAAAAAATTTATTTCTTGAACCGGACCCGTGTCCGTTGACATGTTCGCTCATAAGCCATTAACATATTGTTTTTACGTTGTGCTCATTACAAACAATACAGCAGAACTAAAGCAGAACACACCGCCATGACACAACAGTGCACGATGTTCTTCGTCTGCTAATTCCCTCCCTATACAAGAACCGATTAGATTCACTGATGGCGGCTGATGGAGACTGCCACCACCTCTGCAAGTTGATGGCACCGGTGCGACACCGGTGGAGCATCAATGACATCATCGGTGGAATTCGGAACACCGTGATGCCTTCGGATTGCTCATCGGTGAGATTCGGAATACGCTCATAGTCGAAGGCCATCTACGTGGTGTCCCACTAATATTCGGAATGGTTTTGTGATATCTAGTAACAGTTAGGCACCTGCATAAGTCATGTCTACATATATCATGTATTTTACACACCCCTAGCTATTCGCAAATTGTAATCGTTTCGATAATTATTAAATTTTGTCATTTGCGAAAATAGATAGCCTATTTAAAATTTATGGTCTGATTATTAAAATATATTAACACATTTCAATGACATTCTTAAGAGTTCTTACTTCACAAAAACATAGTATCTTAATAACCATTTTAATTAGTCTATTCTTATTAAGGGAAACATTGAAGGAGGAGAATTCGACCCGGTGCTGTGGATTGAATTCGGAGTAGCTCACTGGTCAGAGCGCTTGATACGTAGAACCAAGGACCCGGGTTCGATCCCCGGCGCCGGAGCGAGTTTTTCTCCTCAAATATTAATAGTCTATTCTTGTTAAAGAACAGACGCCTGATGGAAACATAATATACAGAATGAACAGTAATTTATACTTAATTATTTTATTTTCTCAGAGCGGGCCCATTTACCCAAAATGGTTTAGTGACTTATTTCAACAGTCGTCAGTACTGACTCATTAGGCAGGTATCCAGTCATCACCCAAACAAGAATTTCTGTATCAGTTTTACTTATTATCTCACACATAACAAGTTTCTAAACAATATTCACACTATACAATAATAAGAATAATGTGGGGTATTTCTAAAACAGCTGTATTAACTTCATCTAACCCCTTGCTCCTGCACACAATGACGATTTTCACAAGAAAGGAAGACTACTTCCGCGCGATTCTAGTTCCATCAGCTTCTAAGGGATTCTAAAGTAACCACGAGATGTCAGCACCTTACAAACATTGTCGATGACTCTGATATTAAAGATTTTCTAAAATTGGTCCGATTCGCCCGCTGGGCCGATTCGCCCCCTCTTACCCTACTTAAATTAGTGGCAGTGTGTCTTCTGTGTAGTGTTGTGACGTTATACAGTCGAAATCAGTGAGTGACATTACATTGCTGAAAACCTTTTCGTTAGAAATCATGGCTGGAGCTGAAGAAACTACAGCATGGCGTGAAAGAAGGCGTGCAAATGAACCGCCGAAAATTGAGCGAAAAACGAAAAGGAGTAAACTGGAACGAGTGTGAGAATGCAGGGCAAAGGAGAAGGCATTTTCTAACCTCTCTTCTGCAGCAGTTCAGCTACAAAGTGTAGCGATTTAGTGAATATTCCTCTCAGCCAACACTCAATGAAGAATGGACGAATGCAATGCTTAACCCAACTGGTGTTAGTGATTTACAATCGTAGTTCAGCAGGTCCATGTATTGTCGGTCACTATCACCACAGCATGGCGCGTCCTCAGGTTGCGGATAGAGGATACGGCCTCCAGATATGGAGGGTAGCTGCGAATATATTGATTGAATAAGCAGTCGTGGACAGCCGATAAGGAGTGGTCCTCCAGCTTGGGGGTTGGGTGAAGGACTAACAACCCATCACCGTAAAAAAACAGCTTGTTACGAATCCATACAATAAGATGGCGGGCTTATGTGAGGGCGGCAATGAACCTGCGGGTTCCTTAAAAGCCATTTGTAAATAAGTAAGTTCAACAGGTAAAGACTTAGAAGACATAAAAGACATAAAAGTGTTCATCAAATATATGAAAAGGAGTTTATAAACAATCGATTTTGTTTTATGTGTAATTCATTTCTGGTCGGCTCTGGTCTCAAAATGATTTCATTTTTAAAGTCTGTAGAGTAATGGGCATAAAAATGTTAAATTTAACTCTAATTTATCGTATATCTTATTGAATGAACATTATGATTACCACACATACACAGCTTAAGAAATTTAATTTCTGACAAACGAAGAGGTTACATACCCATTTATTGGCATATAAACTAAGTCATATAGGTATCTTATGCGTAATTTATGTGTCACGTACATACCCATTTATTGGCATATAAACTAAGTCATATAGGTATTTTATGCGTAATTTATGTGTCACGTAGAAAACTTTTTTTACGTGTAATGGAACAACCCTGGTGCTACACGGAAAATAATACGAGACTTCATAATTATAACAGAAAAAATATCCAAGAGAAGGCGGGATTCGACCTACGACAGCTAGGAATTAAATATTTATTTTAGAAATCTTCTCTCCATTTGTGAACTTCCACAAATGACAAAGAGTAGGCCTACTTGGAGCATATAAAAGTGATTACAAGTTCACTGAACCACTGATTTTGTACTAGATCTATTTTCATTACAACTGGAGCAGTCTTTTCACAACTACTCCTCCGTATTTTACTCCTATTTCCGGACGTCCATTTCTGTTACAAAGACCACAGTCAAAAATAGTGTGCGCCAATTGCGTGACAAACCATGGAATACTTCAAAGATCAAAAATAGCTAAGTGACAAGAACTAGGTTGTGCAGTAATAACACATTTGGAAAAATGCATAATACTAAAAAAAACTTATTGTGAAAATTAATAATACGATGTATTTTTACTGACGCAGAAAGTAGTGATAACACATAATGAAACTGAAGACCTCTAATATAGAAGTGACATGGAAAGGAAGTGATAAAGAAGAGCCTGGTAGATGTAATCAGGCAGGAAAGGGTTAGAGCATACCTGCACAAACAACGCTCAACGAGCGCGCGCGCTCCTTCGGAGTGGGAGAGCGGTGTTTACCGCTCGCCGAAACGGAGAGGAAGATACGTCAGAATGACATAGACTTTCCAAAGGTAGAGGAGAGGGAAACGACCACTCAATTATCTAGTGAAGTGCAGTGTGTAGGCCTATTCTCAGTAATTGTTTCACGTTGCTTACCTACTGCTACAGTACAGTATGGAGGAATCTAAAAGACGGAACATAACATTTAACATTTAACGATTTACAGTTCGAACTTATTGATCTTCAATGTGGCCTAAGGGCTAAAGACCGTTTGAATAATACTACTAGCCTGGTTGAGTTTTACAAGACTAAACATTAGCAATAATATCCACGACTACACAGGCTGGCTGTGAAAATGATTGCTATGTTTGGCTCAACATTTATATTTATGAGCAACTGTTTTCTATGATCATCTTTAATAATGGCAGGCATCGAACATTCTGTAACTGATTTTTCATTACGATCAGTAGGCTACTGTTCCTTTCAGCTGCCAACAGCATAAAACCTCGTTTTGATGTACTGATAAATAAAAATATAACAAAATGATAATGTACATTTAAGTATCTATAGAATTTCTATTATTTCTGTAAAATAAATATTAATTAATTAATTAATAATAGTCCAAGATAGTTTTGCAAACACTGAACGGGAATTCATTTCATAAACGCTCGTAATAGTACTTCCTTTTGTGTAGGCCTACATTTTGTACGAGATCACCCCTTCTTCCAGTCCACCCTTATACAGAGCGCAGCTAATATCTGCATTCCGCTCATGAGCTGTGAGCCGGCTCGGAGAGCGCAAACCTTGTGGCAGGTCTGGGTTAGAGGTAGTATAGAATAAGAAGACAAAGATTCAGCGTATACTATGCTACAAAAAGAAGGAAATTACAGTAGAAGAACTGAAATGATAATATTAATAGCAAACGAATCAATAATAATAGGCCTAATTCGTTTTTCTTACGAATCCTGAAGAGCTCTCACCTTTCTATTTCTGGAAATGTTCTCGAAATTACGGTGGTAGCTTCCTGACTTGGGTTGGTCACGACGCTGACTCTGAAATTAAAACAACACATGAAATTACATTTATAATTCCAAAATTTCATGTTCTGTCCTGGATTGAAACCCACGGATGAAACTTTCTGTGCCTTAAATCTGTGCTGTAATTGTAAGATGAACCGGACTCAGCAATAATAATAATAATAATAATAAATAGGGTAAATTAGAGTCTGGTGGACTGTCGGACACTTTGTACTTTTACGTGTTACCTCGCAACTTGTGGGCACCACATTCTGCTAGAAGTCAATGACGGAAGTAGCCCCCCTCGTGACTACTTCCGTCATTGACTTCTAGCAGAATGTGGTGCCCACAAGTGGCGAGGTAACACGTAAAAGTACAGAGTGTCCAACGTGCCCGACTGTCCAACAGACCCTAATTTACCCTAATATCTTAGTCATAGGGTAAAATAGGATTACAACAATTTTCTCAAGACGAAATATCTAGTAAAGAGCACAATTTTCATCTTAAACTGATTGTTTGTAGATATCAACGTCTTAATTCTATAGGCTATGACGTAACCATATTAAACGGAAAGTCACATTCTCATTATTAATAACCCAGAAAAGTGGTGAATAAATTCATGGAACAGCGGTGTAAAAAATGGTTCATAGGGGATTGAAATTAATTATATATACATATATATATAATTATATATATATTGCGATAGCGGTAAATAAAAGTTTTAAAATTGAATAAATCCTGGGATTTTACAATATATCGGCACAATAGACAATACATCTAACATCCACATACATACAAAAGTTACTGTGTATCACAGTGTTATCATTATTACACATTTATCACAACCACTCAAGCTCTGACAATAAAGCCCTACTTAACCTTGAAACTGGCTAGCCTACTATTTAGATGCTTCCAAAAGCATTGTAAACTTTAATCCAATATAGCGACTGGGTAAATTGGCTTCATTGTGCTACTACATGAGCAATAATGTAGTCCAATATGGAGAAGGTTTTATGATGCTACCACACGAGTCATAATAAAATCTTAGAAAATTATATTTTGTGTGAAATATTATATAAAATCTAGAAAAATATCTTATTTCGAGTAAATTTTTATACAAAAAGCAAAAAGTGCAATCTTTCGTAGAAGGAAAGTTATTCGCGAAATTTTGTTGAACTTCAAGAAAAAAAATACTTTTACAATGACGTATCAAATACATACCTCAAAGAAGCAACTTTTCCGCCTTAAAAATCAATTAATCCAAAATCTATTCACGAAATTCCAGAGTTCCTACTTCATTATTATTATTATTATTATTATTATTATTATTATTATTATTATTACTATTATTATTATTTATTAGTATTAATTATTATTATTAGTATTAATTGTTATTATTGAGTGTAATTAGTTACACCGGGTATTTATTCATTCGCAGTGTGAATAAATATATACACATACCTATAACTTTTTATTACATTTCATTAACTTCTAACTTCATTTTTGGCGTGTTTGTTTAAAAAATGGCAAACATATTTATATTTATGTAAGGATTTACCATATAGTTATTGCGATTATAGATGGAAACAAACGAACATGTTTTACTATACGTCACCATTACATTGCAGTTCCAAATATAATCAATATTGATGTCTCATATACGCAACAATATATGAGTCTGGATTAACTTAGAGATGGGCGATAGTCATTAACAATAGAATCGATTGTACAATCGACTGCAGTTCCTTTAATGAATAGTACTATCGATAGCTACAATTAAAACTATCGATACTATCGATTGTTATTACAAACTTTTTATTAATGGTTATAAATTGAATTCACAGTGAATTAAAATCTAATAACATATAATATTATAATCTGTCCTTTTCTATAAGATTTCAATAAGTCATTACCAGGGAAAGGATTTATATGTAAATACATATTTACTTATAAAGCTAATATAATTTATATTTTGCATTATCTTTATGTTTCACAATGTGTAGGGTTGAAAAATCCTACTTTTATTTTCCATATTTTTCCATATTTTAGAGTTTAGTACATATTTTCGTTAATTTCCATATATTTTCCATATTTCATATAAAACAGTCCATATTATATTAGGTTTAACAATAAAACAAAACAAAATTCCATTAACTTTTAAAAATACATTTCAACAATAGAGATTTAAACACATGTTCAGTAATCCCTTTAACATCAGAGTTATTTGAAAATTAGCAGTCCTATCAACAATGGGAAAGTAAGTTACAAAACTGTATTAATTTAATTTAAAATTTTTAACAGACTTCAGTTGTGCAGCTCAACAGTTAAATGCCAGTCAGAGTACACATAGGTTCAGTTTTGTAAATCATACTATAAAGACGGTAAATATGCCAAAAGTACGTCATTCAGTCAATTTAAAATCAAAACTAACAAGTTACATTTCAGAATTTAAAGAAGATGGTTTATCAACTGACAATAAAATATTATTTTGTAATTTGTGTCAGTGTGCAGTATCATCTACACAAAAGTTCCTGGTGCAACAACACATTACAACTAGTAAACATCAGGCCAACAAACAACTAAATTCCAAGCAGAGACAATTGTTTTTAACACAACCAACAACATCGAATGTAAGATCTGAGTTTAACATCGACCTGTGCCGTTCTCTCATCTCTGCTGATATTCCTCTCTACAAACTAAAGAATAAGGTCTTCAGGGAATTCCTTGAAAAATATACTCAACATACAATCCCGGATGAGTCAACACTTAGGAAGACGTATGCTCCATCCATCTACGATGAGACAATACAGAAGATAAGAGATGAAATTAAAGATAGTTCAATTTGGGTTTCCATTGATGAGACTCCCGACAAAGAAGGTAGACTTGTTGGTAATGTAGTTATCGGTTTGTTAAGTGAACAATATTCTGAACGAATTCTTTTACATTGTGATGTTCTAGAAAAGTGCAATAACAAAACTATAGTTAAACTGTTCAACGAAGCTATGGGTATCCTGTGGCCAAAGGGTATTATGTACGATAATGTGTTATTCTTTATTAGCGATGCTGCCCCTTATATGGTCAAAGCTGGACAAGCATTATCTGTTGTATATCCTAAATTGACTCATTTTACTTGTGTGGCGCATGCATTTCATCGTGTGGCAGAAGTGGTCAGAGACAATTTCCCTAAAGTAGATTTGTTGATTTCATCAGTGAAAAAAGTATTTCTCAAAGCTCCCAGTAGAGTTAACGTGTTGAAAGAAATGTACCCTGAAATTCCATTGCCACCAAAGCCAATTTTAACTAGATGGGGTACATGGCTAGAAGCAGTTGAATATTATGCCGAACATATAGACTCTATTAACAATGTTCTCCTTGCATTGGACTCTGAAGATGCAGTCTCAATTGATACTGCGAAAACAGTTACCTGTGACATAAGTGTGAAGAATGACTTAGCTCACATTCAGCATACATTTTCATGCATCATAAAAACGCTCAAAAGTCTCCAAAATAGGCACCTTTCACTATCTGAAAGTTTTGAAATTATAAATAGTACTGTGGAACAACTGAATCGTGGTAGAGGTAAAGTTGCAGATGCAGTAAGAGCTAAGGTGGACACTGTACTTTCAAAAAACCCTGGATATGAAGAACTACAAAAGGTTGTTGCTGTGATGAGTGGTGAATCAACAGTGAAGATTAACTTGGACTTATCCCCAGCAGACATTGTGAAATTGAATTATGTACCAGTTACTTCTTGTGACGTCGAACGCTCTTTTAGTCAGTATAAATCTATCCTCAGAGACAATAGAAGAAGATTCACTTTTCAGCACTTGAAAGAAATGTTTGTAACCTATTGTTATGGTAACAGACAATAAAAATTGTGTTTTGTTGAAACTACATTGGAAGATAAGGTACGTCCATTATATTTTTTGTTTAGTTTGATTAAAATGTACCAATATTTAACGTACATAGTCATTTTTTTATAATTTTAAGTCCATATTTAATTCCATATTTTGGTAAAAATCCATATTTAATTCCATATTTTGGTAAAAATAACTACATATATATTTACATATTTCATATATTTTTAGTCCATATAAATCCGTTCCCTGGTCATTACAGCGGTATTACTATAGCAATGTTCATATGTCTTTTTTTTTTTGGTAGGTTATTTTACGAAGCTTTATCAACATCTAGGTTATTTAGCGTCTGAATGAGATGAAGGTGATAATGCCGGTGAAATGAGCCCGGGGTCCAACACCGTAAGTTACCCAGCATTTGCTCATATTAGGTTGAGGGAAAACCCCGGAAAAAAACCTCAACCAGGTAACTTGCCCGACCGGGAATCGAACCCGGGCCACCTGGTTTCGCGGCTAGACGTGCTAACCGTTACTCCACAGGTGTGGACGTTCATATGTCACTTCTACAGCTTTTCTTGGGTTTCCTCTACGTAATTATGATGACGCATATTACTAGTATTCCCACTTGCTTTGGAAATTCTCAAACATAGTTTACATTGAAATCTTTTATCTGTAAATTTTCTCAAAAAAGTCCAAAAATAACTACCACCACACTGCTAGAAATGAGTGATCTTTGAATTATTATGAATGATCTTTCCCTTTTCGATACTATCAATAATCGCCGGAACTATCGATAGTAGCCTACTATCGAATATCACCCGTCACTAGATTATCACGAAGATTATTTCTAAAATCATCAGAAATACTTTCTTTTTATCCGTTTCATGAGGTGTACAAAGATGGAGATGTGGAGTAATGCTGACACTATGGCCCGCGATGTCATCTCTTTTTCTCCACTGTTATGTTTTTAAATAAGTCCAGATAATAGGAGCAAACTTTTAAAACCTGACGTGTACAGTAGTGGCAAAAAAACCGGACCGACCCTTGTAGCTGATTTCAGAGCCTTGTTCACTCCAGAACACGATAGACTGGTAATTAAGACTTTCGTGGTTCGAATCCTGCCTAGGAAGGAAATTTTTTTTTTGTTCCTTATTCAAATTTATTCCCAATACTTTTAGATTGCTGGTAAAATTTATGTTCTGGGAATAATAAATTAATTAAGTAGAAGAATATGGCTGCAATCGTAAAGTATTGGGAGTAAATATGAATAAGGAACAAAAAAAGTTTCCTTCCCAGGCAGGATTCGAACCACGAAAGTCTTAGTTACCAGTCTATCGTGCTCTGGAGTGAACAAGGCTCTGAAATCAGCTACAAGGGACGGTCCGGTTTTTTTACCACTACTGTACATTATGTGTCTCTGTAATAAACGAAAATAATTCTAAAATGAAATTTTATGTGAATCTATAGCTAAAAAAGAAATATACTTTCATATTTCACCACAGAAAAAAAGGTTTAATTGCAGAGATATTAAGTTCTTGACATCTGAAGTGTACTTTCTAAAAATGAACATGTCAAGTTTTGAAAGTTTGCTCCTCATACGGACTCTGGCCAAATCTCAGTTTGGCCTGGAAAATCGCAGTGGCGTAGCGTCAATGTAAGCTAAAAAGCTCAGCTTCCTCAGTTAATAATAATTTCATAATAAACCTGCAGTCTATGGACAAAATTATTTATTAATTTTAATAGAATTTATATTTACGCGTTATATATTGTTATGCGGCAGCTCAGGATGATTTGTGATGCAGCAGTAAACAAGAAGCCTGCACACATCAGCTTCCAAGCAGACTGGTTTCTTACACTCATTCTTCTGTGTAACCCACCCCGCAGATTTTCCATCCCTTTCTAACTAAACTACCCTGGTCGCAAGGTATCAAGAAGCTAGCTTTGACATTGAAAATAAGTAGTTTCCGAGTTATCCCTTTTCGTCAGTTGTGTTCAGTTGAAGTGTTAATGTGCAATGTGGCTGATATAATAAATAATGAGTGAAATAACAGTTCCTGACACCAATTTACTTGAATTTTTTAGGACAATTCTATTCTCAAGACTGACTTACGAACAAAAGTGTGATCTAAAAAACAAATGACCGACTCCCTTGCTGTCAATGAAGGACACAACCAAAAGACAGACGCATACTTACGTAATGATACTAATATTGTGATTTCTCTAAGTATGACAGGGAGTGAGCTAATGTTATACTATACGTGTCTATTTGATGTGTAAACCGTGAAATCATATTTTACTACGTACCATTTGAGGTCATGCCTTATTGGTGTTACTTACGAGGTTCCAACCAATCTTCGACTGCTGACTTGACATTGACTACTATTTATTTTAAGACTATATTTTTGTAATACGTTTTCTCGTATTGCATGAAAGAAAACTTGAATTAGCTTCCCCTGCTCAAAATTTCATGCTATGCCACTGGAAAATCGAGAAAGAATGCAGAAGAATCCAAAACAAATTGCAGGCATTTCAATGTATAACGTTTGCATCAGCAGCTTTCATAGCAGCAGCGTGCACATGTGGCAGCATATTCGGGTGTCTTTAAATTTATTACAAGTACAAATGATTCCGCTAGCCTCGTAATTCCAAGCGTTCTTCAAGTCTCGTGCCGCTCTTTACTTAAATATACGGAACACTCTTGGAGCCAAGACAGGATGTTTGGAATTTAAATGGAATGCACAGATTGACATCCGTCATGCCCACTTCTCAAAGTCCTGCCGACAAAAGAAGAACACACTCCTTCTAACCCGTCAATAAAAGTAGTAGCTGGCCTACATAAGGGCTGCAAAGAGAAATGTCCTCCATGACACAAGTAATTCGTAATACGAGTTTCTTCTGTTTATTTTAAAGTATATAATACCGACTACTAGGCCAAGGTCATGGACCCCCATGCAAATTCTGAACCACCTTAAGGGGAGAGGACGATATTTTTTGGTGAAATATGAGTAAATTAAAAAAAAAATGCTTTAGAATACTCTGTGATATGTGTGGAATGCATTGTATAACATTTTGTGCGAGATCGTGCGTATTTACTTGGTTTCCGCACAAAACCAGTCCGCGGAAAGTGTAAAATTCCATATTCAATATTCCCAACCTAACATACACAACAATTTCCCTCTTCTTACCGCTTAAGTGACATATTGATTTTACTGCTTTGGGCTTTTAACATATTATTTTTAGAGACGTTCAATATAGTAATAATTATAAATTGGAAACTTACCACTGCAATTTCACTGTTAATTATTGTTTTTAAATATTTGCAAAAATTAAGTAAACTCTACAACTCCACTAAAGTTATTACATTCGTGATGCAAGTAACATTAAGGAAGTCGTGAAAAATCAACAAGATTCCAGATGCCGATGTTATTACTGCAATATGTTATATAAATAATATTGTTAAAATATTAATATGAAAAATAAATCATTACATAACCTTACCGTTTGTTTTAAGTTCGCATTTATACACGGGGGGAAGAAAAAGACAGACGTATATCACGGCCTGCTGGAGTATAGTAAACACAGGAAACATTTTAAAGCAACAATGTTGAAGATGGATATATTTTTTTTTTTGCTAATTTGCCGTCATTGAACAGAAACCAAGATGGAGATTTCATTGCAACTAATTAGAAATTCGTCTTTCAGGCACGTAATAAACGATCTTCGCACAAAATAATGTACGATACACGAGCGATATATTTTCTTTAATTCTCGGAAATTAAAAAAGCTCAACTACGTTTCGCTTTTTCAAACTTTTCCTCCAACATGAAAACTTCAACATACCGCTCTTGTAACGCATATTACTATTATGGGTATTTGTGCCCTTAGCGGATGTTGAGACGCCATTTTTAAACTTCCTGCGCTATGGAATTTTAAATCACACTTCCCCTTTCATTGTTGTTTCCGGTAAATTAAACTTTCAAAAAAAAATCTTTAAAATACTCTTTTATATGTGTGGAATGCATTGCATAACATTTTATGGGTATTTGTGACCTTATCAGATGTTGAGACGTCATTTTTAAACTTCCTGCGCTATGGATTTGTAAATCACACGACCTCTTTATCGTTGTTTCCGGCAACTTCATTTTTTTTGCTACATTGCCAGATAAAAATGGATATAATTTCTGAACTATTAAAGATACATGCATGAAATTTAGAACACATATTCTTTAGACTCTTAGGAAACATTTCTCTGAAGCAGAATTTTGTTAATAGATTTCATTTTTAAAATATGCCCGTTTGTTTGCGAAAAAATGAAAAAAAGTATTATTAAATTTTAATTATTTATTTTACAAACGTAGGAACTAATATCAAAATTCTGTTACAGGCAGATTGTAGATAATTCTTTTGCAAGTACATTGCAAAAAATTGTTTGAATCTATTTTAAAAATGGTTTAGATATATCGGTTTTAGTATAATCATGCATTGGGGATTTTTTTTTCAAATCTGGGCCCCCAAATAATTTTTTTCAAAATATTTATATTTGGTTGAGTTGCTACAGCTATGACCTTTCTACATACAAAAAATATCTATTTTACACCAAAAAGGAAAAATTAAAAAAAAAATACCATCCTCTCCCCACTAGGCCAAGGTCGTGGACCCCATGCAAATTCTGACCCACCTTACAAAGTTTTTTACAACTCTGTAGTGCAAGACAACTAAACACGAAAGAGAACCGCGATTTCGCATAAGTAAGCTCTCCCTCGTTCAAGGTGACATAAAAATAAGTTAATTGCGGGAAGCGTTTAAAGACGTTCAGGGGTGCCAACATAATCCTGGCAACAGCTGGTGTAAATAAGCCTTCCTGAAGAAAGAGAGGTTTGGAGAATAAAAATTTATGGCGCGTCATCCTTATTGAAACATTTAGAAGGTTACGCCGTTGGAATGCGGCTTCCTAACCTTTCTCCAGATGCAGCCCAGGTAAAGTTTAGCTCAAGTTGCCAATTTAAATAACGTCGTTGTCAATGGACTGTTTAATGAACTTGGGGAGCCCCTAGGTTACACGTTAAGTTATTCGCTAAGGTTCAAAGAGAAATAAATCAAAGTGGACTTAAGAACATTATAAAAACAATTATTTCTCAAAATCTATTTTAGTGTGTTATTTTTTAGGTTTAGTATTAAAACAATAGCATGTGATCGACTTCCTACGCAAGGAAAAACGAATTAAAATGACTCCGATTAAAAGAAGGGTATCATGGAGAGTTAAAACAATACTCGGGTATATTTTATCGGAACATCATCGCAGACCTACGTACTCATTGATATAATTCAATCAAGTCTCGTTTATCGTTCCATTATCATCTTCAATTCTACAACAGATAAGCCAAATATAGATCTCTCAAAAACGTCTGATTAGCAAGATGATTACATCAATTATCTTCCACAGAAATGAAAAAATCTTTATCCAATAGTCTAATACAGCGTTTCTCAAACTTTTTTGAAGTGGGGACCATTTTTTAAAGTCAAACAGTTCCGCGGACTACCTTACTCTTGTTGTCTCCGAAAGCAAATTTATCATTTTCGTACATATTTTGATACCAGTATACTTATATTTTAAAATTGAATTAAAGTTCGGTACTTTGGTCCTCTGTTATGAATTCGGGCGGTCCCTGGCTAGGTTACAGGCGCGGCGCCAGATGTGCAGGGAAAAGATGGCGAGAAATACCACGCGTTTAATGCTTTAAATCTCTCTTTTGTTGCTGAGAGTAGAGTGGGAAGTCGATAGACGGGTAGGGTAATAAATTTCATAAAATGTCAGTACTGGGAGAAAAATGAAATTCGATTACCATGTGTCATTTCCAAACTCTGAGATTTTAAGCTATAGTGTGATACGCAATTTGTTTGAATTGTATTTTTCTTCTGTCTTTTTTCAAGGACCACAAGAGCAGACCTCGAGGACCACAGGTGGTCCGCGGACCATAGTTTGAGAAACGCTGGTCTAATACTAATAAAAATGTCCCGCGCCGTGGCGTCGTGGTCTAAGGCATCCTGCCTAGGACTCGCGCTGATTCGAGTCCTCATGGGGAAAGAAATTTTCTCATGAAATTTCGGCCAGTGTATGGGACCGGTGCCCACCCAGTATCGTGATGCACTTGGGGAGTAACGATAGGTAGCGAAATCCGGTTACGCAAACCAGCTATAACGGCTGGGGGGCTCATCGTGCTAACCACACGATACCTCCATTCTGGTTGGATGATCGTCCACCTCTGCTTCGGGATGTGGCCGTGAGACCAGCAGCCGGCTGGTCGGTCTTGGCCCTTCGTGGGCTGTAGCGCCAAGGATTATTATTACTAATAAAAATAGTAATTACTGTAATTGTTACTATGCAAATTATATTAGTAATCGTCTTGGTAGCTCAGTTGATAGAACGCTGGCTTAGGACTACCGCGGACTGAATGAGATGAAGATGATAATGCCGGTGAAATGAGTCTGGGATTCAGCACCTAAAGTTACCCAGCATTTGCTCATATTTCGGTTGAAGGAAAACCCCGGAAAAAACCTCAACCAGGTAACTTTCCCCGACCGGGAATCGATCCCGGGCCACCTGGTTTCGCGGCCAGACGCGCTAACCGTTACTTCACAAGTGTGGACACATTTTTTTCTTATTTTGTACTAAGCCCTAGCATTAATTGAAGCGTCGGCTGGAACAACGTTATAAGTTACATTTGGTAAAATTTACAGGAGCTGCAAAAATGTGTACGCATACAACGTTGTTCTTATGAGGGTAGCAAACTTTTGAGGGAACAAATTTCACGTATGCATTGATGGACAGTTGCAAGCCAAGGAGTATAGCAAAGTAACATGACATACAACATTATTACACGGAAACACGCCGAATGAAAATTTTGTAACTTACAACGTTGTTCCAGCCGACGCTTCAGTTCTTGATATTGGACACATGACCTGGCAGTACCGTTATTTGTGAATGCTTAGGATTGGTTAAAAATTCTGAGGGAAGAAAATGGAGGAATGTGTCGAAGATATCAATCCGTTAAGCATCTAGGATATTATTATTATTATTATTACTATTATTTTATTATTATTATTATTATTGTTATTATATTACATCGTACTGTATTATATCGTACCATACCATACCACTTATGTCATCTCATGTTATTTGTTACGTTTTACATTACATTATATTATATTATATTATATTATATTATATTATATTATATTATATTATATTATATTATATTATATTATATTATATTATATTATATTATATTACATGTTTTAGAGTAAGAAACTGCGGAAAAAAGTTGAAACTATTGTAATGATGTAACAAGAAGCCAATTAAGATTATAAGAAATGTTTAATTTTTCAGCGCATAATAAATTTAATTAATTAAATATTTAATTAGAATTTCGACATTAGTTTTGAGAAATATGTAAAGTCGCAAATATAATGGCAGTGGAAGAAAAATGAGCAGTACACGTTGCGTGTGGGAGTACCACACAAAGTCACAAATAACTCGAAAAGAGATCATATTCTGGCCTTCCCAAATTGAAACACACATTCCAGCCATTCAACTTGAGCCTGCCCCTCAAGAGTTCCTGATACGCAGAACAAGTTTTGTCGACTATTATTGGTGATGACGACGCGAGACGAAGAATTTTATGCGGAAACATCCATCTTCTGAGTGAAGTTCCAATGAGCAATGGGAGAACAAAGAACAACACACCAGCTGTTACGACTACCAAAACAAATACTAAATTACACTTACGTTAAAATAATCACTTCACTTTTAAACAATATCCCTTCTAAATATTTTACTCAATGTCTATGTTTATTGTTGCAATTATTGTTCAGTCTTACGTACATGTGTGTATATACAAGAGACTTGAGTATCCTTGTCACAGTTCTTTAGCAGCAAAGAAGTTATTTCCAAGTCAAGAAGTGCCTAAGTGACATATTTTGAAAAACCCAGATAAAATCGCTGTTTCTTTATACAGGGACATCATTTTATTTTTACTTCAATTTTTATTGTACCTGAGTTTTTTAATGTACTTCACTCCCACCCCTTCTACTAAGGAAGTTCCAACTCCACACAGAACCAAGACCGCAGATAGTAAGCAGTACTGAGTTACTGAGTATAGTACGTTCCAGAGATATGTTCGCGTTTTCCAGTGTCGAAAGAGCTTTCAATATTGAATCATATTTTCGCACAGGTACTGTCCGTTTGCCTACGTCGCATCCCGATTTCCCCCACCTGCTTCTGCTCGCCCCTCTGTAAAAGCTGGGCTGTCTTAGCTCTTTTCTGAAAACATTAATTTCTCTTAGGAATTGGACGTTTACGTAATATTATACAGCTGTTTAATTTAACTTAAATAAAAGGGCCTCGTTAAGTAATTAACTGTCACGTGATTTCCTCCCTTTCTACAATCCTGCGGCATAACCACTTGGACGGACAGTAGATAGCATGTCTGAGTAATTTTATATTTTCGGGTCGGGCAGAAGTGAAGATTGAATTCACAGTACGTAGAGTAGGTACAGAATTATTTCAACATGAGTTACTAGTACGAAGGACGAAACTGGCAATTGGAATTAGATGCAATAGTCTATAGTGCGATAATATGCACAAAAGAACTGAAGCCTGTATCGAAATGAACGGCCACCATTTTCAAAATTGTGTTTAAATATCCATATTATGATTATTTTTCAATTTAACTTCTTTCTCTATATTGTACGCTGTGCTGTAGACAGTATAATATACACTGCATAATGAATACGTTCGCATGGATAACTCACTTCGTGAGTGAAAACACTTATTCTTAATACAGTACTGTACTTTGATTAAAGAAAAACCTAATGAAAATTATCAAACTCAAAATCGCGATATTTCCTAGTTTACGTAAATGGATGAACTACTTTTCTTCCATCCTATACCTAGTAGAGTGATCTGTGTTTTACGCCAGTATCATCGAACTCCAGTCTTGGAGGGGGGAGGAAGCGGTGTTTCCGGTTCTCTAAAGGTATAGACAGGTTAATATTAAAAATGTTAGTAAAAATAAAATGATGTCCCTGTACATGCAGAGACGCATCTTCTCAAGGCCAGAAACAGTGACGTTCTCCAAAAAAGGTAAGAGAAGACTAGGAAGCGAATCAGGTGATCTTACAATGACCGATAGAGTATTATCTCGTGTCTCCATATCAATTTTATTATTAAGGTGCATGGCAATAAAATTTAACTATGAAACCTTGGTTTTACTGAACCGACTACGAGGCTGCACAAATCCGGACTACACGAGAGATAGTGAGTTGTTTCTATAAGTGCAAGGTGCAAGGTCTGCGCACCTCGCAGATATAGAAACTTCACTATCTCTTGTGTAGTCCGGATTTGTCTCGCAGCGATAGAAACCTCACTATATCTTGTGTAGTCCGCATTTGTCTCACAGCTATAGAAACCTCACTATCTCTTGTGCAGTCCGGATTTGTCTCGCAGCTATAGAAACCTCACTATTTCTTATGTAGTCCGGATTTGTCTCGCAGCTATAGAAACCTCACTATCTCTCGTGTAGTCCGGATTTGTCTCGCAGCTATAGAAACCTTACTATCTCTTGCGTAGTCCGGATTTGTCTTGCAGCTATAGAAACCTCACTATCTCTTGTGTAGTCCGGATTTCTCTCGCAGCAATAGAAACCTCACTATCTCTCGTGCAGTCCGGATTTGTGCAAGGCGGGCCTCGCATCTCGCATGGTCGGTTGAGAAAAACCAAGGCTTAACACTCATGTTTTAGTTGTCTAATCACTTCTATAAGCCACTGAAAATTAGCCTGAAGTAGACCTAAGTGTCATTTGGTCACTTTTTTTCTGAAGTACACACTCTTGTTTCAAATTAGTAAAGTTATCGGTATGTGTACTATATTAATTACTTCATAAAAACTTAGTCCCAAAGAAACAGAATTCAATAATTCTGTGAGGCCAAAGAAGACAATAATTGAAACGTCCCATGCAGAAAGGGCTTCAGTCACAAATTAAAAAAAAAAACGAGATATCGATGGAAATCATATGAGCCGTTGAGAACAGAAGAGGTGTAAGTCAAAAATGGGTAATGAGGGTTAAAGTAAACATTCTGTAAAATACAGCGCAAAGTAGCAATCAATATTCAATTTATTTAAACTATTAGAAGTCAGTGGATAGCACGAAGGACAAATTAATTGCTACTTTGCGCTGTATTTTTCAGAATCTTTACTTTAAACCTCATTACCCATTTTTTACTTACACCACTTCTGCTCTAAACGTCTCATATCTTTATGGGTGGCTCCATCGGCCTGTGCAGAAAGGTATTCAGTCCAGTGCTTGGAAAGATAGAAACTGAAGCGTCAGGCTCAGAGTTCTATGCAGAAAGGAATACAGTGTACAGAATGTTTTTTTTTTTTTTTTAGTTTTCTCAAAACTAGATCTAAGGGACTGAAGCCCTTTCTGCAAGGGGCGATTCAATTATTTATGCAACTTGTGTGAAAAGTAAAACTTTTTTGCACGAGGGAAAAGATTCTCAGCACGAACCGTAAACGAGTCTTAAATTACAGGAATACAAAAAGGTCCATGCCACACACAAGTTGCATATACATCTTTGGTTACAAAGTTGGTTAAAAGTCGCTTTCCCCATTATTCGTTCCTAGGTTTCATAGTTATAGCCTACACATATACAGATATCATAACTTGAACAAACGAAGATCTGGTTTTATAGGACCATTCTTTGTTGAAGGAACGATTACCAGCGAATGATATCTTCAGATATTAGAAGAGGTGATTATTTCTGAACTTGAAAACAGGCCCCGTTTTGCCGATATGCATTTCATATGGCAACAGGATGGAGCACCATCTCATTTTGGTATAGGAGTGAGGGACTTCTTGACTCAGCAATTCCATGAGTGGATTGGCCGTCGTGGCACAACAGAATGGCCACATGTCATTTTTCGCTGTGGGGATCATGAAAAATGATATTTTTATTCAGAAACCGCAGGATCTGCATTAGTTGCGACAGATGATCGAACAGTCATTCGTGAAAATCGATTAAAGTCGTCAGTTATGTTCTGTCATCTGTAAATCAGTGCCTAAACGTTAGGAATTGTGTATAGAGAAATAGGGCCTTCATTTTGAACAATACATCGTCGTTGTTCCTGCAATAACTCCTATGTTCAAAATAGCTATAAAAGTTTTCAGTAGGAAGAAAAAACACATTTATTCATCCTATGGCAGCCGTACATAGAAGACTGTGAATTCTTACATTTTCGAAACAAAGAAATATAATTACATATAGGAGATTTTATTATTTGCTCTATCATTATATAAGTTATTTAATAGAGCAAAACCCTGAAAATCGATAAATATGTCACATAGCAGTTATTGCAGGAACAACAACGATATGTAAAGGAATGTGTAATAAAATGTAAATTTAATAAGTGTTTGAGGAAAGCGACTTTTCGCCCACTTCGTAATAACACAAAAAACGTCACATTCCAATGCCGTAGCCTGTAAAGTTTTTAGACATGAAGTGTTACGTAATGACAGCGGAGCTGGGATAAAGTGGAGAATATTGTTAGAAAGAAATTTGATAAGACAGAGGAAAGAAGAACCTCGGAAAAAATCTCATCCTACGAACTTGTCCACCACAAATATCAGCCCAGTCACTGAAGAAGATCGAAAGCGAGTTCGATAAACAAGTGCGCTAGCACTGACCTATACCTGAGTGCACCTGCACTTTGATATGTATTAATAAGTGTTATCAAAAATGAATCAATTAATATTATCTCTATAAAAATTTTATCCTATAAATAATAGGCACTTCATGTAAGAGAGTACTTGAGCTGAGCACAGATAAAGATACATGCAAATGTAATCCATCAAGTACAGGAAATGTCAAACTACTTTCACTCGATCAAGTCCACCAGATGAGATATTACTGAACTTTTGTTGAATGCGCAGAATTTCGTTGCATTATGGGAGTCGAAGACTAAACTTATTCATCATACTCTACGTACGTAAAGATTAATTTTTAGTCCTACAGAATATATCTGTTATGGTAACAAAACTTGCTCCGGCACCGGGAATCGAACCCGGGTCCTCGGTGCTACGTACCAAGTGCCCTAACCACTGAGCTACACTGAAGTTAAATCCACAGCACCGGATCGAATCCCCTTCCTCTAGTGTTTTTCCCTTTGTGGCCTGACTCCAAGTTCGACATGTCTGCTATTTTTAGGACCAAAAATTAATCTTTACGTAGATTCTTCGTCCAATAGTACGTATTACTGTGGAATCCCGGCCACCAAGTCACTCAATTGAGTGCGCTTCTTGTATAATGGCAGTTGACTTAATATATTGTCAACATGTATGTCGAACTTGGAGTCAGGCCACAAAGGGAAAAATACTAGAGGAGAGAGATTCGATCCGGTGCTGTGGATTGGACTTCGACGTAGAGCACTTGGTACGTAATAATGGTTATAATAATGGTTCTGAAGATTCCTTATTTAACACGCTTGGTAGGTCATGGCCTATTCTAACTCTCACTTATCACAATTCACAATCCGTCCTGTGATGTAGGCTAATAACAATATTAATAACAAATCCTTATTTAACATCTCTTTTCAACTGCAGACAATGGGTTGTACAGATTCTTTATTGATCATAACTAGAGCCCGGAAATTAGCCAAAATGTCTTTTCTTCTACAGGGTGTATAGGAAAAGATTTAAAGAGAGATAATCATGTTCCTGTACGTTTGGGGACGGTAGGGCAAGTTTTTATTTTGTCTTTTATGCCTATTTTAGGTTCTGTTGCCTGTTTTAAGGTTTAATGTCGCATTTCATCTTTTTTTGCTTTGTTATGGATATTTTCTGCTGTTGTTTATATATTGAAATGAATGTGCAATTTCGGAAATGACACATCTCTGAAAAGTAAAAATGTTCAGGAATTAAAAAAAACGTATTTAATTTTAAACCTTAGTACCCAGGACAACAAAACTTTACAGTTAGCATTTTAGGGTCAAGACATAATAGAATATGAAAGAAAAAAATATGTATTTAAGATATTATCACATCGTTTTTTTTTTTACTTTTTATTTCGGAGCTGTGCTTTTTTCGAAATCCATGGACAATATTTTTATAAACAGCAAGAATTTAAAAACAAAAACGCTAAAAACAATAACAAAATGTACAATATACAAAAAAATAACATATGTATCATTGACAAATATTAGACGACAATGAGTGTTTCAAGAAAAATAACATACCATACAAAAATCAATCAGAAGTCTTCTTCTGGCATATCATCGGCCGTCACAGATGGCCACTGCAATATTTCATGGTAAAACTCTGAATTCTGAAGGTATGTTGTACTTTTCCACTTTTGCAATGTCTGCTATTTTTAGTTGGTTGCTCGGTACTTTTACTTGTAAGATGAATAGTCTGTACTGTTAGGTAGTGGAGTGCAAGAACTTTTTTTAAAGACTAAACATTTCTGCAGAAATATTATCTATATCATTTTGTGATCACTTCACCTGGTTTTTTCAGGGGTAAATACAAATTCATAGAATGAGGATAACTGAAATGTTACTTTCTGGTCCCTTGATACTTATTTACCATAGCTTCTCACTGAAAGCCTTTTACTTTAAAGTTGAGGTGAGACCCTTTTTTTAAGACAATTATGTCTTCGTATTTACCTGTATTATGTCAAATTTACTCATGGTACTTGAGCTTGTGATGAGATGATTTATTGTGCCTTTTTTCGCAATTATTATTGAACAGATATCTGGCAGTGACGTATAGTGATGCAAGTTGATCGTCCTTTCCGCACAAAATGATGTGTAGACGTAATTAGAGTACATGTAAGTGAAAAAACAGATATGCCAAAAAATTCGACATGTTCCCTTTTCGAAATTGCATGTTCAAATAAATCAATATAAAGAATATGAAAAAATGTAAAGGTAAAAATATACCCTACGGGGCATATATTCCCAGAAAGTAGTTGGGTGCATGGAGGTAGAGCACCATGCTTTCTTGACATCGTCAGTAGAAATGAGGTGGTGTAAATAAAAAATGTACGAATTCTAATTATATCGGTACTAAAAACATAAATAAAAAACAATTTAACTTGTGTTTGTAAATAAAGAAGTTACATAAACTAAACAATATTTTCTCATTATGCGAATCTCTGGCAAGAATCTTATCCTGAATAAACATATTTAAATTATTTGTCAGCATGACCACAAGCCAGACTAAGTCGATCAGCCGGTCGAGAACGACGCTGTGTAAGAAGACGAAGTTGCTTTAGTTCGCTAAGTGAAAAAACTTCTGTGCCTGCAAGAAATCAGGATAGAACAAGGGCCAGTCAAATCACAGTAAACAAAAGAAGCGTTTTACCCGGATTCCATGGACATAAATAAAGGACAGTCAAATCAAAGTAAACAAAAGAAGCGTTTTACTCGGATTCCATGGACATAAATAAAGGACAGTCAAATCACAGTAAACAAAAGAAGCGTTTTACTCGTATTTCAAGAATATAAACAAAGGACAGTCAAATCACAGTAAACAAAAGAAGCGTTTTACTCGGATTCCATGGACATAAATAAAGGACAGTCAAATCAAAGTAAACAAAAGAAGCGTTTTACTCGTATTTCAAGAATATAAACAAAGGACAGTCAAATCACAGTAAACAAAAGAAGCGTTTTACTCGTATTTCAAAAATATAAACAAAGGACAGTCAAATCACAGTAAACAAAAGAAGCGTTTTACTCGGATTCCATGGATATAAATAAAGGACAGTCAAATCACAGTAAACAAAAGAAGCGTTTTACTCGGATTTCAAGAATATAAACAAAGGACAGTCAAATCACAGTAAACAAAAGAAGCGTTTTACTCGGATTCCATTGACATAAATAAAGGACAGTCAAATCACAGTAAACAAAAGAAGCGTTTTACTCGTATTTCAAGAATATAAACAAAGGACAGTCAAATCACAGTAAACAAAAGAAGCGTTTTACTCGAATTCCATGGACATAAATAAAGAACAGTCAAATCACAGTAAACAAAAGAAACGTTTTACTCGTATTTCAAGAATATAAACAAAGGACAGTCAAATCACAGTAAACAAAAGAAGCGTTTTACTCGGATTCCATGGACATAAATGAAGGACAGTCAAATCACAGTAAACAAAAGAAGCGTTTTACTCGGATTCCATGGACATAAATAAAGGACAGTCAAATCACAGTAAACAAAAGAAGCGTTTTACTCGGATTCCATGGACATAAATGAAGGACAGTCAAATCACAGTAAACAAATGAAGAGTTTTACTCGGATTATAAGAATATAAACAAAGGACAGTCAAATCACAGTAAACAAAAGAAGCGTTTTACTCGGATTCCATGGACATAAATAAAGGACAGTCAAATCACAGTAAACAAATGAAGAGTTTTACTCGGATTATAAGAATATAAACAGAGGACAGTCAAATCACACTTACAAAAGAAGCGTTTTACTGGGATTCCATGGACATAAATAAAGGACAGTCAAATCACAGTAAACAAAAGAAGCGTTTTACTCGTATTTCAAGAATATAAACAAAGGACAGTCAAATCACAGTAAACAAAAGAAGCGTTTTACTCGGATTCCATGGACATAAATAAAGGACAGTCAAATCACAGTAAACAAAAGAAGCGTTTTACTCGGATTTCAAGAATATAAACAAAGGACTGTCAAATCACAGTAAACAAAAGAAGCGTTTTACTCGGATTCCATGGACATAAATAAAGGACAGTCAAATCACAGTAAAAAAAAGAAGCGTTTTACTCGGATTCCATGGACATAAATAAAGGACAGTCAAATCACAGTAAACAAAAGAAGCGTTTTACTCGTATTTCAAGAATATAAACAAAGGACAGTCAAATCACAGTAAACAAAAGAAGCGTTTTACTCGTATTTCAAGAATATAAACAAAGGACAGTCAAATCACAGTAAACAAAAGAAGCGTTTTACTCGGATTCCATGGACATAAATAAAGGACAGTCAAATCACAGTAAACAAAGGAAGCGTTTTACTCGGATTTCAAGAATATAAACAAAGGACAGTCAAATCACAGTAAACAAAAGAAGCGTTTTACTCGGATTCCATGGACATAAATAAAGGACAGTCAAATCACAGTAAACAAAAGAAGCGTTTTACTCGTATTTCAAGAATATAAACAAAGGACAGTCAAATCACAGTAAACAAAAGAAGCGTTTTACTCGGATTCCATGGACATAAATAAAGGACAGTCAAATCACAGTAAACAAAAGAAGCGTTTTACTCGGATTTCAAGAATATAAACAAAGGACAGTCAAATCACAGTAAACAAAAGAAGCGTTTTACTCGGATTCCATGGACATAAATAAAGGACAGTCAAATCACAGTAAACAAAAGAAGCGTTTTACTCGGATTTCAAGAATATAAACAAAGGACAGTCAAATCACAGTAAACAAAAGAAGCGTTTTACTCGGATTCCATGGACATAAATAAAGGACAGTCAAATCACAGTAAACAAAAGAAGCGTTTTACTCGGATTTCAAGAATATAAACAAAGTACAGTCAAATCACAGTAAACAAAAGAAGCGTTTTACTCGGATTCCATGGACATAAATAAAGGACAGTCAAATCACAGTAAACAAAAGAAGGGTTTTACTCGTATTTCAAGAATATAAACAAAGGACAGTCAAATCACAGTAAACAAAAGAAGCGTTTTACTCGGATTCCATGGACATAAATAAAGGACAGTCAAATCACAGTAAACAAAAGAAGCGTTTTACTCGGATTTCAAGAATATAAACAAAGGACAGCCAAATCACAGTAAACAAAAGAAGCGTTTTACTCGGATTCCATGGACATAAATAAAGGACAGTCAAATCACAGTAAACAAAAGAAGCGTTTTACTCGGATTCCATGGACATAAATAAAGGACAGTCAAATCACAGTAAACAAAAGAAGCGTTTTTTACTCGTATTTCAAGAATATAAACAAAGGACAGTCAAATCACAGTAAACAAAAGAAGCGTTTTACTCGGATTCCATGGACATAAATAAAGGACAGTCAAATCACAGTAAAGAAAAGAAGCGTTTTACTCGTATTTCAAGAATATAAACAAAGGACAGTCAAATCACAGTAAACAAAAGAAGCGTTTTACTCGGATTCCATGGACATAAATAAAGGACAGTCAAATCACAGTGAACAAAAGAAGCGTTTTACACGGATTCCATGGACATAAATAAAGGACAGTCAAATCACAGTAAACAAAAGAAGCGTTTTACTCGTATTTCAAGAATATAAACAAAGGACAGTCAAATCACAGTAAACAAAAGAAGCGTTTTACTCGGATTCCATGGACATATATAAAGGACAGTCAAATCACAGTAAACAAAAGAAGCGTTTTACTCGGATTCCATGGACATAAATAAAGGACAGTCAAATCACAGTAAACAAAAGAAGCGTATTACTCGTATTTCAAGAATATAAACAAAGGACAGTCAAATCACAGTAAACAAAAGAAGCGTTTTACTCGGATTCCATGGACATAAATAAAGGACAGTCAAATCACAGTAAACAAAAGAAACGTTTTACTCGTATTTCAAGAATATAAACAAAGGACAGTCAAATCACAGTAAACAAAAGAAGCGGTTTACTCGGATTCCATGGACATAAATGAAGGACAGTCAAATCACAGTAAACAAAAGAAGCGTTTTACTCGGATTATAAGAATATAAACAAAGGACAGTCAAATCACAGTAAACAAAAGAAGCGTTTTACTCGGATTCCATGGACATAAATAAAGGACAGTCAAATCACAGTAAACAAAAGAAGCGTTTTACTCGGATTTCAAGAATATAAACAAAGGACAGTCAAATCACAGTAAACAAAAGAAGCGTTTTACTCGGATTCCATGGACATAAATAAAGGACAGTCAAATCACAGTAAACAAAAGAAGCGTTTTACTCGGATTCCATGGAGATAAATAAAGGACAGTCAAATCACAGTAAACAAAAGAAGCGTTTTACTCGTATTTCAAGAATATAAACAAAGGACAGTCAAATCACAGTAAACAAAAGAAGCGTGTTACTCGGATTCCATGGACATAAATAAAGGACAGTCAAATCACAGTAAACAAAAGAAGGGTTTTACTCGTATTTCAAGAATATAAACAAAGGACAGTCAAATCACAGTAAACAAAAGAAGCGTTTTACTCGGATTCCATGGACATAAATAAAGAACAGTCAAATCACAGTAAACAAAAGAAGCGTTTTACTCGTATTTCAAGAATATAAACAAAGGACAGTCTAATCACAGTAAACAAAAGAAGCGTTTTACTCGGATTCCATGGACATAAATAAAGGACAGTCAAATCACAGTAAACAAAAGAAGCGTTTTACTCGGATTATAAGAATATAAACAAAGGACAGTCAAATCACAGTAAACAAAACAAAGCGTTTTACTCGGATTCCATGGACATAAATAAAGGACAGTCAAATCACAGTAAACAAAAGAAACGTTTTACTCGTATTTCAAGAATATAAACAAAGGACAGTCAAATCACAGTAAACAAAAGAAGCGTTTTACTCGGATTCCATGGACATAAATGAAGGACAGTCAAATCACAGTAAACAAAAGAAGCGTTTTACTCGGATTCCATGGACATAAATAAAGGACAGTCAAATCACAGTAAACAAAAGAAGCGTTTTACTCGGATTCCATGGACATAAATGAAGGACAGTCAAATCACAGTAAACAAATGAAGAGTTTTACTCGGATTATAAGAATATAAACAAAGGACAGTCAAATCACAGTAAACAAAAGAAGCGTTTTACTCGGATTCCATGGACATAAATAAAGGACAGTCAAATCACAGTAAACAAATGGAGAGCTTTACTCGGATTATAAGAATATAAACAGAGGACAGTCAAATCACACTAACAAAAGAAGCGTTTTACTCGGATTCCATGGACATAAATAAAGGACAGTCAAATCACAGTAAACAAAAGAAGCGTTTTACTCGTATTTCAAGAATATAAACAAAGGACAGTCAAATCACAGTAAACAAAAGAAGCGTTTTACTCGGATTCCATGGACATAAATAAAGGACACTCAAATCACAGTAAACAAAAGAAGCGTTTTACTCGGATTTCAAGAATATAAACAAAGGACTGTCAAATCACAGTAAACAAAAGAAGCGTTTTACTCGGATTCCATGGACATAAATAAAGGACAGTCAAATCACAGTAAACAAAAGAAGCGTTTTACTCGGATTTCAAGAATATAAACAAAGGACAGTCAAATCACAGTAAACAAAAGAAGCGTTTTACTCGGATTCCATGGACATAAATAAAGGACAGTCAAATCACAGTAAAAAAAGAAGCGTTTTACTCGGATTCCATGGACATAAATAAAGGACAGTCAAATCACAGTAAACAAAAGAAGCGTTTTACTCGTATTTCAAGAATATAAACAAAGGACAGTCAAATCACAGTAAACAAAAGAAGCGTTTTACTCGTATTTCAAGAATATAAACAAAGGACAGTCAAATCACAGTAAACAAAAGAAGCGTTTTACTCGGATTCCATGGACATAAATAAAGGACAGTCAAATCACAGTAAACAAAGGAAGCGTTTTACTCGGATTTCAAGAATATAAACAAAGGACAGTCAAATCACAGTAAACAAAAGAAGCGTTTTACTCGGATTCCATGGACATAAATAAAGGACAGTCAAATCACAGTAAACAAAAGAAGCGTTTTACTCGTATTTCAAGAATATAAACAAAGGACAGTCAAATCACAGTAAACAAAAGAAGCGTTTTACTCGGATTCCATGGACATAAATAAAGGACAGTCAAATCACAGTAAACAAAAGAAGCGTTTTACTCGTATTTCAAGAATATAAACAAAGGACAGTCAAATCACAGTAAACAAAAGAAGCGTTTTACTCGGATTCCATGGACATAAATAAAGGACAGTCAAATCACAGTAAACAAAAGAAGCGTTTTACTCGGATTTCAAGAATATAAACAAAGGACAGTCAAATCACAGTAAACAAAAGAAGCGTTTTACTCGGATTCCATGGACATAAATAAAGGACAGTCAAATCACAGTAAACAAAAGAAGCGTTTTACTCGGATTTCAAGAATATAAACAAAGGACAGTCAAATCACAGTAAACAAAAGAAGCGTTTTACTCGGATTCCATGGACATAAATAAAGGACAGTCAAATGACAGTAAACAAAAGAAGGGTTTTACTCGTATTTCAAGAATATAAACAAAGGACAGTCAAATCACAGTAAACAAAAGAAGCGTTTTACTCGGATTCCATGGACATAAATAAAGGACAGTCAAATCACAGTAAACAAAAGAAGCGTTTTACTCGGATTTCAAGAATATAAACAAAGGACAGTCAAATCACAGTAAACAAAAGAAGCGTTTTACTCGGATTCCATGGACATAAATAAAGGACAGTCAAATCACAGTAAACAAAAGAAGCGTTTTACTCGGATTCCATGGACATAAATAAAGGACAGTCAAATCACAGTAAACAAAAGAAGCGTTTTTTACTCGTATTTCAAGAATATAAACAAAGGACAGTCAAATCACAGTAAACAAAAGAAACGTTTTACTCGGATTCCATGGACATAAATAAAGGACAGTCAAATCACAGTAAAGAAAAGAAGCGTTTTACTCGTATTTCAAGAATATAAACAAAGGACAGTCAAATCACAGTAAACAAAAGAAGCGTTTTACTCGGATTCCATGGACATAAATAAAGGACAGTCAAATCACAGTGAACAAAAGAAGCGTTTTACTCGGATTCCATGGACATAAATAAAGGACAGTCAAATCACAGTAAACAAAAGAAGCGTTTTACTCGTATTTCAATAATATAAACAAAGGACAGTCAAATCACAGTAAACAAAAGAAGCGTTTTACTCGGATTCCATGGACATAAATAAAGGACAGTCAAATCACAGTAAACAAAAGAAGCGTTTTACTCGGATTCCATGGACATAAATAAAGGACAGTCAAATCACAGTAAACAAAAGAAGCGTATTATTCGTATTTCAAGAATATAAACAAAGGACAGTCAAATCACAGTAAACAAAAGAAGCGTTTTACTCGGATTCCATGGACATAAATAAAGGACAGTCAAATCACAGTAAACAAAAGAAACCTTTTACTCGTATTTCAAGAATATAAACAAAGGACAGTCAAATCACAGTAAACAAAAGAAGCGGTTTACTCGGATTCCATGGACATAAATGAAGGACAGTCAAATCACAGTAAACAAAAGAAGCGTTTTACTCGGATTATAAGAATATAAACAAAGGACAGTCAAATCACAGTAAACAAAAGAAGCGTTTTACTCGGATTCCATGGACATAAATAAAGGACAGTCAAATCACAGTAAACAAAAGAAGCGTTTTACTCGGATTTCAAGAATATAAACAAAGGACAGTCAAATCACAGTAAACAAAAGAAGCGTTTTACTCGGATTCCATGGACATAAATAAAGGACAGTCAAATCACAGTAAACAAAAGAAGCGTTTTACTCGGATTCCATGGACATAAATAAAGGACAGTCAAATCACAGTAAACAAAAGAAGCGTTTTACTCGTATTTCAAGAATATAAACAAAGGACAGTCAAATCACAGTAAACAAAAGAAGCGTGTTACTCGGATTCCATGGACATAAATAAAGGACAGTCAAATCACAGTAAACAAAAGAAGGGTTTTACTCGTATTTCAAGAATATAAACAAAGGACAGTCAAATCACAGTAAACAAAAGAAGCGTTTTACTCGGATTCCATGGACATAAATAAAGGACAGTCAAATCACAGTAAACAAAAGAAGCGTTTTACTCGTATTTCAAGAATATAAACAAAGGACAGTCAAATCACAGTAAACAAAAGAAGCGTTTTACTCGGATTCCATGGACATAAATAAAGGACAGTCAAATCACAGTAAACAAAAGAAGCGTTTTACTCGGATTATAAGAATATAAACAAAGGACAGTCAAATCACAGTAAACAAAACAAAGCGTTTTACTCGGATTCCATGGACATAAATAAAGGACGGTCAAATCACAGTAAACAAAAGAAGCGTTTTACTCGGATTTCAAGAATATAAACAAAGGACAGTCAAATCACAGTAAACAAAAGAAGCGTTTTACTCGGATTCCATGGACATAAATAAAGGGCAGTCAAATCACAGTAAACAAATGAAGGGTTTTACTCGTATTTCAAGAATATAAACAAAGGACAGTCAAATCACAGTAAACAAAAGAAGCGTTTTACTCGGATTCCATGGACATAAATAAAGGACAGTCAAATCACAGTAAACAAAAGAAGCGTTTTACTCGGATTCCATGGACATAAATAAAGGACAGTCAAATCACAGTAAACAAAAAAAACGTTTTTTACTCGTATTTCAAGAATATAAACAAAGGACAGTCAAATCACAGTAAACAAAAGAAGCGTTTTACTCGGATTCCATGGACATAAATAAAGGACAGTCAAATCACAGTAAACAAAAGAAGCGTTTTACTCGGATTCCATGGACATAAATAAAGGACAGTCAAAACACAGTAAACAAAAGAAGCGTTTTACTCGTATTTCAAGAATATAAACAAAGGACAGTCAAATCACAGTAAACAAAAGAAGCGTTTTACTCGGATTTCAAGAATATAAACAAAGGACAGTCAAATCACTGTAAACAAAAGAAGCGTTTTACACGGATTCCATGGACATAAATATAGGACAGTCAAATCACAGTAAACAAAAGAAGCGTTTTACTCGGATTCCATGGACATAAATAAAGGACAGTCAGATCACAGTAAACAAAAGAAGGGTTTTACTCGTATTTCAAGAATATAAACAAAGGACAGTCAAATCACAGTAAACAAAAGAAGCGTTTTACTCGGATTCCATGGACATAAATAAAGGACAGTCAAATCACAGTAAACAAAAGAAGCGTTTTACTCGGATTTCAAGAATATAAACAAAGGACAGCCAAATCACAGTAAACAAAAGAAGCGTTTTACTCGGATTCCATGGACATAAATAAAGGACAGTCAAATCACAGTAAACAAAAGAAGCGTTTTACTCGGATTCCATGGACATAAATAAAGGACAGTCAAATCACAGTAAACAAAAGAAGCGTTTTTTACTCGTATTTCAAGAATATAAACAAAGGACAGTCAAATCACAGTAAACAAAAGAAGCGTTTTACTCGGATTCCATGGACATAAATAAAGGACAGTCAAATCACAGTAAAGAAAAGAAGCGTTTTACTCGTATTTCAAGAATATAAACAAAGGACAGTCAAATCACAGTAAACAAAAGAAGCGTTTTACTCGGATTCCATGGACATAAATAAAGGACAGTCAAATCACAGTGAACAAAAGAAGCGTTTTACTCGGATTCCATGGACATAAATAAAGGACAGTCAAATCACAGTAAACAAAAGAAGCGTTTTACTCGTATTTCAAGAATATAAACAAAGGACAGTCAAATCACAGTAAACAAAAGGAGCGTTTTACTCGGATTCCATGGACATAAATAAAGGACAGTCAAATCACAGTAAACAAAAGAAGCGTTTTACTCGGATTCCATGGACATAAATAAAGGACAGTCAAATCACAGTAAACAAAAGAAGCGTATTACTCGTATTTCAAGAATATAAACAAAGGACAGTCAAATCACAGTAAACAAAAGAAGCGTTTTACTCGGATTCCATGGACATAAATAAAGGACAGTCAAATCACAGTAAACAAAAGAAACGTTTTACTCGTATTTCAAGAATATAAACAAAGGACAGTCAAATCACAGTAAACAAAAGAAGCGGTTTACTCGGATTCCATGGACATAAATGAAGGACAGTCAAATCACAGTAAACAAAAGAAGCGTTTTACTCGGATTATAAGAATATAAACAAAGGACAGTCAAATCACAGTAAACAAAAGAAGCGTTTTACTCGGATTCCATGGACATAAATAAAGGACAGTCAAATCACAGTAAACAAAAGCGTTTTACTCGGATTTCAAGAATATAAACAAAGGACAGTCAAATCACAGTAAACCAAAGAAGCGTTTTACTCGGATTCCATGGACATAAATAAAGGACAGTCAAATCACAGTAAACAAAAGAATCGTTTTATTCGGATTCCATGGAGATAAATAAAGGACAGTCAAATCACAGTAAACAAAAGAAGCGTTTTACTCGTATTTCAAGAATATAAACAAAGGACAGTCAAATCACAGTAAACAAAAGAAGCGTGTTACTCGGATTCCATGGACATAAATAAAGGACAGTCAAATCACAGTAAACAAAAGAAGGGTTTTACTCGTATTTCAAGAATATAAACAAAGGACAGTCAAATCACAGTAAACAAAAGAAGCGTTTTACTCGGATTCCATGGACATAAATAAAGGACAGTCAAATCACAGTAAACAAAAGAAGCGTTTTACTCGTATTTCAAAATATAAACAAAGGACAGTCAAATCACAGTAAACAAAAGAAGCGTTTTACTCGGATTCCATGGACATAAATAAAGGACAGTCAAATCACAGTAAACAAAAGAAGCGTTTTACTCGGATTATAAGAATATAAACAAAGGACAGTCAAATCACAGTAAACAAAACAAAGCGTTTTACTCGGATTCCATGGACATAAATAAAGGACGGTCAAATCACAGTAAACAAAAGAAGCGTTTTACTCGGATTTCAAGAATATAAACAAAGGACAGTCAAATCACAGTAAACAAAAGAAGCGTTTTACTCGGATTCCATGGATATAAATAAAGGGCAGTCAAATCACAGTAAACAAATGAAGGGTTTTACTCGTATTTCAAGAATATAAACAAAGGACAGTCAAATCACAGTAAACAAAAGAAGCGTTTTACTCGGATTCCATGGACATAAATAAAGGACAGTCAAATCACAGTAAACAAAAGAAGCGTTTGACTCGGATTCCATGGACATAAATAAAGGACAGTCAAATCACAGTAAACAAAAGAAGCGTTTTTTACTCGTATTTCAAGAATATAAACAAAGGACAGTCAAATCACAGTAAACAAAAGAAGCGTTTTACTCGGATTCCATGGACATAAATAAAGGACAGTCAAATCACAGTAAACAAAAGAAGCGTTTTACTCGGATTCCATGGACATAAATAAAGGACAGTCAAAACACAGTAAACAAAACAAGCGTTTTACTCGGATTATAAGAATATAAACAAAGGACAGTCAAATCACAGTAAACAAAAGAAGCGTTTTACTCGGATTCCATGGACATAAATAAAGGACAGTCAAATCACAGTAAACAAAAGAAGCGTTTTACTCGTATTTCTAGAATATAAACAAAGGACAGTCAAATCACAGTAAACAAAAGAAGCGTTTTACTCGGATTCCATGGACATAAATAAAGGACAGTCAAATCACAGTAAACAAAAGAAGCGTTTTACTCGTATTTCAAGAATATAAACAAAGGACAGTCAAATCACAGTAAACAAAAGAAGCGTTTTACTCGGATTTCAAGAATATAAACAAAGGACAGTCAAATCACAGTAAACAAAAGAAGCGTTTTACTCGGATTCCATGGACATAAATAAAGGATAGTCAAATCACAGTAAACAAAAGAAGCGTTTAACTCGTATTTCAAGAATATAAACAAAGGACAGTCAAATCACAGTAAACAAAAGAAGCGTTTTACTCGGATTCCATGGACATAAATATAGGACAGTCAAATCACAGTAAACAAAAGAAGCGTTTTACTCGGATTCCATGGACATAAATAAAGGACAGTCAAATCACAGTAAACAAAAGAAGCGTTTTACTCGTATTTCAAGAATATAAACAAAGGACAGTCAAATCACAGTAAACAAAAGAAGCGTTTTACTCGGATTCCATGGACATAAATAAAGGACAGTCAAATCACAGTAAACAAAAGAAGCGTTTTACTCGGATTCCATGTACATAAATAAAGGAGAGTCAAATCACAGTAAACAAAAGAAGCGTTTTACTCGGATTTCAAGAATATAAACAAAGGACAATCAAATCACAGTAAACAAAAGAAGCCTTTTACTCGGATTCCATGGACATAAATAAAGGACAGTCAAATCACAGTAAAGAAAAGAAGCGTTTTACTCGTATTTCAAGAATATAAACAAATTACAGTCAAATCACAGTAAACAAAAGAAGCGTTTTACTCGGATTCCATGGACATAAATAAAGGACAGTCAAATCACAGTAAAAAAAAGAAGCGTTTTACTCGGATTTCAAGAATATAAACAAAGGACAGTCAAATCACAGTAAACAAAAGAAGCGTTTTACTCGGATTCCATGGACATAAATAAAGGACAGTCAAATCACAGTAAACAAAAGAAGCGTTTTACTCGGATTTCAAGAATATAAACAAAGGACAATCAAATCACAGTAAACAAAAGAAGCCTTTTACTCGGATTCCATGGACATAAATAAAGGACAGTCAAATCACAGTAAAGAAAAGAAGCGTTTTACTCGTATTTCAAGAATATAAACAAATTACAGTCAAATCACAGTAAACAAAAGAAGCGTTTTACTCGGATTCCATGGACATAAATAAAGGACAGTCAAATCACAGTAAACAAAAGAAGCGTTTTACTCGGATTCCATGGACATAAATAAAGGACAGTCAAATCACAGTAAACAAAAGAAGCGTTTTACTCGTATTCTATGGACATAAATAAAGGACAGTCAAATGACAGTAAACAAAAGAAGTGTTTTACTCGTATTATTCGTTAGACCTACACTTTTCTGTTTTTTTGATTTAGCAACAATAAATTTGTACATAAGTATCTAGTGTAAATACGTTTTTAGGAGTTCTTAATGAGCATTGTTCGAAAATATGAACATATATTGGGTATTCCACTTAAAATAAGAAAGATGGAATTACTTCCGGTTCAACCGGAAATAGAAAAAAACTCGGTAATACCATTATTGGGTTCTTACTATACTGCTATCCCACACACCGAGTTTCATGTCACATGCTTCAAAAATTATTTAGGTGGTGCGGGACTTTGAACTTACTTACTTACTTACTAACTTACTTACTTACTTACTTACTTACTTACTTACTTACTTACTTACTTACTTACTTACTTACTTACTGGCTTTTAAGGAACCCGGAGGTTCATTGCCGCCCTCACATAAGCCCGCCATTGGTCCCTATCCTGAGCAAGATTAATCCAGTCTCTACCATCATATCCCACCTCCCTCAAATCTATTTTAATATTATCTTCCCATCTACGTCTCGGCCTCCCCAAAGGTCTTTTTTCCTCCGGCCTCCCAACTAACACTCTATATGCATTTCTGGATTCGGCCATACGTGATACATACCCTGCCCATCTCAAACGTCTGGATTTAATGTTCCTAATTATGTCAGGTGAAGAATACAATGCATGCAGTTCTGTGTTGTGTAACTTTCTCCATTCTCCTGTAACTTCATCCCTCTTAGCCCCAAATATTTTCCTAAGAACCTTATTCTCAAACACCCTTAATCTCTGTTCCTCTTTCAAAGTGAGAGTCCAAGTTTCACAACCATACAGAACAACCGGTAATATAACTGTTTTATAAATTCTAACTTTCAGATTTTTCGACAGCAGACTAGATGACAAAAGCTTCTCAACCGAATAATAACAGGCATTTCCCATATTTATTCTGCGTTCAATTTCCTCCCGAGTGTCATTTATATTACTTACTGTTGCTCCAAGATATTTCAATTTTTCCACCTCTTCGAAGGATAAATCTCCAATTTTTATAGTTATATTTCGTACAATATTCTGGTCACAAGACATAATCATATACTTAGTCTTTTCGGGATTTACTTCCAACCCTATCACTTTACAAGCTTAAAGTAGAATTTCCGCGTTTTCCGTAATAGTTTGTGGATTTTCTCCTAACATATTCACGTTATCCGCATAGACAAGAAGCTGATGTAGCCCGTTCAATTCCAAACCCTGCCTGTTATCCTGAACTTTCCTAATGGCATATTATAGAGCGAAGTTAAAAAGTAAAGGTGATAGTGCATCTCCCTGCTTTAGCCCGCAGTGAATTGGAAAAGCATCAGATAGAAACTTTGAACTAACCCTGTATAATATTGTTAATGATAAATCTTTTATTTAATACTTCTTTTCAACTGCAGACTATATTCAGAAACGATACTGTAATAATGCAGCAATGTTGGAACAGTGGGTCGGAAATGACGGGGGAAATCGAAATACTCGAAGAAAACGTTCCTTATAGCCGCTCTGTACACCATACACTCGCAGGAGCTGGCTTTTGATCAGGATAACCAACCGACCAACTGCGACTAACCTGTAAGTTCACACCTGAACAGCCTGTATTAAAGTTATCTTTGTTCGAATACGCTGCCCAAGTCCTGCTAATTAGAAGCGGTAACTCTGACGCCTCGCCGGTGTAACCCGTGCGAAGGCCGTTTTGGTAAAACATCACAATAGCAATTTAAAATTAGCCAGAAACATAAATGACAAATTACCCATCTCGCTCGACAGCTGACACACGTATACGTTGACAACGGGACAACGAAGACAGGGGAGAACTAGAACCTTAACATAGCAACAGCATCTGATCATCAATGCCGTCGTCAAGGGAACCGCCGTTGGAATTACGTCATTCGGTACTACCGTCCAGGGCTCAAATGATTAAAATATTCAGCTCATTCTCAAGTGCATCTTCGCGTGGCTTCACGTAAACCGCACCGTGGCCCAGACGTCGATGCATCATCGACGGTCGGTGAACGAAGATATAAATAAAATGAAGGAACGAATGAATGTTTGTCCTTGTTAACGCGTATAAGGACAGATATTGTGTACGCATGGACTTGGGTTTGTGTTACACCTCCGTACACATTATTTCGCTAGATAATCGAACAGTTAATACAGTTTGTTAAATAACATATAATTTAAAATTTGTTTAAAATAATGATTACAAGTAACATTATTATATTTCTTCATTTAACTTACAAAACGAGGAATAAAAATAAAAATTATTAATTTTAAAAACTATTGAATCTCAAAACAGGAACACATTTTAACTTTAACTTCGTGTTTTTCGTATTTCATATTTTTTTCTTTGGCCAAGAAACCAATAATGACGAAAATAAGTATATTAAAGACCGGTACGCAATAAACTTGGAACGTAAACGACAACGAGAACGACAACGGAAATATTTTTAAAATATATTTAAATGTGAGCATTCACAATTAAAGGCTGGTTCACAATGAACCGGAAACGAGAATCGGAACGAAAACGAAAACGGTAAAATTGTTATAATGTGTACATTTAAATGTGAGCATTCACAATTAACGAAAAGCTTGCCGGAGCCCGGGATCGGGAACGGAGAGTTGGCCAAGTTTCAACTTTGGCGTTCACGTTTCCGATCAAAGCCCACTAGATTCATTCTATTGCCATCTAAAAGCTATTTTGTTGTCGTATATTTTGTAGCAAGAAGACCGTGACATAACCTATGCATTATTTTGTTCTGTGCTGTGCATCATGGAACAAGTTTTATTTGATGAGATTCGTATATTGAGTGTTGAGGAAAATCCTCACGTTTGCGATAAGCGGCGCGCCTCGTATAAAGATGAGAAAATGAAGGAGAATACGTGGCTTTCAATAGCTACATCTTTGAACACCGATCGGAAGCGAATCATATTTTATTACTGTATTGGTTGTATTACACATTATTATTCATGCTTCAATTCAATAACTACTGTTGTGTTCATTTTTGTTCTATTACAAATGTTTCTTCTCTAATTATTTTACGTTTGGTAGACTTAAAATAGGTTGTGATAATAAAGATGAATGGGTGTACCTAATGAAATGTTTCAGTTAAAATTTCGAAGTTGGTTAACCTGTGTTTATGTTGTCTGTCTTGCACTAATGAGAGAACGCCATTGGTCAATTATACACAAATAACATCAGAATGCGTAATATCGACTTAACATATCGTTATTGATACACATATCGATATGCATAGTCGTCTACGTTCTCGGTTTATTGTGAATCAAAAATTTTCATATTCACGTCCTCTGCTTCTCGTTTTCATTCTGGTTCTCGTTCCCGGTTTATTGTGAACCAGCCTTAACTTAATTCCCGTTCCCGGGATCCGCCAAGCTTCATGTTAATTGTGAATGCTCACATTTAAATAAATTTATTTTAACAATATTTCCGTTCTCGTTGTTTCCGTTCCCGGACAATGTATTCCTCACTTTGTTGACAGATACAAATTTACTATTAATACATGGGAAGTGAAAGGACTTCTTTTTGGTGATAGAAGAACTTCATTAAGTTTACTAAAACTATACTCCTTTCTCTTAAGGAGACACTATGGTGAAATAATGCAGAAAAATTAAGAAAAGCCACTTTTTTTTTTGTTTTTATACCCGTAATTATATTTGAGATTGTTTTAAATGATCTAATCATATAATCAAATGTGGCCAAACATACGGTGCATGTGTTGAGAGAAATGTTTTTTAATGCTATTTTCTCGACTTTAAAATTTTAAGCAGTTTATTAAATAAAAAATGCTCCTTGCATAACAGTTGACAGATTGGTCTGAAACAGAGGTCAATTAAATGTTGATAAATGGGATTTAATCAGTATTTGTATGAAATATTAATATTAAGTTCCTTCGGGGAATATTCATATTGCACTTAGATTAAAAAATGCTGTAATAGTAAATTAATGAAATTTAAAAATTTATTGCGACTCTCTATTCAGACTGAGGTCAAAAAGCTAATTAATTTTATTCCCATGACTATTTTCAAGCTTTTGACCAAATATGAACTAAAAATTCTGAAAACCTTGACGAAAGTGATGTCATTATAATATATACTTTAAAATATAATTTTGATCAGATTGGTGATAGTAAGATAGTACTTGGGGAGGTGACGCCGAGGATTCGCCATAGATTACCTGACATTCGCCTTACGCTTGAGGAAAACCTTGGAAAAAAAAAAACAAACCAGGTAACCACTTCAAGCGGGAATCGAACCCACGCCCGAGCTCAACTCCGCATCGGCAGACAAGCGCCTCACAATAATTTGGAAAAGTGCAAAGTCATATGCTAAAAGGAGAATGGGATTTTCCAAAAATCAAGTCTCTTTATCATTAATATTAAATTTATTATATTCAGTATATTTTTGCTTGGTATTCAAAATAATTTAGAGAATAAATATGATAAGAAGAAGAAGAAGAAGAAGAAGAAGAAGAAGAAGAAATTTACTGCCATATTAAGTAATTTTTAGTGGGTTATTTTACGACGCTTTATCAACATCTTAGATTATTTAGCATCTGAATGAGATGATGATAATGCCGGGGTCCAGCACCGATAGTTACCCAGCATTTGCCCATATTGGATTGAGGGAAAATCCCGGGAAAAACCTCAACCAGGTAACTTTCCCTGATCGGGAATCGAACCCGGGCCACCTGGTTTCGCGGCCAGACACGCTAACCGTTACTCCACAGGTGTGGAATATTAAGTGATTCAAGTGACAAAAAAGAAAGAATATATAAAAACAAGATAAATTTCTATAACTTAAGTTTGTCTCAATTCTGTAAATGTTCTCGAATTACGACAACTCAAGCAGATTATGTTTCTGAAAGAATTGGGTCTGTTAGAACCAAAGAGAAAAATAAGTTTATCCCTTTCATCAAAAAACAATTAATAATTCATACGTTTTCATTGACTAGGAAATGGAGCTCAACAACATGGAGTTGCAATGATTACGGATATGCTAACAATGAGATTACTGATAGCCTATGCAAAGACTCTGCAGGGTGAAATGAAAAGTCCAAAGCCGTGTCTAATCATAGATCATATATGTAACAGATAGGTCACCGCTATGTTAAAATAGTTTGCACTCTGAAGAGAACAACCGCCGGGATCGCCACCCGTCCGCCGTAAACGAACACGAGATGGCAGTATAGTCGCTAATGCAATTCAAATGGGAGTTATGACGTGACTCCTTATGTAACAACTAGATGGCAGCGTAGAAATATGACAAAAGTTGTTAACGTCAAAGCCTATAAGGTCGACCTATCTGGGGTATATATGATCTAGAACAGTGGTCGTCAGCACTCGCTGAAATGTGCAAAGGATACGCGGTGATGTCCGGTGTGCACTGTCGTGCAACAGGGAGATATAGAGAGCATACCCGCTAGCAGCTACGGAGTGCACCCTAGTACACTGCGTTTTCCGCGGGTATGAGAGACTCTACTTGTTTTTTTGAAAGATGGGCCATGACAGGAGCGTTGCGACCGGAAAAACAACTGAATGTCACATAGCGTGGTAGGCCTGTTGCTATGGTAACAACAGTTGAGTTACCAAACTTAGTTTCCACGTGGTGAATGCTTCGTAGCTCTCTCGGCGACATTTATTGTGCATACAATGTTAGCATTGATACGTTTCGTCTCTGATTTTCTGTCGATTTTTGTTTTGTTTTCTTACCTTCGCGTCAATTGTCAATGAATGTTTTAACGTCAGTCATCTCAACGAAAACTGCTAGCTTTCATCAGCTGGCAGCTTGGTAGTCCATATTGGCAACATGGCACTGTAGTTCCAAGCTCGGCCGCTTAACTGTCATGTCCCATCTTTCAAAAAAAAAAACAAGTATAGCCCTAGCGTGCTCTGTGCTGACGACCCCTGATCTAGAACATGGAAGAACAGAAAGACTTTTCAATTTTTCAGAAGTTTAAAAGTGAAAATATGCTCTGCTAGCCACTCTCTTAACAGCTAGCTGTAAAATAATACATCGAAATACAGCAATTTGTTTAAAAATTGGAAAAGATATTTTCTTCTTTAAAAACAAAATGCAATTATGTATTTTAAACGTTCGGCATTCAAACTATAATAATAATAATAATAATATGATATTAAACCGTTAATTCCGTTTACCTTTCATATACCAGGTTAAAATTGCAAACTTTGCAAACTGATATAAGAATTCGCAGGATATTTCATCGCAAGAGTTAAGGGTGGTTGATACTGCACGCAACGTTTCCTACTCTTTTGTGAAGGCTGCGTGTTCTTTTAAAAGTCTCGTAAACTCCAGACCCGCATCCGTACTTAACAGCAGCCCGAGTGCTTCGAGTTAAGGTTCACAATTCAAAGGTTCTTCACCCCAGAATGAGAACTTCTCACGGTCTCACCTATATTAACATATATCTCTCCTCAATGTTTAGTTCAAATGTAGAATATAGTGACTGTATTAACTTTTATTTTTTATTTTTAAAGAATAGCCAGAATAAAATTTAATAGAGGGCCTGCTGGATTAAATAATATGGATGAATTTTACTTTTCGTTGAAATTGGGTAGAAATTACGAGCTATTTAGAAAGATTATACGCATTCCAAACGTGTTAATAATGCGATTTGCATTGGTTATATAGAGTGAACCGTAAGTAAAGTGCTTAATTTCAAGGGATTATTCTTCGAGAAATTTGAAACAAGAAAGTTTAACACAATTTCTTGTTTTTGCTTTCTTATCGAGAAAAAAATTGTTTTACATGAAACATTAATAGAGTGTTTTGGAAAAGTCATTAATTTAATTCCCAATATGTTCAGTCAGTTTAAGAGAGCAGTGTATTATGATAATAAATAAGTGAAAGAATTTTAGTTTTGTCCTTCAAATATGTAAAAATTTGATCTGAACAAATGTAACATTTTAAATTTCATTTGCAGAACGAAAAATTACATTTGTTCGGATCAAATTTCTGAACATTTGAAGGACAAAACTAAAATTATTTCACTCATTTATTATCCTAATACGCTGCTCTCTTAAACTGACTGAGCATATTGAGAATTAAATCAAAGGCTTTCCCAAAACACGCTATGAAATGTTTCACATAAAACAATTTTTTTCTCGAAAAGGAAGTATAAACGAGCAAAACTGTATTTTTATTTGTTTCAGATATCTCAAAGAATAACCCTTGAAATTAATGACATGACTTACGGTTCACTCTGTAAAGAAACTCTGAAAATTTAATCTCACAGAACTTTGATATGTGCACCTTCTGTTACACTATATACATTAAGGCGACAGGCAAATTTGTCCATCCAATACCTCCTGTTATTTCTTCCATAGCTGTTAATATTCTATTCAATTCTTGGAGATATGCGGTAGGAGTGTAATATAGGCTATGTCTTTCACATAGCCCCACACAAAGAAATCGCACGGAGTTAGATCCGGAGATAGAAGTGATCAGCGGTGTAAGAACAGATCATAGATCCCGAGTGAGTGAGTGAGTGAGTGAGTGAGTGAGTGAGTGAGTGAGTGAGTGAGTGAGTGAGTGAGTGAGTGAGTGAGTGAGTGAGTGAGTGAGTGAGTGAGTGAGTGAGTGAGTGAGTGAGTGAGTGAGTGAGTGAGTGAGTGAGTGAGTGAGTGAGTGAGTGAGTGAGTGAGTGAGTGAGTGAGTGAGACTAAATAACAGTGCTTATTCACTTCGTATTTTATAGGAAAATTGATTGCATAAAAACTATTTAATTCTTGGTTGCAAGACCCAACTTAAGTGAGCAGATCGTCATAGCAAAGAGATAAATCTATATAACTGTAGAGATGGTTTCTTAGGATTTTTATATATCCCTTCACTGCAGACATAGATACTTCAGTGACAAGAGTTTGTCCTAGACCAAACTGCTTGCAAAAATGCGCGAATCTTTTTGTGATGGTTCCTCTAGCCCCAATCAGTAATCCAATAACTTCTTTCGACGTTAGATGATATTTTTCCTTATAATATGGTATAGTGGGGTCGTATATGTCGCATTTTTCCTGATGTACCTCAGCAGGTTGATTTTCGTATGTTTCCATCCTTACAGTTGGATCAATTATGAATCCGCTTGTTGATCTTGTCGGGATAGCGATGATGTCAATGCGCCTTGTAGATCCATTTGTGGACAAACCATGGACCTCCTCCTCTACTTTGTAGTTTTTTTCCTCGTAGGGCCGATGCTAGGAGGGATCGAATCTTGTGGTGACGACTATTCCTCAGTAGTTCTCCATGAGGACAAGCTACCCCAACTACAGCCCCACTCGTGGCTACTTCCGTCATTGACTTCTAGCAGAATGTGGTGCCCACAAGTGGCGAGGTAACACGTTAAAGTACGGAGTGTCCAACATGCCCGACTGTCCAACAGACCCTAGTTTACCCTATATTATATTTTATGTTACAATTATTAGCAAAATAATAAATAAATAAATAAATAATACACTGCTCTATTAAATTGACTGAACATATTGAGAATTAAATCAATGGCTTTCCCAAAACACGCTATGAAATGTTTCATATAAAACAATTTTTTATCTCCAAAAGGAAGCAAAAACGAGCAAAACTGTATTAAACTTTTTCGTTTCAAATATCTCAAAGAGTAACCCTATAAAATTACTGACATTACTTACTGTACAGCCTGTATTTGCTTATATTAAATTTATATTAATCGATAAGATGGGGATCTATCGCCAATCACATCACATTTTTAAAGTCGCGAGTTTGCTATTTTAGCTTTTTATTTTAAAATTTTCTCCCACGATTTCGGTATTTCACACGTCCGACCTTCAAAAAGTTTGTTAACAAACAAAATAATTATAGAAACCGCACATAAAAATCACTTTTATCTTAAGAGTAGTGAATGTTTTGTTGTTTTAAGACTTCAGTGCGCAAAATCTTGAATAGACATAAATAAATCAGCAGAGGTTATTTGTTCAGTAGTGACAGGTTTACGACCTTTGTATCCGGTAAATACTAAGAGTGCAAATATTTTATTTCAAGACACTGTATAAAAGGCTAGGAAAATAGTTAAATTATTTTAGAACTGATTGCTACATGACAGACTAATGGTGAAGTGCACTAATCTCGGTTAGGAAGGGAATAACTACGGATTAAGAAAACAAGTTTAAAAGTAAATGCTTCACAGGAAGCTTTACCTGAAAGCTATATTTGCATTTAAAAGTAAGCTTCAATAAAATGTATAATTTATAATAAACAGTTACCTACAAGTGATAGTTGACAAAACATTTAACCAGGGTAAAATATGATGGTACACGTTTTCTACAAAGTGACACGAAAACGTCCATACCACTGCAAAGACGATAGTCAACGTATAACAACGAATGCTGTTACTCTGTTCTACATAGAAACGAACGCAACCAATATTATTTTTCATTTTTCATTTCTTTGACTTTTAGCGCAGTTACGCTACAATGTTTTCTCTTTTGGTGAAAAGAAATTATTTAAAAAATCAGGGTTGTGACAACGTCAGGGACACGTCCGTGAGTTTTACGAGATTACGTCTGGTTTAAATCGACAGATTCTAGGCGAGATCTTCCGTTTGACACCAAAGCCAGTGCATTAACACATCGCAGTTGCGAGATATACTGCCCGGAAATTTTCCCACCGCCCAAAATGACCGCCAGTCGCCACGGGCACCGCCCGCAACTCACGCATGCGCAACGTCAATATAAGACCACATTCAGATCGTAGTCGTATACACGATCGATCACTTATTTCAAACGTGTTATTAGTCACGAAGTTACAATGTCGGAATGGATCAGCCTCCAAACGTAACATCGCCATTTCCGTCCTGGTATCCCATTTGTTTGTCTGATTTTAAAATAAAACCATGGAAATGTCTTGCGGAAATATTACAATAAAACTATAGAAATAGTTCGAAACCATTTAAAATAAAACCATGCAAATGAGCAATACTATTAAAATATAATAAAATAAAATATAATAGAAATATGTGCTACTATTAAAATAAAACCATGGAAATGTTTTGCGAAACTATTAAAATAAAACTATAGAAATAGTTCGAAACCACTTAAAATAAAACCATGCAAATTAGCAATACTATTAAAATATAATAAAATAAAATATAATAGAAATATGTGCTACTATTAAAATAAAACCATGGAAATGTTTTGCGAAACTATTAAAATAAAACTATAGAAATAGTTCGAAACCATTTAAAATAAAACCATGCAAATGAGCAATACTATTAAAATATAATAAAATAAAATATTATAGAAATATGTGCTACTATTAAAATAAAACCATGGAAATGTTTTACGAAACTATTAAAATAAAACTATAGAAATAGTTCGAAACCACTTAAAATAAAACCATGCAAATGAGCAATACTATTAAAATATAATAAAATAAAATATTATAGAAATATGTGCTACTATTAAAATAAAACCATGGAAATGTTTTGCGAAACTATTAAAATAAAACTATAGAAATAGTTCGAAACCATTTAAAATAAAACCATGCAAATGAGCAATACTATTAAATTAAATTAAATAAAAATATGTGGTACTATTAAAATAAAACCATGGAACTGTGCAGTACTATTAAAATAAAAAACATGGAAATGTGCGACACTATTAAAATAAAAACGTGGAAATGTGCAGTACTATTAAAATAAGAACATGGAAATGTGCGATACTATTAAAATAAAAACATAGAAAAGTGCGATACTATTAAAACGAAAACATGGAAATGTGCAGTACTATTAAAATAAGAACATGGAAATGTGCGATACTATTAAAATAAAAACATGGAAAAGTGCGATACTATTAAAATAAAAACATGGAAAAGTGCGATACTATTAAAATGAAAACATGGAAAAGTGCGATACTATTAAAATGAAAACATGGAAATGTGCGATACTACTAAAATAAAAATTGAAAATTTGCAGTACTATTAAAATAAAAACATGGAAATATACAGTACTATTAATATAAAAACATGGAAATGTGCGATACTATTAAAATAAAAACATGGAAATGTGCAGTACTATTAAAATAAGAACATGGAAATGTGCCATACTACTAAAATAAAAATTGAAAATTTGCAGTACTATTAAAATAAAAACATGGAAATGTACAGTACTATTAATATAAAAACATGGAAATGTGCGATACTATTAAAATAAAAACATGGAAATGTGCAGTACTACTAAAATAAAAATTGAAAATTTGCAGTACTATTAAAATAAAAACATGGAAATGTGCAGTACTATTGAAATAAAAATTGAAAATTTGCAGTACTATTAAAATAAAAACATGGAAATGTGCAGTACTATTAAAATAAAAATTAAAAATTTGCAGTACTATTAAAATAAAAACATGGAAATGTGCAGTACTATTAAAATAAAAACATGGAAATGTGCAGTACTATTAAAATAAAAACATGGAAATGTGCAGTACTATTAAAATAAAAATTGAAAATTTGCAGTACTATTAAAATAAAAACATGGAAATGTGCAGTACTACTAAAATAAAAATTGAAAATTTGCAGTACTATTAAAATAAAAACATGGAAATGTGCAGTACTATTGAAATAAAAATTGAAAATTTGCAGTACTATTAAAATAAAAACATGGAAATGTGCGATAGTATTAAAATAAAAACATGGAAATGTGCAGTACTATTAAAATAAAAATTGAAAATTTGCAGTACTATTAAAATAAAAACATGGAAATGTGAGATAGTATTAAAATAAAAACATGGAAATGTGCAGTACTATTAAAATAAAAACATGGAAATATATAGTACTATTAAAATAAAAACATGGAAATGTGCGATACTATTAAAATAAAAACATGGAAATGTGAGATAGTATTAAAATAAAAACATGGAAATGTGCAGTACTACTAAAATAAAAATTGAAAATTTGCAGTACTATTAAAATAAAAACATGGAAAAGTGCAGTACTACTAAAATAAAAATTGAAAATTTGCAGTACTATTAAAATAAAAACATGGAAATGTGCAGTACTATTAAAATAAAAACTGAAAATTTGCAGTACTATTAAAATAAAAACATGGAAATATGCAGTACTATTAAAATAAAAACTGAAAATTTGCAGTACTATTAAGATAAAAACATGGAAATGTGCAGTACTACTAAAATAAAAATTGAAAATTTGCAGTACTATTAAAATAAAAACATGGAAATGTGCAGTACTATTAAAATAAAAACTGAAAATTTGCAGTACTATTAAAATAAAAACATGGAAATGTGCAGTACTACTAAAATAAAAATTGAAAATTTGCAGTACTATTAAAATAAAAACATGAAAATGCGCGATACTATTACAATAAAACAATAGAAATGTGCGATACTATTGAAATAAAGTCATGGAAATGTGCAGTACTATTAAAATAAAACCATGCAAATGCGCGATACTATTAAAATAAAACAATAGAAATGTGCGATACTATTGAAATAAAGTCATGGAAATGTGCAGTACTATTAAAATAAAACCATTCAAATGCGCGATACTATTAAAATAAAACAATAGAAATGTGCGATACTATTGATATAAAGTCATGCAAATGTGCAGTACTATTAAAATAAAACCATGCAAATGCGCGATACTATTAAAATAAAACAATAGAAATGTGCGATACCATTGAAATAAAGTCATGGAAATGTGCAGTACTATTAAAATAAAACCATGCAAATGCGCGATACTATTAAAATAAAACAATAGAAATGTGCGATACTATTAAAATAAAACAATAGAAATGTGCGATACTATTGAAATGAAGTCATGGAAATGTGCAGTACTATTAAAATAAAACCATTCAAATGCGCGGTACTATTAAAATAAAGCAATAGAAATGTGCGATACTATTGAAATAAAGTCATGCAAATGTGCAGTACTATTAAAATAAAACCATGCAAATGCGCGATACTATTAAAATAAAACAATAGAAATGTGCGATACTATTGAAATAAAGTCATGGAAATGTGCAGTACTATTAAAATAAAACAATAGAAATGTGCGATACTATTAAAATAAAACAATAGAAATGTGCGATACTATTAAAGTTCATGTCAAAAACGACAAATAAAAAAGCGGAAAAGATAATTTAACTCTTCCATTTTGAGTCTGACGTCTCAGAGATAGCCCTGCGTCATTCCGATCTCATGACCAGGAAGGCCCGCATTTATGAGTAATGTACGATCAAATGAAAGAAAGAAAGAATACTCTGACGTATTGATTTAATGAGTTATTGGATATAAACATGTACCGGATATTAGAAATCAAAAAAATCGGATGGAATAACCATGAAATAAAAGAATGACGCATAGACCATCAGGAAATTCAATGCAAATGTGTGCACAATCTATGGTCCAAATTACATAATAAAACTGTGCAATATTATAACAACTTCAATAACATTTTACATGATTCATTACCATTATTATTACATCAATAACTACTTTATGTAGACTTACAATAATAATAATAATAATAATAATAATAATAATAATAATTCATTTTGCATGCAACATCAATCACAGTCTTGTGTTACTTCGTTTATAATTGCAATGAAGTTTGAGAGTACGAAAGTAAAAAGAATGTCATTTTGGGAGTACGCTAACGAAAAAGATTGAAAACTGTTCTAACTTATCGGGCGTATTTTGTTCACATTGAACACCTGCAAAGTAAATTCAATCTTACAACATTTATTGTACTCAAAATCTCTAAGCCGAATCTGAATGTAGAAAGACCTGGGTGGAACCTTTATGTTACAAAGCAACCTGTATCTTCAAGTTAATAACACATGCCACTTTGCCAAAATAACAGTAGTGTGATAGACGTGAAGCTGTTGCATAAGGTTAGTGGGTGGAAGAACATAAATACTATCGGATGGCCTCGAATTGGATTGTGGCCGGGTCTTCTAACCAAAGCGTAGAAGCTTCTGTGACTCATGCAGCTAGCAAGGTGTTTCTAAACAGCGCGTCTTCTGGTAATATTATCAGAACTTTCACTTATCCTGGTAAGTTACAATTCACAACATTATAAAGGTGAGATTATAAAAAATGTTCAGGAATAGACAATAGTAATATACGTTACAAGAGCGGTATGTTGACGTTTTCATGTTCGAGGAAAAGATTGAAAAAGCGAAACGTAGTTGAGTTTTTTTAATTTCCGAGAACATGAAAACAAACATACTGCTCGTGTATCGTACATTATTTCGTGCGAAGATCGTTTATTACATACCTGAAAGACGAATTTCTAATTTGTTGCAATGAAATCTCCATGTTGGTTTCTGTTTAATGACGCCAACTTTGGAACACCAAAATATCTTTCTTCAACATTGTTGCTATAAAATGTTTTCTGTGTTTACTCTACTCCAGCAGGCCGTGATATACGTCTGTCTTTTTTTCCCCCCAGTCTATGAATGCGAACTTAAAACAAACGGTAAGGTTATGTAATGATTTATTTTTCATTTTAATATTTTAACAATATTATTTATATAACATATTGCAGTAATAACATCGGCATCTGGAATCTCGTTGATTTTTTCACGGCTTCCTTAATGTTACTTGTATCAGGAATGCAATAAGTTTCGTGGAGTAGTAGATCTTACTTAATTTTTGCAAATATTTAAAAACAATAATTAACATTGCAATTTAGGTGAAATTGCTGTGGTAAGTTTCCAATTTATAATTATTACTATGTTAAACGTCTCTAAAAATAATATGTTAAAAGCCTAAAGCAGTAAAATGAATGTCGCGCTTAAGCGGTAAGAAGAGGGAAATTGTTATGTGTGTTACGTTGGGAATACTGAATGTGGTATTTCACACTTACCGCGAATTGGTTCTGTGCGGAAAACAAGCAAATACGCACGATCTCGCACAAAAGATTTACATGCAGACAGCGATATAGGTTCAATTAAGAACTTCCTAGCTACCAGTGCGCATACTTGGTTATTTAACGACGCTGTACCAACTACGAGGTCATTTAGCGTCGAAGGAATTGATGACAGCGAGATGAGGCAGAGGATTCGTTATAGATTACCTGACATTTGCATTATTGTTAGGGAAAATCTCGGATAAAACCCAACCAGGTAATCAGCCCAAACGGGAATCGAACCCGCGCCCGAGCGCAGCTCCATCTATTAGGTAGGCTATTTATAGTTTCTAACTTTGTTGTTACACACAGTCTGAAAACCACAGTTTAGTGGAAGAATCCCGTCGTGACTATATTGTTGGCGTGGCGAAAAGTCGCAAACATGAAACAAGACACGCGCCAAGCTTCCGTGGAAGAAAATTAAACTTCTCCGTCGGGAATTGAACTCAAGTCCGCTGTATCTATTTACAGACGGAAACTCGCACTGGAGCCACAGCTAATAATAGACCACAACAAAAAGAAATCTCATATTTCTTACTTGCGGACTAATCACAATGTTGAAACAGCGCTAGTAAATGTAAGGAAAGCTTACAAGCACGTGGCTAATATTCTGTACAAACTAACATCAATTTACTGAACCAGGAATTATGGTAAAACAGTGTGCTCGTTTCAGTAAGGTTTTTATGGCCCTTGAAAACTCACTTTATATGAAATAACGTCCTCGCTTGTGAATAGCATTCCTTTGATCTGTCTAGTACTTCGAATTGTGTAACGGACAGAGTCGCATGCTGAAACTAATTCTAGTCCGTTGTGCCAGAGAGCTGCCAACAAATTTCAATTCATGGAACTTTATTCACAAAATTGCGAACTACAACAGAAAGTTACCTCCATTCCATAACATGTACTATAATAATAAATTACGTAGTGTACCATGAGGAACATAGATGTTCCATTGGCGTGCAATACTCGTGACCATCTATAATTTATTTTTTTTTTATTTTTTTTAGTAGGTTATTTTACGACGCTTTATCAACAGCTTAGGTTATTTAGCGTCTGAATGAGATGAAGGTGATAATGCCGGTGAAATGAATCCGGGGTCCAACACCGAAAGTTACCCAGCATTTGCTCATATTGGGTTGAGGGAAAACCCCGGAAAAAACCTCAACTAGGTAACTTGCCCCAACCGGGAATCGAACCCGGGCCACCTGGTTTCGCGGCTAGACTCGCTAACCGTTACTCCACAGATGTGGACTATAATTTATTAAAGCATTTGATTTTTACATTATAGATACGGTACAGGTTTTAATTTCGACGATACAAAATATAATTTTCTTTGTACAAAACGCAATATCTATATATATAATTTGAAGTGGTAATGGAAATTACAGGAAAACGGCTGGACGGATTTTAATAAATGACCCCTCATTTTGAAGCTTGGAACTCAAAGTTTTTCGGAAAAATAGTAGTTTTCAGTGAAATGTAAATTTTTAAACATAATTTTCCTATTTTCCAAAATCCATCTGTCGTCAGTTTTGAGAACTAGCTAATAGCATTCACGGCCGACTTGATATTCCCTTCGCTTTTTTTGTAAAGGAGAAGCGAAGCGAGCATCAAGTTGGCCGTGTTGCATTTCAGAATAAAACAAAACACATACTACAGTAAACAATATTACACGAAGGCCATGATATGCAAGAATGCTGACATATTTAGAGCTCAAATTAAATTGTTTATTAAAAACTTAACTTACTAAAAATAATTTACAGGTTCGATTCTGTGGTGTGTAATTTTCTGGGTACAGCTGTGTATTGGATATTAAAAACTACAAAACTTGAGGTGGTTTGATGACATTATTACCATTAGAAATGAAATATTATTGTAGTTAATGCCATGATGTGACTATTTTCCATTAATTATACATATTAATACTATATTGATGATATGAAAGTGAAACGTTTTGGGGTTATATAAGTAGATGTAGAGAATAACTTAAATTAGATTCTGATTTCTATATTTTACTGAGTGGCGGCTATATAGTATATATAGTATATGTTACTGAAAGCTATAAAACTTACGTAAGATAATTATATTATTAAAATCAAATATTTTTATAATTATTAATCAAGTGGGGTTGGGTCTTTTTCATATATTTAATGGCGGTGTGGTGTAGATATTATTTTATATGCGAGGTTCTCTTCAGTATCTTTCATTGTTATGGAAGCAAATAACTTTCCGAATGTCTGGTATTCTTCATTGAAAATAAATCTGAAAAATGTTTATTTGAACGTCTAATGAACTTCGTTTGCAGCATTTGCTGCACAAGCCACTAGTTTTTATATATTTTCTCGGTGTACTATCGTTTTCTATGTCACCATTTTTCCACTGCATACATATAAAAAAAGTATTGCAACACCACCGATCATACAATATAAAGGCTAGCATACCGATGATAGTCCAAGCATCTACGCCCTACGGGTTAATATGCATTGAATGTACCTACTTGCAGGTAGCAAGAGTCTTCATTGATTGAGTGATTGATTGACTAATTGATTGGTTTATCGGTTAGTTGACTCTCTGACTGACTTATGTATTAATTTATGTAATGATTAAGTATTTAATTTAGTCTTATTTACTAACTTATTAACTTATTTACAAATTTATTCCTTTATGTACTAATTTAATTACTTATTTACTAATTTACTTATTGCTTTATTATTTATGTATTCATTTACTAACTCATTTACTTATATAGGAATTTCTTTACTAATTTATTAATTTCTTTACTAATTTACTTACTGCTTTATTATTTATATATTTATTTACTAATTTACAAGTATTTACTTATTTAGTAATTTCTTTACTAATTTATTAATTTCTTTACTAATTTACTTACTGCTTTATTATTTATATATTTATTTACTAATTTACAAGTATTTACTTATTTAGTAATTTCTTTACTAATTTATTAATTTCTTTACTAATTTACTTACTGCTTTATTATTTATATATTTATTTACTAATTTACAAGTATTTACTTATTTAGTAATTTCTTTACTAATTTATTAATTTCTTTACTAATTTACTTACTGCTTTATTATTTATATATTTATTTACTAATTTACAAGTATTTACTTATTTAGTAATTTCTTTACTAATTTATTAATTTCTTTACTAATTTACTTACTGCTTTATTATTTATATATTTATTTACTAATTTACAAGTATTTACTTATTTAGTAATTTCTTTACTAATTTATTAATTTCTTTACTAATTTACTTACTGCTTTATTATTTATATATTTATTTACTAATTTACAAGTATTTACTTATTTAGTAATTTCTTTACTAATTTATTAATTTATTTACTAATTTACTTACTGCTTTATTATTTATGTATTTATTTACTAATTTATTAATTTCTTTATTAATTTGCTTCTTGCTTTATTATTTATGTATTTGTTTACTAATTTATTTACTTATTTAATAATTTCTTTACTAATTTATTTACTTATTTAGTAATTTCTTTACTAATTTATTAATTTCTTTATTAATTTACTTACTGCTTTATTATTTATGTATTTATTTATTTATTTACTTATTTATTTATTTACTTATTTAGTAATTTTTTTACTAATTTATTAATTTCTTTACTAATGTACTTACTGCTTTATTATTCATGTATTTATTTATTTATTTATTTACTTATTTAGTAATTTCTTTACTAATTTGCTTATTTATTACTTAGTTACTCATTTATATACTTAGTCACTTATTTACTTATTTGTTTACTAAATTACATATTTGTTTAGTTACTTATTATTTTCCTCATTAATTTGTGTCTTATCAATTTATTTATTATTAATTTAGTATTAATTTATTTATTATTAATTCGTTATGTATTTATTATTTATGTATGCACTTAACTATTTATCTATCTATTATCTACTTACTAATTCATTTACTCCTTCAATTATTTATTTATTTATTAGTTTCTTTATTTGCTTATTTATTTATTTATTTATTTATTTATCGAGTAATATGTCCACTAAAATAATCCGCACGCAAGCGTATTCTCACGCACATCAGTCGACTGTGCTGAGGCATGCTGTGTATCCAGGGTACATGCTCCAGGGACCAGCCTCCGCACGTAGCCGACATGTGAACGAATAAATGCTGATTATTAGTGTAGAATAATGGATTGCATAGATGTCGACAGAATAATGTTGATGCTTATTTTGAGGAAAGAGAAGATTCTCAAAAAGACACCCAATTGCAACCTGTCTGCCACAAGTGTCACTATGGATTTTTTAATGAAAAATCCCAGGCCCGACGTGACTCGAACCCGCTCAAAATGCTTGTGTGACAAGTGATCTAGAGAGTGACTACTGCAAGGATGGCATGCGTGTTACATGTTAGTCTAAGCAAGAACAATGGAAATACAAGTGTTATTAATACAAGTACAGCAACCAAACTGCAAATTATTAATAACTTCCAGTGAAATGAAAACAACATACGCTGATCCCCAGCTCACTCCTAATCTACATCAGCTGACTACACTAAGGTTCGCTGTTCGCTGTTTATCCAGGCTTCAAGCAGGCAATCCAGCGTATAAATAATACAGTATGGACACTTTGCGTCGGTACCTTTGATGTAGCAGGACTGATTTCAATGACCTTCAAACCAGTTTGAGCGTGAGATTCTACTTTCTCCCAGGAGTTGGCACTGACATCACACCAGCTAGCAGTCGACACAGCGGAAATTAACACATACAATTAATACATCTAGCCACATCTAGGTACATTATGTACTCAAATAAAATAAATTAGACCGATGAAATAATAAATCCGTCATTAACTGTAATGTGTGGACTCTAAAGTTCTTTTATAATGAGAGTTGAGACGTTGAACCCAACAACAATTAAAATATGTAATGATTATTGCTAGCGTTGAAAATGGAAAAACAAAACTCCTATGAGAAGTAAAACCATGAACCTATATTATATTGTATATAAATATTTATGCTCGACCATGCCGAAATGTAGTAATTATACACCTGGTAGCAGACCTTTAATGCATGTCATTAAAGTACACCTACTCATTAAAGGTCAGGTCTTTCAGCCAATGACGACTCAGGTTACAACTGTTCAGCCAATGACAGGTCAGCTTTCTGCCGTTATAAAACCGCAAGTATCGATTATTCTCGGATATGCAATCGAAAGAGAATTAGCGAAAAGTCACGGAGGCTGGAAATCCAATACTGTCGCAGAAGGTTATGTTCTGTTACTATAATAATTAGCGTTAATTGTAAATAATATTCAAAGAAATTCAATTTGTCATCTCGTTTTTCAATGTCTAATTTAATTTCAATGTTATCTCTGCAGGTTCTTATGGCCTAGCAAGGTCAATGTGAACATCTGTTCCTCGGAAAAAACCAATACTTTCGCGTCTGCGCACATCTCACAACATACGGGACATTGGCCAAGGTCAGATACAAAGAAAATTAATAATATCAAGTTAGAAATATGGTCGAACATAAAAAGTCGTATGAAACTCGCCTATAATGGTAATTAAGAAGCTCGTATGAAAATTATGAAACTCGCTTGCGCTCGTTTCATAAATATCTATACTCGCTTCTTAATTACCTTCATTATAGGCTCGTTGCATAATGTACTATAAACGAATTTGATACATTATTTTATAACGTATTATATTATTTTATAATATAATTTATTATATAAAAATTTACAAAATTATTATTACAACTAGTTTGTCACTGAGAAATAAGGAAAAGCTGTTAAATTGAATATATTTGAAGCAAAGCGTACCTGGATTATGCAATAAGGTAGGCGATGTTTGCATCCTGTGTCTCAACTCTAGTCTCAATATTATTATCTTATTGTGTGCTCGATTACACTAACCTCTAGCGCTTGAAAATGGAACTAAACGCCTGCTCGCAGAGAAACAAAACAGGAAAATTCGCTCAGTGGCCATGCTATATAATCCCTATTCGCTGGGCAACCCCTAGACCAGTCCCCAACGCGTGTCGCAATCGGCGTTCGGAGAATGCTATGGAATGATGATGAAATGGAAATCGGAAGGCATCATATTGATGCCTAACGTGAGAACCCCGAAAATAACCGCAACTGCGACCTTATCCGCCTTAAGTACTAATGAAAAAAACCAGATCTAGGCGGGATTCGAACTCGGACTACCAGCCTGTTTGCCAAGCTGATGTTCTAGACCACATAGGCACCACATGAAATGAGCTGATAGGACTCTCATTTTCTGTCGTCTGAAATGGCAACAGTGGATTTTGTACTTCTATCCTCTTTTCTGTGCGTCATCCATAACATGACAGGGACTACGTCTACCCTTTATGGGCAAGCTTATAAAGGTAATCAAGAGTTTGGTCCAATGAGGCGTAAGAATTTAGAAAGACTCAGCGGCCTAACTAACATGTTTCATATTCTAAGCCAGGAGTATACATGAAAAGATTCTGATAGGCAGGGTAATAAATAAAAAATTAACAACACTCGATAAATACGAATGTTTCATAATTAAAATTAAATGGTTTCAAGCTCAAATTAAGATCCCATGGACAAACTACAACTAATGCATCATCATCATAATCATCAATAACAATATTGTCTATAGTAATGTCACAAGAGGTCTGAAATTTGCCGATACATCCACGAGCGAAGCGAGTGGATTTATTTGGGAAATCTCAGACCTCGAGTGACATTTATTAGGACTATTTCGTGAATAAAATAAAAACGTAAATAATATATCCCTAAAATTCGCTCACAAAATGTTAATAGTTGTATATTTATGAATACTTAACCCATTCAGACATTGTGAAGTCTAAATAGATTAATAATGATTACTGCAATAAATAGCCTAAATTGAATGTTATTCAGTGATGCCAATTGAGAAAAGCAAAATACAGGTTTAAAAATATTAATTGCATATACTACGCGTTTCTCTTGTTATTATAACAGGAATACGTTTTCATTACCTGCAGAAATAATAATTCAATTTAAACATTTTACAGTATAATTACAAATAACCTGATTAATGCATTAATTAATTATTGTTATGAAGAAGTGTCATTTTCTTTAGATACAATGGACATGGAATTAGAAGATGAAGATGTAGATGTGGAAGTAGGATTTCACACTTTATTTAATACAATGGATTCATGCTTATCGATTTACGTGGAAAAAATTGGCGACACTGACTAAACAAAAGAACGACCATGTGATAAATTTACAGTGACTATTACACTTTTACTACGTCACACTACTTTTGACCAATAAAACGGTACGAAAGGACGTCTTTCAACGAATCATGGCTGCTTATCGCACAATTGTATCGCGTCCCTAGCATTTGTTTAATTTTATCGCCTCCCTAGCATTTGTTTATTTTTATCACTACCCTAGCATTTGTTTCTTTGCCAACATTTCAAACTGCACTGGTCTGAACGTCAAAAAACAGAAAATTACAAACCACTCCAGTCGATGCACAGCACTTTCAAATATGACACGCATTGGCATTCAAGAACAAGAATTAATAATGATCACTGGTCATAGCTATGCATCTTTCCTGAAACCCTATTTACAAATAAATGAAGAGCACCATTCGGAAATCCTGAATAAGTTGATGGATACACCATGTACATCACCGAGTTCACTTCTTTTACGCACATGTCCAATATATCAACTGAACCACCAACCACTAAAACATTCAAATTTGAAAATTGTACCTACTTTCAATAATTGTTTCTTTTAAAATTATTCATGTTTATTTTTATTTCATCATCGTTAATTAAAATGTTTCTTGTTTATTTCATCATCCCTAATTAAAACTTTTCTAACACTCGTTTATATTATTTAGGTTATGTTATAGCTTCTGCTATATGATATTATGAATAATCACGTATAAGAGATTGTTTAATACTAAGATTTATTGAAAATCATCTGTCAAGTGACGTTGATTACTGGGATCGGGATAATTGAAGTAGAATGCAACTGTTTTAATAAAAATGAAACAATCAACAAAGCCTTCTTGACCAGTAACCGTCCACAGAGTTCAATGAAGATTTCATAGTTGGCACAACTGATAAGAAAACAGCTATTCATAACACACTACTGCCATCTATTAGCGTAATATTTATAATGTTGAGATGGTACAAATTTAAAGACAGTTTTGTATTTTCGTAAGTCAATTAATATTTTATTGTATTGGAGTACTTCGTTACTTCTAATCTTTATAAACTTTCTTCTAATCGTGTAATAGTCAATTAAATCCCACTCGAGTTTTGATTTTCTCTAGATAATACGCAGTTTAACCTTTCTATTCTCATTCTTATGAAAACATGAATCAACTCTGACTGGCTGTATGGCATTTAGAGGACCAGACCCTGGAGGAATTCATGAACTTAAGCTTATAATGGCCAATTGTGCGTCCTATATGCTATTATTGTACCAGTCCGACTGATGGCCTGGGTGGCATTTGTGAATTTGATACTGAAAAGCGAGCTGTTCTATCTGAGCTCTGACAGGTAACTTGTCCCAACCTCGACATTTTCATATTGAAAAATTAACTTATTTTTATGAATGCTATGACGTTGGTAGACTTAAAATTCTTTCCTTGTCCTAATGACTTCTTTTTAAAACGAAATTTAACATGTAAAATATTTTTTAAATTGTGTGATTTTAATCCTGTTATATTTTCCACTTTCATATGTTAATATAAGATCTGAAGGTCCAAACAATTACAGTACATTGAAATCACATAATTTTTGTAAACATTAATATTTGAAGTTACAATAAATAACTAATAAAATTCAATGTTGTGTTCACATCACTAATTTTAATACAGTGTTTAGGTCATTCGCTATCTCGTGAAACCAAATGCTTGTGTGCGCCGTATCATATAGAGCGTATTCCGAATCTCACCGGTGAGCAATCCGATGGCATCACGGTGTTCCGGATTCCACCGATGACGTCATTGATGCTCCACCGGTGTCGCACCGGTTCCATCAGCTTGCAGAGGTGGTGGCAGTCTCCATCAGCCGCTATCAGTGAATCTGATTGGTTCTTGTATAGGGCGGGAATTAGCAAACGAATAACATCGTGCACTGTTGTGTCATGGCGGTGTGTTCTGCTTTAGTTCTGCTGTTTTGTTTGTAATGAGCACAACGTAAAAACAATATGTTAATGGATTATGAGCGAACATGTCAACGGACCATTATTACTACCGGTTCAAGAAATAAGTTGTTTATTATCTCTTTTCTTTGAACAAGATGGCAGTACGGAAATTTCGCAAAATTTTGCTAGCATAACACAGATAACAACCTAGACAGTCGCCAGTCCTTCCAGCAGTTTTGTTCCTATTCCGCTGCAGCGTGACGTCATTGTTGTCCACCGGTCCGGTGAGATTCGGAATACGCTGATAGTGAAGACCTATTGGTGGGGGTAAGCGAGCTCGCTGGTTACAAGTAGAAGCGTAGAAAGGGAGGGAAGCTTCTAAGTCCACTTTCTTCTTCCGCTGACGCGCAGAAAGGTTTCAAGAGGTAACGAATGGCCTATATGGATATAAATAATAGTAAATTATCTGTGTGAGCTATATTTCCAAATTGGTATGGCGCGCGTGTACGTTCTATGTTGTAAATACCCAGATTTAATTTTACGTTGTCAAAATTTTAATTTGAGCAGTAAAGTACTCGTATATATGATACTGTAAGTGGGAAATACAGACATAAAATCTTAATAGCGCAGTCTCATAATTTTCTCCTCACTTTCCTTGATTTAATTGTAAAATACGTTGAAACCGAAGCCAAGGATCGCAATAAAACAGTTACACCCGTTCCATGCAGTTTATTTCTTAGAAGCTGTCTAAGATGTAAACATCTTAAAATATGAGAGAGGACATTGGTTGGTTTTGGAAGGCTGGAACACGGAAACCAACACAAGGACCGTTTAGAGAACATCTAGCTCCCCTTCCTCTACGAAGGGAACATTGCATTTCGACACGTCAAAGTTTATAAACGTTCATTCCACGAACCACAGCTACGGGTTACAAACAAAACCTGGCAGCACTAACATTCTGTCTGAGGTTCTGCAGCAAAAAATGCGTTTGGAATGCGCTGCAAAATACCATATGGGCAATGGAACACTGAGCATGACACCGAAGTTAAAAATTTTCATTCATAAATTTTTTTATCTTCCTCTCTTCTCGCTATACATTTGGCAGTGGACCAGACCCGTTGTCTGAGAAGTTGTTTCGTTATATCTCCATTCAGTTTGAAGCCAGATGAGTACAACCCAACCTCGGACTATCTATAACAGACCTGGACTAACGATCCCCGTTCATTACAGTCTCGTAGAGAAGATTATCCTATCCATCATCTCTTTTTGACTTGCAGCAGAATGTATTTCCATAATGAAGAGGATTCATTTCATTAAGGCTAAAACACCGGCACATTTAATTTCCGAGAATAAACGAATCATTACTCCATCTGCTCGCGTGCAACAAAACTCCGTTCATGTATCTCAAGTTGTTTTCATAATTAACAGATATTTATTTTCAACAAATGACGCAATTCCGAGTACAAATGAAAAGTTCTCGTGAAAACCACATCACTAATTCAGGACTGCTGTAACCCTTCCTTGGCAAAGTATCACTTCACATAACAATCCAAAACTGGGAATGATCCGTTGTTTTCTGAGAACTACTCCCAAAATTATTCAAAGGTCACATTCAATTTGCATACTACGAATTCTTACCGTTATTCGAGACGCTAAACCGTCGACGTTCTACTCTGAAGACTTGAGTTCAAATCTCGATGAGTGATATGTGCTACATACCCTGCCCATCTCAAACGTCTGGATTTAATATTCTTAATTATGTTAGGAGAAGAATACAATTCGTGCAGTACTGCGTTATGTAACTTTCTCCATTCTACTGTAACTTCATCCCTCTTAGCCCCAAATATTTTCTTAAGCACGTTATTCTCGAACACCCTTAACATCTGTTCCTCTCTCAAAGCGAGAATCCATGTTTCACAATCATACAGAATAACCGGTAATTTATTGTTTTATAAACTCCAACTTTCAGTTTTTTTGAAAGCAGACTAGAAGACAAAAGCTTCTGAACCGAATAATAACAGGTAATTCCCATATTTATTCTGCGTTTAATTTTCTCTCGCGTGTTATTTGTATTTGTTACTGTTGCTCCAAGGTATGTGAATTTTTCCACCTCTTCAAAAGATAAATTTCCAGTTTTTATCTTCCTTTTTCGTACAATGTTCTGGTCACGAGCTATAATCACATACTTTTTCTTTTCGGGATTTACTTCCAAATATATCTCTTTATTTGCTTCAAGTAAAATTCCCGTGTTTTCCCTAATCGTTTGTGGATTTTCTCCTAACATATTCATTCCATCCGCATAAACAAGGAGCTAATGTAATCCGTTCGAAAGAACTGGAATATCTGTAACATATTTTTTCCTCTACAGAACCACTAGATTTTGGTTACATAGCCAAGCTTGGAATGGAATTGATGGGAGGACAGCACTGGCCCAGGATACGATCTGTTACTATCTATTGAGCAAGTCACCTCACTCATCCCTAGTACAGCAACCTCCGTGCCAGCTGCGATCGGGGAATGCTATGGAATGACGATGAAATAGAGAAATAGTGACGGAATGATGTAGACGTCTAAAATGGGGAAAAACGGGAGAACCCAAACCCAACTGCGACCTTGTTCGCCACAAATGTCATTATTCAACGAAAAATCGCAAGCCAGACCGGGACTCGAACACGGGGCGCCTCCGTGATAGGCTGGAGGTCTGACCACTCAGGTACCGCAGGGGTCATAGTCAAGCTTACATAACTACAGTAGGTATTAGGCTCTCATACCGACAATACCATACTGATAGGAGCGAGAGAAAGTGAAGCTTTTGTTGTGTAAAATGTAGAGATACAACTAAAAAAGGGATTCGCATGTCTCCCATCGATAACCAAAATTCAGTCTACGTAGCCTACCTATACTAACAATATGCTTATGCTGTTGTTACTGTTATTATTTTATTATTATTATCATCTAGTTTCAAAAATAAACTAAAATTGTTGCACTTTTTCAATTCAGATTCCTTTCTACTATAAGCCCTTTTCTCTGCGATAGTTTTGTAAATATATAAATATATATATATATATATATATATATATATATATATATTTCTTTTCCTTCCTTTCCCCTTTTTTGTTCTCTTGATCACCAGATGAATTTATCATACCCTTTTTATTGTGAATTTTATTTAATTTTCGTATTTCTTTTCTTATTTTTATTATTATTTTATTTCATTCCATCTTGTTACATTCTTCCTTACGTTTTCCCTAGTAACCATTTGTACTAAATGAGTTCCTTTGATTATATTCCAATGTATTTTACTTTCTTTTTTCTATTATGGTGTTATTTTCATGTTGTTTAGTGTCGATTTTGTTATGCTATTATTACTTTTTTTTTTGTAATATGTTAGTATTCTGTTCTTTAACTTTTTACTAAATTTTCACTGCTTGTTTACTTTATGATCTGGTAGAGTGTAAGAGAAAGCCCTATGGCCTTAACTCTGGCAGTATAAGTAAATAAGTAAGTAAATAAATAAATAAATACATACATAAATATATATAATAAATAAATATAAATATAAATATAAATAAATATATAAATAAATGAATAAATATATAAATATATATAAATAAATAAGTAAATAAATAAATTATTTATTTATTATTATTATTACTATTATTATTATCATTATTATTAGGCCTATTATAAGTGGACAGCTTCAAATACTTGGACTGTACTATAAGCAGTAACATGAGCTGCTGCCAAGAAGTCAAAAGAAGGATAGCAATGGCAAAGGAAGCTTTTAATAGAAAAAGGAGCATCTTCTGCGGACCTCTGGAGAACGAACTGAGGAAGAGAGCTTTGAGTGGAGTGTAGCATTGTATGAGGCAGAAACATGGACATTGCGACGAAGTGAAGAGATGCGAATAGAAGCATTTGAAATGTGGATATGGAGAAAGATGGAACGTGTGAAGTGGACAGACAATAAGAAACGATGAAATAATGATGCTGAAACCGATCAGAAAGAGGAAAATAAATTGGCTGGGTCATTGGTTGAGAAGAAACTGCCTTCTGAAGGATGCACTGGAAGGAACGGTAAACGGAAGCAGAGTTCGGGGCAGAAGTAGATATCAGATGATAGACGACATTAAGATATATTGATCATATGAGGAGAGAAAGACAAAGGCAGAAAATAGGAAAGACTGGAGAATGCTGGATTTGCATTGTAAGACCTGCCCTTGTGAAGACACCATGAATGAAATCGAAGAATAATTTTCTAAGGAATAAGAATTTCAGGCAATGTCACATCAGATGGGCTATTCCATATGAAATCGATCAGTAAAAAACCTCGCATTTTTTATACTCTAATTTTTTCCCTATTTATACAAGGTGCTGAGGAGAGTGCATTTTCAAAAATATACTATCGAAAGTCAAACGGTTTTCGTATTGTTCAGCGACAAATTTAGCGTATTTTATAAAAACAAGCCTCTTTCAGCGCTCAGAATTCTGGAACCATTTACTGCAGAGCATTGAACGGGAGCTCATTTTGAAGCTGACATTTGGTAGGTTATGTTAAGAAGTAATCCTTATTTTTATTGTACACAGAGAGACAGATAATCTGATTTTACTTACTTTTAGGCTTTTTGCCAATTTTTAAAAATGTAAAAAAATATTGAGAAAAAACCTTGCATTATTAAGAGGGATTCGGCATTGTTTGCTTAGTGGTATGGCAATAAGTTTCGAGGGTATTAAATAGATTATTTTCACACGCCTGGACTTGAAAGGCGCAGTACCGCACGCACTGGCCGAGAGCTGAAGATAAACGAGCGTTGGGCGTCATTTTACTCCTGTGTTTATGAAAACTTGTGATAAAGTTAGCCCAGCTGTGCGCTACTAGACGAAACATCACGTGTTTGTCTCCTGGCTTGCTTGTCTCGGCTAGCTCCCGTCTCACAGTCAGCTGGTTAGTTCACGCGCGTACTATTTATTTTCTTTAGTTGATATTTTCAATACTTTCTTATCAACATACCATCAGCAAAAAATAAGTATTTATTTGTACTTTTAATGCGGAATCTAACTGTATATTTGTAAAATATTTTTTCCTTGGCAAAGGCGTCTTAATGAGGAAAAATCTAAATTTCTCCATTTCCATAAAAAGTAAGAAAATCTGTTTATATGTCAATATAAACTTTAATTTCTCAGCATCAAAATAAACCATGATTTTTATCATTGGGTGAAAGGGTTTCGGAGCTGCAACAGTTTAAAGTTGCTAATTTTATGAAAATACGATAAATTTAAATATTTTTAATTTAAACACTATGAAGTTCTGATGCCTCAAATTTTGCACAAAGCATTGTATCACAGTTCTCTATGTACAGGGACATCACTTTATTTTTACCAACATTTTTAACATTAACCTGGCTATACTCGGAAACACTGTTGCCCCCTTCCATTACAGGAGTTCCATGTTACTAGTGCAATATGTAAAGAAATGATTTTACTAGGTATAGAAGGAGAGAAAAGTAGTGTATCCATTTATGTTGTAGGGAAATACGATATTATGATTTTCAGTTTGATCACCACTTTTACGGAATTTATCAAAATACAGCAGAGTAGTAACATTTTTTTCAAAAACTCAACTTTTCAGGTGGCTATGTTCGTTATGTAATGTCTACTTTATTTAGCATATTAATTATTGGTGTTAACATACAATATAGAGAGTGCATTTAAATTGAGGGGGTCATAAGTAAAGGACTGTAAGTGCACTTAAGTTACTTTTGAGAAAATGGGGTTTAAATATTTAAGCTTTCGTAAAATCGGTGAAATTTTTATTTAAATTTTAATACGTGATGCGATTAAAATATCCCTTTGCCACTAAAATTTTAGATACTTTAGCTTACAATGGATGCACTTAACTCATGTTATTACAAATGACACTAGCATTCCTTTGCTTCTAGCCACCTCAATTCAAAATAAGCTAATCTGAGTTTTTAAACAAGTTGCTGAAAATGGTTGCCGTTCATTACAATGCAGGCTTCAATTCTTTACGCATATTATTAAAAACATTTTGAACCATATTCTCTGAAATTGAATTTATAGTTTCTTGAATAGAATTTTTTAGTACGATATTATTAATATAGGTTCTTTCTTCTATAGAAAACGCAACCATATTTCTGAAACACACTATACACTGCAGTGTTTACTTCACTGCTTGAAGACTTCGAATGCAACAGCAGCCGTAAGTTTGTGTGTCTGACGGGAGCAAGGACATTAGTGAAGGGGTGGGAGTGAAGTACATTCAGAAATGCAGGTACAATAAAAAATGCAAGTAAAAATGAAATTATGACCCTGTACAATAAAGTCTCATTGTATTTAGAAATTGTAAGGTCAATTTTGTCTATATTTCGGTCGATTTGAGATGGAATAGCTCAGATATAGATAGAAAACTTGCATTCGATTTCCGTTGCACTTTCACTATGAACTGTAAAAATCTGAATAAGCTACAGCCACTGTCCATGCTTGTGGTGTGCAATAATATGAAAAGAAGTGCTCTGCAAGAAAATGCATTAAAAGCCATTCACAACTGCATTATTTAAACAAGCAGTTAGACCAAATTTTATTATATTCTCACTGCAGCCAAAATATTTGCAATATTACAGACGCAATTGTTCCCAAAATAAGCACCCACAATTTCCGAGCTGAACAAGTCTCATCCTACACCTCACATAAGTTACACTCCGATGCCGTCAGAAATTTGTTCATACATATTATTTATAAACATATAGGCTAACATTAAACAACCCTAACACGTGGCACCATATCCTCTACACTTTCAGTGGGAAATATTGACGGCGCCGAGTGAGTCCGATTAAGAAATGTGGAAGCAAAGTCTAAAGTGTTCCACTTTATTATTAATAACAGTCTGCTGAATTCAATATTCTGTCAGCTACAATGTAAATAGTTTACAGTCATATCTTCTAGATAAATGGCTTCGCCAGCACCAAATGCTGAGCCACCAGAAAGGGTCGCAGAATATAGCCACTCAGCGTTTGAGTACTCGTACAACCTCAAAAGAATAATTGTGAAATATTTATTACTTAACCAAATAACATAGTCAACCAAGAAAATTTGACAATTATGGATGAGCGTATTGTCTTTTAAAAGGAAATTAAAATGTATTAATTATTTATTTTTATTTATTTCTTCCTTTTTCCTTACATGCTCTGCTAACTTTGTTTCTACTTCTATTTCTACTGACTAAAAATTATATTTGGAGACCAATCGCTTTAAGGTCGATTTGTTACAGAGTTCAACAAAGAAAGGGATGGAAAAAGGGTGGGTTTATAAACTACAGAGAGGACTGCATCATATAGGAATGGGATGGGTGTGGGGGAAAAAAGGAGAAAATAATATAAGAAATGTATGGCGTAATGTGAAGATGCGTTTAATTGATATCGAGAGGCAAGAGATTGAGGTCCAATGTTCGGAAAAGTCCTCAACATTTACAATCAAACCTCATGCTTAATTGGGGGAGGTGTGACTACATAAATCCTTGTAACAAAGACAGTAGAGCAGATTTAGCGTGGCTAAGATTGGAGGCATGGAAGGGTAATAAAATTGTCACCGAAGAAGGAGACCGAATTTGTCCATTATGTGTGGAAAAGGATTCTTGGACACACATTTTAGGCCACTATGAAAAATCAGAACATATCCGATAAAATATCTACCACCCTCGATGCTAAGTTGGAATAGGGGTTCGCTTGTATGTCTTGACCTCATGGGGAACAAACAATGCGAACAGAAGATTGGCTTGTTCCTCTTGAAGGCGAGACAGCTTAGAACTTCAGCTGTTGAAGTTTATGATGCGAACTTAAAAAGGGATAATGGTAACTACTGAATTATAAGCTTTTATGCCTGTCTGTATGTTAGGTTAGACAGTAGTGTCAGAGTTGTAAGCTCCAAAAGCAGTTGTGGAGCTAGAGTCGGAGCTTGAACTTGCTTATGTTGTGGAAGCACCGGAGCTCGGAACAGGCATAGTGGAGCGCTCCGCTCCGTTTAGGCTGTGTCTGACAACGCTGGGTTAGGATATATGATATAGGCCCTAATGTGTTTTGTTTGCCCGATTTTCATGTTAATCTGTGTGTTTTTGTTCTTTGTTTTTTTTAGTGTGGTTGGATTTTAATCATAGATGAGAGGGTCGAAACCTACAAAGTAGGATATGTTTTGTAAAACACGTGCGGTCAAAAGACCCGTGCATTGGATTTAAGAGCAAATTTTGATAGTGTAGTGCAGCTGTATCTATAATATTGCTGAATAAATTCATCTATCTATCTAATTCTCTTTCGTTGCTTCAGCTTAAATATGTCTTACATGTTCACACTTTCTTTTCTGCCGTCTTCGATAATCGAAAGGTTACATTCTTGTCTATATTGGCATAATCAAAGCCTGCTGAGAGGTTCATACTTTACGAGCTGTAAAATTCCCAGCACGAATTCCTTCAAAAGGAATGTAAGTCCAGGGTCCAATGACACATAAAATAATCTTCTCCTCGAATAAAAAAGCTAAGAAGTTACTTGATGTTATATCATGTCCAATTTTATTACTTCCAAAAAAGATTATACCCACAAACCTGCGAGTTGAGATCTCTGATGTTCGAATAAAGAAAACATAAATTACATTTAAATATTGTTGCAAAGGTTCTAAAAGTTTTCCACAAAATGAAAAACTTGCAGAAAATGCGGAACTGGGTCAAAACTTTTCTGCAGAATTGGTGTACAAACCCTAACACACTGAGACTTGCCCCTTTCCCAAAATATAAGCCTAATCCCAATCTAAATTTATTCATTTTTTTCATCCTTCACTTTCGTCTCTCCTTCTTTGCTTATTTTTCTTCTATTTCTGGTTTATTTATTTACCTGTTCATTTTATTTATTTATTTATTTATCTATTTATTTATTTATGTATTTATTTATTTACTTATTTATTTATTTATTCATTCATTCACTTCTTCAGTTATTTCCTTCTTTAATAATTAACTTATTTATTTAGTTACATATTTATTCATTTACATATTTATTTACTCATTCCTTCTCTAGTCATTCGCTTCTTTAATTATTCACTCCTTTATTTATTTAGTCACATAGTTATTTATTTACTTATTTACATATTTTTTATTTATTCACTCCTTTAATCATTCATTTCTTTATGCATTCGCTTCTTTAATCATTCACATCTTTATTTATTCACTTCTTTAGTGATTAACTTATTTATTCATTCGTTTCTTTAATCATTCACTTATTTAATCATTCAACTCTTTATTTATTTATGTATTTATTTATACATTTATTTATTTATTTATTTATTTACTTATTTATTTACATATTTATGTATTTACGTAAATATTTATTTATTCACTTATTTTTCAGTCACTTCTTTATTCTTTCGTTTCTATAATCATTCACTTATTTAACCATTTATTTATTTATTTATTTATTTATTTATTTATTTATTTATTTATTTATTTATTTATTTATTTATTTATTCGTTTCTTTAATCATTCACTTATTTAATCATTCAATTCCTTATTTATTTATACATTTATTTATTTGTTTATTTATTTATTTATTTATTTATTTACATAAATAGTTATTTATTCACTTCATTTTCATTCACATCTTTACTTACTTACTTACTTATTTATTTATTTATTTATTTATTTACAGCTGATAATGATAATTCGAACGAGAATTTAAAAACAAAATGGTGTACCATTTGCGTATGTGGGTTTACCAGTAGCTACTATAGGCAGAATGTTCTTACAATTCGAAATAAAATTGTAACCTCATTCATTTATCATTCTGTAGATCATTAGCACCCACACTGCAGGTTGGCCGGATGTGCTTTTCTTGCTACAAGAGTTCAGTTGAATCACTGCCACAGTGAACGTCTTCGTTTTGTACTATTATGTCCTTCTACGCTAGAATGCATAGCCAGTTCTAAAAACTGCGATCTCATCTATTTTCCTGGAATTGCGAGTTCGTACACAATGAAAACTCCCTGGGATCGTCCAGTAAAAGCAAGAGCCCACATTATTTCCGCTAGCTGTTATAAAAGCCATATGACAACACCTACATACGTACGACAAAAGTCATCGGCAGCTGTGTTCGGGAAAACCATTTCGCTTTGAAAATTTATTTTACTTTCACTCAGCACGTCGCTTAACAGCTGACGGATGTACGAGACAGTTCCCATTAAAAACTCAAAACATTTAGCACAATTTTAAGATAAACTATCGGATGCGACACAAGTACATTATTATAGACAGTAACGGAGGTTTCACAGTACGAGGGCTTCCTTGAATTAAATACACATGGATTTAGTTGATGCAAAGATTCTCAAAACTACAGATAAGTTGAATGCATGAATAAATAGATGGATGGATAGATTAAATATTTAATTCATTAATTAATAGGCAAATTAATGAATGATGAATTAATGATTAAATTATTATGTGTGAATATGTGAATGAATTAGTATTAATGAACTTACAAATGAATTATTCATGAATAAGTAAGTAAAGTAATTATGAATGAGTGAAAGAATGGGTAAATTAATAGTTAAATAAATACATCAATGGGTCATTAACAATGAACGAAATTATAAAATCGATAAAGTGATGGAAAATTGAATACTAAATTAATATATAAGAATTAAGGCATACATTATGAAAGGATAAATTAATTAAATGCTATAAAATACAAAATATATTGTGTGAATTTTTTCGTCCTCACAAAGGAATATCAATATACATTAGGTATACTAATGAGCAGAGATGGCAGATTTTCGCAATCACGATAAATGCCAATATGTCCAAATGTAGTCAAAATAATAATTTTATGTTTGAAAGTATGAAAAGTATCCCAAGTACCCCAAGTTATCTATCGTCTCGACTTGTGTATTTATGCTTCAACTACAGGGACATCATTTTATTTTTACTTCAACTTTTATTGTACCTGAGTTTTTGAATGTACTTCACTCCCACCCCTTCTACTAATGAAGTTCAACCGTCCTCCACACAGAACCAAGGCCGCAGTACTGAGTTAGTGAGTATAGTACGTTTCAGAAATATGTTCGCGTTTTCCAGTGACGAAAACTTCCAATATTTTTTTTTAATTTTATTGGGTTATTTTACGACGCTGTATCAACATCTAGGTTATTTAGCGTCTGAATGAAATGAAGGTGATAATGCTGGTGAAATGAGTCCGGGATCCAGCACCGAAAGTTACCCAGCATTTGCTCATATTGGGTTGAGGGAAAACCCCGGAAAAAACCTCAACCAGGTAACCTGTCCCGACCGGGAATCGAACCCGGGCCACCTGGTTTCGCGGCCAGACGCGCTGACCGTTACTCCACAGGTGTGGACTCCAATATTGAAACATATTTTCGTACAGGTACTGTCCTCCGTTTGCCTACGTCGCATCCCGATTTCCCCCACCTGCTTCTGCTCGCTCCACTGTAAAGACTAGTGGCTGGGCTTTCTTAGCTCTTTTCTGAAAACATTAATTTCTGTTAGGAAACTGTTTAAAATAACTTAAATAAAAGGGCCTCGTTAAGTAATTAACTATCACGTGATTCCCCCCCTTTCTACGATCCTGCGACATAACCACTTGGACGGACAGTAGATAGCATGTCTGAGTAATTTTATCTGTGCTGTTCGGGCAGAAGTGAAGATTGAATTTACAGTGCGTAAGGTACTCTTTTATAGAGTAGGTACAGAATTATTTCAACATGAGTTATTAAGTATGAAGTACGAAACTGGTAATTGGAATTAGATGCAATAGTCTATAGTGCGATAATAGGCACAAAAGATCTGAAGCCTGTATCGAAATGAACGGCCACCATTTTCAAGAATATGTTTAAATATCCATATTATGATTATTTTTCAATTTAACTTCATTCTCTATATTGTACGCTACTTAGCTAATGTGCTGTAGACAGTATAATATACGCTGCATAATGAATACGTTCGCATGGATAACTCAGTTCGTAAGTAAAAACACTTATTGTTAACACAGTACTGTATATTGATTAAACAAAACCTAATGAAAATTATCAAACTCAAAATCGCGATATTTCCTAGTTTACGTAAATGGATGAACTGCTTTTCTTCCCTCCTATACCCAGTAAAGTGATTTGTTTGTATTTTACGCCAGTACCATCGAACTCCAGTCTTGGAAGGAGGTAGCAAACCGTGTTTCCGGGTCTCAATCATTAATCCAAAGGTATAGCCAGGTTAATATTAAAAATGTTAGTAAAAATAAAATGATGTCCCTGTATAATCTATCAGATCACCGGTACATTGAGTATACCTCATCATAACACTTCCCAATACTCTTCATCATTCAATTTCTCGTCATTGGAACTCCCTATCTCATACCTTAAGGGGCTGTCAGACATTTACTAATTTCAAAACCCGGTTGTCAGCTTCTGCTTAGACTGTGAGCTTCCTAGAACATAATTTTTTCTAATATATGATTTTTATTTTTAATATACAAATTTTCTCTATTATTTTAACAATTTCTTAGATTCACATTACTGTAATTGTTTCATTCTTAGGTTTTAACCCGTGAACCTCGGGTCCAAGGGCTAGTATGGAAACCTCTAGACCATTGAAGACGACAAAGTAGAGGGAAGGAGAGAGAATCTATTCCTATGTTTACAGTACAAGAGAGAGGAGAGAATTTCCCAGTTACAGATCTGTACTGCCCTTGGTTGTCTATTTACAAACTGCACTTAAAGCCAAGGTTCCTGTATTTGCTAGGCTCCGACAATCCCATTTCCACTTAACGTTAATACAACATTATGCTATTGTCAATGGGTTAATTTATCATATTATTAACATGGTTGAACGAATTCATTACGGGCACCGAGACCCGGGTGCAAAATTCAGTGATAAAGTGAAATTTTTCTGTGACTTATTATGCTGTTGGAACATATTGTATTACTTTTTCGGGGTATTCCTTCTACAGGGCGGGGCAAATACGTTGCACTTCAAGCCTTAAGATAGAGAGTTCGATCCCCGATTGGGTAATAGATTTCCTCCATTGATCTAATTCTTCCGGCAGTACTAAAGTTATGGGGTTCACCACCTCTCACAAAATGGGTATCAAGGATTGGCATTAAAGGCGGCCAGCACGTACGACTAATATCCTTACTGCTACTAACGCCGATTGTGTACAAATGTGGGAGTCTCAAACTCCCGTTACCCCGTGGGCTTCTATGGCTTGTAACAGGAAAAAATATTTCATCACAGAAATGGGTAGCAGAGAGATTTCTTGGCTAAGACATAGGACTAATATCCTTACTTCTACTAATTCCATTGTCTACAAAGGTTGATACTCAATCTCCCACTACCCTGTGGGCTAATAGAGATAATTTTATTGTAAACTTATGAGTTCTGGAGTATAGTATACTATACTTCATAAATGCATTTAGTATCACATTTGCCACTATATGAAATCGTTATCGATCACTTCTTTTCTGTGCTTGTCAAACTTCTGACATCTCTTGGGACTTACAGGAAGCACAATATGATCGATTTAGTCTCTCCAATGTGTGTTTTAACTATTTTTTTTTTCGTTGTTGGTAACTCTATAGCATCTATTAGATGCTTTATGGTTGTGCTAACAGATGGAGTTACTTGTCAACAATGTGACGCTGAAACGTGTGTTCAGGTAACTGCCCAGCGACAGTCCTGATGTATTTTATATTTCTGATGATTGGTTAATTAATATTAACCCGGCACACTCACAATCACACTCACATTCATACAAATTTCAACTATTTGTAAATGAAAATGGAGTAACTCAAAGCCAAGGCACAGTATGACATGCTTTCGAAGTAAGCACACACTAAACATTAAACAGACGTGGACAAATTATATTAGACTAAAATGTTTTATTGGAAACATAATATAATTCGTCGTATCAACTATCAGTATAATTCACAGTCTCTCTACTGTCGTAAATATGCTTGTTTACATCTTCTGGTATATTTTTCCAATGGTTAAGTATTTTTTTCTGGCTATGTTGGTACTACTGGTGTTTTAATTATATACTGCAGAAGATATTCTCCCATGGCCTGCAGGAAGACCGGACATGAATGAAATTGGAAATCTGTGGTCTATACTGAAGAAGAAAGTGAACAAAAAGAGGCTTACAACAAAACATGGACTCATTAAGCACTGTCTGATATATGGCTAAATGATGCTGATATTTAAAGAAAGTGTCAAACTTTGATTTCCAGCATCCCTGACAAAATCAACGTGTTAATAAAGAATAAGGAAACGATCACAAAATATTTGTAACCTCAAGACTCAATTTTCTGTTCATTATATCTGTGCAAAATACATTTTTGTTCGTTATTTCTACCGATAAATACAGCTTCCTTGCACATATTACTTATTTACAGCTTTTAAGGAACCGGCAGGTTCATTGCCGCCCTCACATAAGCCGCCATCGGTCCCTATCCTGAGCAAGATTAATCCAGTCCCTACCATCATATCCCACCTCCCTCAAATCCATTTTAATATTATCCTCCCATCTACGTCGCGGCCTCCCCAAAGGTCTTATTCCCTCCGGTCTCCCAACTAACACTCTACATGCATTTCTGGATTCTCCCATACGTGCTACATGCCCTGTCGATCTCAAACGTTTGGATTTAATATTCCTAATTATGTCAGGTGAAGAATGCAATGCGTGCAGTTCTGCGTTGTGTAACTTTCTCCATTCTCCTGTAACTTCATCTCTCTGAACCCTAAATATTTTTCTCAGCATCTTATTCTCAAACACCCTTAACCTCTGTTCCTCTCTCAAAGTGAGAGTCCAAGTTTTACAACCATACAGAACAACCGGTAATATAACTGTTTTATACATTCTAATTTTCAGTTTTTTTGACAGCAGACTGGATGATAAAAGCTTCTCAACCGAATAATAACACGCATTTCCCATATTTATTCCGCGTTTAATTTCCTCCCGAGTGTCATTTTATATTTGTTACTGTTTCTCCAAGATATTTGAATTTTTCCACCTCTTCGAAGGATAAATCTCCAATTTTTATATTTCCATTTCGTACAATATTCTGGTCACGAGACATAATCATATACTTTGTCTTTTCGGGATTTACTTCCAAACCTATCGCTTTACTTGCTTCAAATAGAATTTTCGTGTTTTCCCTAATCGTTTGTGGATTTTCTCCTAACATATTCACGTCATCCGCATAGACAAGAAGCTGATGTAACCCTTTCAATTCCAAACCCTCTCTGTTATCCTGAACTTTCCTAAATGGCATATTCTAGAGCGAAGTTAAAAAGCAAAGATGATAATGCATCTCCTTGCTTTAGTCCGCAGTGAATTGGAAAAACCATCAGATAGAAACTGGCCTATACGAACTCTGGTGTAAGTTTCACTAAGACACATTTTAATTAATCGAACTTATAATTAACTTAATCTAATAATTTGTCCAAGTCTGTATTTTAAGGGTAAAAAAATTATAGCATAAGATGTATGTATAGAGACCCGAAATATAGTATAATATGCTTGCATTTGTACCCTAACTGTAACCTGAACATTTTTTCAGCATTTTTCTTCATTTCAGTGACTTTTTTGAAGTGTAGAATTATACTGAACTTCAAAAATAAAACAAAAAATGTCTCAGGACTCAAGAGAATATTACTGGGACATCATAATCATGGGATTCCTGGGTGAAATAACATAACTGGGCAAGTAACGAATGAATATCACTACAAATGAAGCTAACGCCTAGATCTAGACATAATACTTCAAGAAGAACATGACGATAACTTTATTACTATGATAATACTGAAGGAAGACAGGAAGTAATAAGAGCAGAAGAAAGGAGAAATGAACGAGAAAGAGAATGCAATTTATGGTTTAGATTAGACACTCTCTCCTTTTCCTGCGCAGTATTTTACAGTTTTCTCAACGTCCCTACATTTTCCCTTCCACCACTCTAGCTATACGACTTCGTTCCTCCTACGCCTTTGTCTGTAGATCTATAATGGTGATCTCCATGAAAATGTCTGAGCCATCTGTGCGCTTTCTCCGGGGCTGTAAATGCCTCTTCTTGAAGTTCATACCTCATCTCTGCCTGCTGAACAGAACTAGGCTTATATTCAGGACAAATCTACAAACCCCATCACAAATCGCCTTAGTAGCACAATTAGCATAGCACTGGCTTACGAAGACAGCGGAGTAAATTTCGAAAAGACAAAGTATATGATTATGTCTCGTGATCAGAATATTATACGAAATGAAAATATAAAAACTGGAAATTTATCCTTCGAAGAGGTGGAAAAATTCAAATATTTTGGAGCAACAGTAACCTGTCATCATATCATAATCTCTTCACACGCACGCAAAATAGCCGCATACTAGCCATACCAACACATAAGACATCATCGTATTCATCATCATACACAATCTCGCTCTCGCGCTTGTGGAATACCCTACCCACTGACATCAGAGACTGTCGGAATTTAGTAGCGTTCAAAAGCAAGCTTATTAAGCATTTTATTACTGAGTAGAGTAGGTTTAATTTGTACTTATCAATAAAAGAAATGCTTCTCTCTTCTTAACTTCCACAATAAATTGTCTAGCTTTTATTAATCAGTTAATCTTTTAGTGCTTTGATTTTTATTGTATCTGTAAATTTAATATTAATTGTAATTATAATCGTAATTGTATTCTTAATATTGTAGTTGTAATCCCCTGGTAATGGGAAGAGAAGGCCTGGTGGCCTTATCTCTACCAGGTTAAATAAATAAATAAATAAAAATAAATATAAAAAACACTCGGAAGGAAATTAAACGCAGAATAAATATGGGAAATGCCTCTTATTATTATTCGGTTGAGAAGCTTTTGTCATCCAGTCTGCTGTCAAAAAAAACTGAAAGTTAGAATTTATAAAACACATATTACCGGTTGTTCTGTATGGTTGTTGTGAAACTTGGACTCGCACTTTGAGAGAGAAACAGAGGTTAAGGGTATTTGAGAATAAGGTGCTGAGAAAAATATTTAGGGTTAAGAGGGATGAAGTTACAGGATAATGGAGCAAGTTACACAACGCAGAACTGCAGGCACTGTATTCTTCACTAACAAAGGCCTAATTAGGAACATTAAATACAGACATTTGAGATGGAGAGGGCATGTAGCACGTATGGGCGAATCCAGAAAAGGATATTGATTGTTAGTTGGAAGGCCAAACGAAAAAGACCTTTGGGCAGGCCGAGACATAGATGGGAGGACAATATTAAAATGGATTTTAGGAATATGGGATATGATGGCAGGGACTGGATTAATCTTGCTCAGGGCAGGGACCGATGGCATGCTTGTGTGAGGGCGGCAATGAACCTCCGGGTTCTTTAAAAGTCATTTGTAAGTATTAATAACCTGTAATTAACCTACCATAATTTTACCATACCCATACCTGAAAAAGAAAACTGCGTGAAGAGTAGAAAGTTACCTTGTAAGCAGTCATAAGTCTATGTAAAATTTGAAGGAAGATATCGGAATCAACTTTGATATCTTCTTTCAAGCCCCTTTTCGATAACTGGGAATCAACTCGGATGTAGCGAACGGAAAGGCGTTGGTAGAAACCTTAAATTCCCATCAACACCGTGAATCGAACCAGAGTTCGCGTATAAATGTCCCCCGTTCTAATCCTGAGCCACCGGACGGGCAGAAACCACCATCCGTGAGATGAAGTAGTTTTGTTTGGGGCTCCATTTCGCTAGAGATCACAAATGTCGGAATGCTAGGTATTTTGATGTGAAAGTCGTTATCGCCCAGATATTGTTCACCCCGGTATACAGTGCAGATACGGCTTGCGGAAGTAGCAACATGTCTGTGTGTCAGTGGAGAAGAGCAGAGATATAAAGCCTGCGAATAATCCACGAATCCACCCACGCGAAGTGAGCATCGCTAGCACTATTTCTCTGAATTTCACACCATGCAAAGATTAATTGAAATTCTTGTGCAAGTTTCCAACATAACTGAATTATTATTGTGCGTGGTGAAAGCCAGAATAATTAGCACCAAGCAATTCCAAGAAGTAGAATGTGTTTCTTTAATTTACGCTTGAATATTGATAATGTCTGATAGTCTCTGTCATGGCCAGGGAGAGAATTCCAGAGCCGTGGAAGCGGTATACCGAAAGATGACTAGTAGGATTATTATTACAACGATTATTAGAGGAGAAAAGTTCGCTCGGACGTAGTGTGCAAAAACTCAAATCTAGATAGTTCCATTAATACATTTTCTGGATTTCAACGGATTCTTATGAAACTTTGTACAGATCTTATAGGCAGCACATATTTTTTGTGTAAAAACTCTGATTACGATTGAGTAAGAGGAACTACCCCTTTATAGGGGGTGATTTTAGACAAAATTAATAAC